>NC_045766.1:20734206-21036944 GCF_008692025.1 Phocoena sinus
CATCTTAACTAGAAGTACAAGTCTGGACTTAAATTTAATATATTTCTTAAATGCATATAAACATAAAGCTACATTCAAATTCTTAGAGCAATAGGCTATACAAACAAAAATCAAAACAAATTAAGAAATTTAAACCAATTAAAAAAATTTGGTTAACAAATTCAACCAATTTTTAAAATTGATTAAAAACCAGTAACATTAATTATTGTTAATTTAATATGATGAGTGATGGATTAAGATATATGACTACCTCCACATGTCAGGTTTTTAATTGTGCCGTGTAATGATTCAATTCTCTTCTAACAAGTAATTAACTTAAACTCCACTTTATATCATGCGCTGTGCCATTATTTGGACTTCGCTTTGCATAAACATTATATTTATGCATAGATTCAAATATGTTCTTTTCTCTTTGGCTCTGAGCACTTAGAATAGTGTTCTTTGGCACTAACACAACGATAGAAATGAACACAACGTGGGCACTGAAATGGCAGCCCTTGCATCTGGGTGGTCATCTTGATATTTCAGGATGTACTTATGTTAATGTTCTTACATGATCATTCAGATGAAAACACAAATTTGAAAAATTACCCTTGTTGAGGATTTGAAGACTCTATGAACATGACCGTGGACTCCAGTTCTTGAAACTAGTCAACGATGGGTCCCAACTCTCCTACCTTGTTCTTCTCAGTCTTTGCACACTCACAAGTGAGAAATGCACCAGGCCCACCAGCCCTCCCTGAAATCTCCAGCATCCTTTCAAGCCCTCTGCACTCGTGGAAACCTTCCCCATCCCCAGCCCTTGGCCAGCACCCATGGTTCCTCCTTCTTAGTAATAAGGAGCCAGTGGCTGAGGCCCTGAGTTTCTCTTCCAAAGAAAACCTGGGAGACAGGAATCTCCAGTGAGACTGGTATAGCCTCAGTCTTACCTAGTAATAGGTGTGTATTTGTGTGTGTGTCTGAGAGAGAGAGTGTGTGTTATGGGCTGCCTTTTGTCCTTCAAAATTTGTATGTTGAAGCCCTAACCCCCAGCACCAAAGAATGTGACTGTATTTGGAGACAGGGTCTTTAGAGAGGTGAATAAGTTCAGTGAGGTCATTGGGATGGGCCAGTTCACAATGTGATTGGTTTAATGACCTTATAGGAAGACACTGGGACACAGACACACAAAGGGAAGACCATGTGAAGACACTGGGAGAAGACAGTCATCTACAAGCCAAGAAGAGAGGCCTCAGAAGAAACAACCCTGCTGACACCTTGATCTTGGACTCTCAGCCCCTGGAACCGTGAAAAAATTAATTTCTGTTGTTTAAGCCAGTTAGTCCGTGGCACTTTGTTATGGCAGCCCTAGAGAGAAAGAGTGGGGTGGGGGCAGGGGTAGAGGGGAGAGAACTAAAATGAAAGAGGAGACAGGCTCGGGGTCTGGTCAGCACGCCAACATGACCCTGGTGGCTGATGTGTGCAGAGAGCAGAGGGCGAGTCTGAGGTGCCTCCCAGCCTGGCTGCTTCCCACTCAGTAAGGGTCCGTGCTTTCAGGCAAGACACTGCCTGGAGACTCAGGCTTTTATCCTGAGATCTGTTTCACCACAGCAGCTACAGGCAGTGGCAACCTCACTTTTCGTTAGTCCATGGGCTGCTTTCTGAGCTGGCTGACCATGGGATTGAATAGATAGGAAGGAAAAGCCACAAACCTGTAACCGAGAGCAAGAAGGATACCAGGAGGCTGGAGAAAACAGAATTGACCCAGATCTATGTGAAGTTTAAAAATCTTACACACACACACACACACACACACACACACACACACACACCTATTAAAGCAAAGTTTCCACAGCTGGCAATCAGTGTGAGGTCATGGAAAAGACAGAGTCATAAACTTAGAGTCAAAGAGAATTGAATTTAAATTCCAGCTCTGCCACTGACTTATACATGACCCTGGACAAGACACTTAAACTCTCTGAACCTATGCCTTTGAATGTGTACAACGGAGATACTGACACCTCTCTAATGACATAATCTGAAAATTAAATGAGAAAAGTACGTGGCAAGGGGCTTAGCTTAGTGTCTGGCACATAGTAGGAGCTCAGCTGATGTAGAAATAAAGCCTTTCCTTCCACGATCC
This sequence comes from Phocoena sinus, assembly GCF_008692025.1. Classification (NCBI taxonomy): domain Eukaryota; kingdom Metazoa; phylum Chordata; class Mammalia; order Artiodactyla; family Phocoenidae; genus Phocoena; species Phocoena sinus. The sequence goes on from NC_045766.1 coordinate 20,736,329, forward strand.
CTAATGTGGAGTCCTTAATGTTTAGCAGCCCCTGTAAAGTGTAAACAAAAGGCACCTGAGGAAGGTGTGGAGCTCTGGGATTGTATACCAGCCGCTCCAGTGAGCCGAAGCAGAGGCCAGTGTGCGGGGAAGCAGATGGGGGCTGAGAATGTGGGGATGCTTCATCATCAGAGCAGCTCCTAAAGGCTTTGCAGCCCAGAGACTGAGACAAGGCCAAGTAAACCCTTTCCACTCCTGCAGAAACGCCCCAGTGTAGGCTGGAAATGGAGGGAGATGAGGGGGCCAGGTGTGGGCACCTGAGCAGCTGAAGGAGAAAGACCTGGCTGAGGCGCTAAGGTGGGCTCAAAGGGCAAGGGTCCTTTAGGGGAGGGGGCGTGATCTAGGGGAGCAGGCAGTGTTCTTCTGGTTCCTGAGAGCTGGTCACCAAGGGAAATGGTGCAACCAAAGGAGACAGAGGCAGAGACCAGGCAAAGTTTCTCTGTCTTAATTATCTTTTCTCACCAGGGAAGAGCGCACATAAAAATTCACCCCAGGGAAAAACCTATGCAGGCAAAACCACCCAAGGCTTGGCTGCCACAGCAGTGCTTTCAGTGGAAGAAGAAGTGAATAGTCCCCGAGGTATGATAGGCCCTTATATACATTTACTATCTTCTTTAAATGCCTGTTTTACATGAGACGGGCTGAAAGAGTGTAGTCACCTCAACGAGGCCACAGGTGGCAGAATCTAAAGTGGGAAAAGCTCCAACGTACGAATGGGAAGCCTTATACAGGAAATTTATTTGCTGTTTGTCTGAAATTCAAATTTAATTGGGTGTACTGTAGTTTTGTTTGCTAAAGCTGACAACCATACTAAAGTGACACAACCAATAAGTAGCAGAGCCAGGATTAATAAACAGCCTCCACTGCACTGTGAATTATAAACGTGCTGAGCTGGGTTTTTTTTTGGTACAGTACAGGAAATATTCTGGGTTTGCGTTTGTTTTTACTGAGGTAACATTGATATATAACCTAATATAAGTTTCATATGTACAACATTATATTTCTGCTTCTGCATAAAAGCCTTTTTTTAGAGACATATCTTTGGTGACAACTTTTTCTGTTTTTTTGGACTGTTTAGGTTTTCTACTTTTTGAGTCAGGTTTGGTGATTCTTAAGAATTTTTCTTAAGAAAAATATTTTCTTAAGAAATCATTCACCTTTAGATTTTCTAAATAGTTATAGTGCATTGTCTTAACATTTTAAAACCTTCTTATTTGCAATTTTATCTTTTTTTGGTCATTCCTGATGGATTTACTGCCTTTTCTGTTGTCAAGGGCATAACCTCTCCATTTTCTGAAACTTTTTCCCAAGAACAACCTTTTTATTTTATTATTTTTGACCACAGGGCTTTCTTTTTGTTTTCTATTTCAACAATTTCTATTTTTAATTGTATTTCCTTCTATCTTGTTTCATTTTATTCTGGGTTCTTTTTATTTTCTTGAATTAGGTGTTTAATTCATTATTTTAAAATTTCCTTGTTTCCTAAAACATAACATTAAGGTTACACATTTTCTACTAAATATCACTATTTGGCTGATTCCCATAAGATTTTTTTCTGTTTTTTTTTTTTTTTTTTTTGGCTGTACGCGGGCCTCTCACTGTTGTGGCCTCTCCTGTTGCGGAGCACAGGCTCCGGATGCGCAGGCTCAGCGGCCATGGCTCACGGGCCCAGCCGCTGGACGGCATGTGGGAGCTTCCCGGACTGGGGCACGAACCCGTGTTCCCTGCATCGGCAGGCAGACTCTCAACCACTGCACCACCAGGGAAGGCCCCCCATAAGTTTTTAACATGTAATTTTTCTCATTTTTTTCTAATTAAAATTCCAGTTTTGATTTCTTCTTTAATTCAAGATGATTGAGAAAAGAGGCTTCAAAATTTCCAAGTGGAATTTTGTTTGTTTACTTTTTAAGGGCTAAGTTTTTCTTGACATCTTCTAGTATTATTTTATGATTTCTATTTGTTTTGTAAGTAGCTGATGTTTACCTTGTGTCCTAATATATAAGCAAAGTTCTAAGGTGTTTGAAAAGAATGTACATTTTCCATTTGTTGAGTATAATTTTCATGTCTGTTTGTGTATTAACTCATTTGTTAATTGTTATTCAAGTCCTCTACAGATTTATTTCATATTTATCTACTAGATTTTATAAGTTCTGAGAGAAGTGTATTAAGGTGTATTAGAGTTTCTTAATGTGATTGTGGATTTGCCGCTCCATTGTATTTCTGGGAGTCAGTGCTTTATATATATTAAAGTTATGTTATTGGTGCATTAAAGCTTTTTGTCTGTAGAGCATCTTTGTGGATTTCACCTTTTATCATTAAAATATACCTATATTGTTTTGCAATACTTTTAGCCTCAAAATCCACTTTATTTGATATAAATATTGCCAGCCCCATTTTCTATTTGTTTGCACTTGCCACCCCTCTTTTCAAGATTCCTCTGCCTTTTTTAGATGTATGCATAGAACATAAAATTAGAATTTGTTTTTACATCCAATCTTAGAGTTTTTGTTGTTTTTTAAAAAACAGCTTTATTGAAGTATAATTGAGTTACAATAAACTATGCATATATAAAATGCACAATTGTCCACCCATGAAATAATCACCACAATGATTGTTTTTAATGACTGCCTAATGATCTTTTATCACTATTTTTAACAGGGACATTAAATACACTGACCATAATTGAAAAAGGACATGTTTGGCCTTATTTTATCGTATTGTGTTCTTTTTGTGCTATTATATATTTTTTGTTCCTGTTTTGTTTTTCTTTTCCCCTAACCAATTTTTACCTCATTGATACACCTTTTTTTCAGTTACTATTTTGTCTTCTGGTGATTTGGATGCCTTTCTAGATGTTTCATTTTTCATTGGGTATCTACATATATTTTGAAGAGTATATTCAAATCTGTACTTCTCTATCAATATACTAACCATCCCAATTTCCTAAGAGAAGACTTTTTAGTAGTTGCATTCAATTCAATTCCAGCTGCACATGCCTCTTCAAAATGAAGCTCTTAGAATGTGTTTCCTTCATCATTGTCTCTGCTTCCCACCCCCCACCAACTCCTGGGTTTTCCTGGAATCCTTTGGAATTTTGATTCCTAGATTCGTTTTTTTCATTTTGATAGAATATCCTACATCTTTTAATCCCTTACATTCATCTATTCTGATTTAGTCATAACTGTTACTTACTCAGTCCTCCTAGTTGCTGTCCTAACCCCTTGTCTGTCCCTCACTCATTGATGCTTTTGGTACCTGGCTTACTGATCCCCCTTCTCTACTCCCATCATCAGTCTGAGGGCTTCATCACCCACATTGGTGACCCAGCCAACATTCTCTGAGTCCCATGCCCTCCTCTCCTCCAATGGAAGGTTCTCAGATGCCACCGCAGTCACTCCCTTAGGTACCCATTCCCCAGACTGTCATCATCAATAACTGAACTCTCTCTGCCATTGTGATATCATCACCCTCTTTCACCCCACCTCCCCAGCTCCCTTGTCTGGTTCTCCCTTTCTGACCTCACCAGTCTTTTACTCTGCACGACCGTCTCCTATTCTTCTTTCCCTCCTCATCCAGCTTGGATTCCATGATCCAGCCCTATAGCCCCCTTGCAAATTCTTTTAATTCACTTGACCTTTGCACCTTATAGTGAGTTGACTAGTGGCCCCCTGCAAAGGAACAACCACTTGGAATCTTTAAATGTGACCTTATTTGGAAAAAGGGATCTTTGCCGATGTAATTAAGGATCTTGAGATGAGATCATCCTGGATGAAGATAGGTTCTAAATCAAATGACAGATGCCATTTACAAGAGAAGAGGAAACAGACACAGAAAGACACAGAGTTAGGAGATGGGGGTAGAAATTGGAGTGATGTGTCTACAAGCCAAAGAAAACCGAGAATTGCCAAGGATTGCAGGTAGCTGCCATAAACTAGGTTAGAGGCATAGAGTGAATTTTCCTTCAGGGCTTCCAGAAGGATGCAACCTTGCCCACACCTTGATTTCATACCTCTAGACTCTGGAACTGTGAAAGAATAAATTTCTGTTGCTTTAAGCCACCGTATTGTTACAGCAGCCCTAGGAAACTTATACATTCTGCTTAAGTACTTGATTGGAAAAAGCCTGAATCGCTTAAAACCGATGATCTGCTTATTCCTCGCTTATACCAGTGCAGCCGAACATTGCTGGGAAAAATCTCACCATGTTCCTATGAATCTGCACTTTGCAAGACTTTCTCCTACCTCAGTAGCACTCCTCAGTCTTCACTGCCAGCTCCTCCTTGCCAACCAGAATTCTAAATGCCAGACTCTTTTCTACCAACAGTCTCCCCTAAGAGGTCCCAGTCACAGGCTTCAGAAAAACAGACACTGAAGTTTCTCATTTACTGTGTGAAACGCAAGATTCATATATCTCACACATCACTTGGATGTCTAATAGACATCTCAGATTTAACAGGAAAAAACAGAAATCTGAGTTTCCCATTCCTCAAATTTTCTTTCTACTGTAATTGTCCACATCTCTGTAAATTACCTCAAACTCAGGAATCATCCCTTATTCCTCTTTCTCACATATCCTGCATCCAAATTATCAACTTTAGCTCCAAAATTTCTCTTAATTGAATCACATCATGGCATCTCAATTTCTAAAGCTCCACTCCAAGCCACAGTGGTCTCTCTCCAAGACTATGGCAATGTCCTCTTGATTGATCCCTGCCCTTAGAACCAAGAATCTAAATTTGATTGTGTCACTTTCTTACTGAACTTCTTCCCCTTCCCAGTCCCATTATATCTCTGGCCCTTCTCATTACACTTGGAGAGAAGATTAAACCCTGTACTACGGTCCCACAAGGTCCTGAATGCCTGTGGTGGTCACAGTGTGCCAACTGCTAAAACAAATTTATCCAATACTCAACAATGGCGCAAACCATGGAGATGTTTGTTTCTTGCCCACATACCAGCACTGATTGGTAAAGTTCAGGAATACAGGCTGCTGTCGTCTTCAACTTGTGTTTCTCTTTCAAAGTCACCCCAGGGGTCATTTTCAAACTAGGTGGAGGAGGGAGAAAAGCAGGGAGCAGTGCATATGGGTGGATTTTATGAGGCAGAATCGAATAGCACTTCTGTTCATATCGTGCTTGCTGGAAACTCTCGTGATCACACACACTTTTTCGGGAGACTGGAGGATTGATCTAACAGAGTGTCCTGGAATAAGAAGAACCTAGATTTCAGTGAGTTGGTGGTGGTCTTTGCTAACTTCCTCCCTGACCTTCTCTTCCTCCCTTGCGGTCCATGTACCCGATGGCCAGCCACCCATTCTTTCTGAATGAGCAGAACATGCCATGGTTATTTTCTTCACAGAGACTGTGTTTCTTCTGCTCAGAATGCTCTTCTTCTATAAGTATGCAAGGTTGCCTCCTCCTTACATTCAGTTCTCAACTCAAATGCCATCCCCAACTCTGCCAAACAGAGCCAGCATGTCAGTTCCTTGTCCTCCAGATCACTCCACCAAATCTTCACAATACTGAGTACCTGAATAGGAGTTTCTGAAGGACAGGGCTGTGTCTTGCTCACCACTCTATCCAGGAACAGAATGGGGACTTAACTTTTTTTTTTTTTTTTACTAATTCCTACTCTTTGAATATTTTATGCCGAGATTTTTTTCTAATTTTTTAAAAACTTAGAGTACTCCCTTAAGTAATTTACTTAGAAATATACTTGGGTGGCATTCATTATGAGTCTTCTTGAGCTGAAAAACAATCTTTCTCTTCCTGTATGAATATTTTATTGGACAGCGTAAGATTCTTGGATCACAATACTTTTCTTGAAAAGCTAAATATATATTGTTCCACTGTCTTCTAGTGTCCAAAGTTGCAGATGAGAAATCTGTTGTGCTCTGATTCTCTTGCAGTTGAAGCTTCTTGCCATATTTGGAAGCCTGTAAACAAATCTCTTTATCCTCAAAGTTTAGAAATTTTCTCAAATGTATATCCTTTTTTTCATTATTCCTGTTTAAAAATTTATGTCTTTTTCAACTCAGAGTTTTTCCTTTTTTTTTTTTTTAAACATTTTTGCTTCTCCTAGGTCTGTTCATTTATCTCTTTCTGAAACTGTGCATTTTGCATCTTAGGTCTCCTGGATCTATCCACCATGTCTCTTATTCTTTTCACTCGTTTTTCTTTGGATTTTCTGGTCTTGTGTAGTAAGACTGTTCTTCTACTTGATGTTTCATATTACCCATTCAGTTTTCAGTTGAATCAATTCTATTTCTTAGTTCTGCAAGTGCATTTTTCAATTCAGATTTTTAAAAATTTTACCCAGGGACTTCCCTGGTGGTCCAGTGGTTAAGACTCTGAGCTTCCACTACAGAGGGCATGGGTTTGATCCCTGGCCGGGAAACTAAGATTCCATATGCCACGTGGTCAAAAAACATTTTTTCCCCCAAATTCCTTTTTTATTTTCTAGTTGTACAGCTTTCTGCAGTTGCTATGAACTTTAATTTTTCTTCTGTTTCTTTCACTAAACCTCCTCCTTGAGAAGAGGTCTAGCTTTTTTCCTGGTCCCTCCTCATGCTCTTGACTTGTATTCGTTCACTCTGCATCGATGTCTGTGGGCGTGGGTCCCTCTAGCACATGAGCAGGTCAGGCTGAGGGTCTTGCATCTGGGGAGGATTGGAGTGTAAGGAGGAGGATGTGAAGGACTGTGGTTTTCTCTCAGTGCTGAGAGCAGTGGCTGCTCTCTCTGTGCCTTTGGGAGCTCACAGCTCACAGCTCATTGTCTTGGGCCTGTTCATCCTGCTGGGTGGTCAGATGTCTTCACCCCAGATTTGGCCAGAAAGGATGCCTTTGTCACTGGATCCTACATCCTCCAAGTGATTGAAACAGGTCCCATGGAACAGAAGTTGACCACCATCCGGTCCCTTGGAACCTGAAACCTCAAACCTGTGTCAGCTCCTCTTCAGGTTTCAGCATCAGGGCTACTCCCACGCAGACTGTCATTTTTGCTTTCTATCTGAGTTACCACTGCAGAAAATGTGGTGATAGGAAGGGCTCGGGCTGCTATTTCTCAGGTTTCCTCCGTGACCCTGCTTTAGGTGTAACTGTAGTCACCCTCCCATTGTTGGCCTCATCTCTGCCCCCAGCTCTGTTCCTGATGAGCTGAGGTCTAAGCAAAACCCATCAAGATCAAGGGCCATCAGAGACCATCACCTTCTCCCCCAGGGAGGTAGGGTGGGATAAAGGGGTTAGGACCAGAAATGGAAGGGAGGAAAGATGGACAACATCCATTGTCCACCTCTTGGGGTACTGGTCAGACAGGTCTGAGAATGCCTCCTGCTCAGTGGACATTATCCAAGCAGGAACCAGAGGGAATCCGGGCAGGAACAGGCCGATTGGTTGGGCCTCTGGTATAGACCTCAAACCAGAGGGGTAGGAGGGGTCCCAGATGATTCCCACTCTCTAGCCCACTCCCCAGGCAGAAGAGTAGTTAGGGAGCAGCATTTTTCAGAAGGGAACTTCCCTGGTGTGATCATTCTGCTCTTCTGCTTGGAGGACCCATCGGGCACATGTGGGAAGTAGATTGTCCAGAGACTTGGGATGCGAATCTTGGCCATCTCTCTTTTCAAGGAATGTAAGTAATGTAAGTAACATAGCTTTCTGGTTGCTGGATAGGATGAAGAAAAGTAATATATTTGGGAAGCAGGTTAGAGTTCATCTGGGAAGAATAAATTGATTCTTCTTTAGTGTTTATATGTCTTTAAGGCTTAGACATTCTTTAAAGTTTATCAGAGAACAGGGTCAATGCTTCCTTTCAAACCACACTGATAAAAATCGAAAGTCAAGGAACCACATTTGTAATGGGAGCTGAAACCAACAGATAGTCTCCATGACCTATCAACTCAGGTTCTGCTTGTATAGCTGTTCTAAGTTAAATGAAGAGTTTGCCAGTTTGTCTCCTATGTGCCTAGATCTACGCTGTGTTCTGAGAATATGGAGATGTTTAAGATACAAATTCCTTTTCTCCAGAGTTTCCCAGTTTGGGAAAGGGATATGAATTGGGGAAAGAGAAGAAAATACAAAGAAGACCAAGTAAGTGGAATGACAAAGGGAAATGTGGGATCCTAGAGGAGAGAAGGGCACCCAACCCAGGCTGGGGTGGGGGTCAGGAAAGTTTCCATGGAGATGCTCTGGGGAAGCGAAATGTCTACACTTTGCTGAAGGAAACTGAGATGTTATCTGCAGGTCAGAGAAAAATCCAGCTGAAGAGAATCTGAACGACAGCCCCACAATTCTGCCCTCAGCCCCTACACAGAGGTGCCAGGTATATCTGGTCAGTGTTTAAATTCTGGATGACCACAGCTACTGCCGAGGACCTCATGGGTGACCAGGCTAAATGGGTTAGAGGACAGAGGATAGAATAGAGATAAAAAGCCAAATGTATCCAGAAGCTTAGCGGGCAGGCAGAGACAAGATTTCAGCATCAGGGGCTTGAAGGGAGCAGCCTGGAGTGAGAAAGGGCATGTCTGCAATGACAGCCACCAGGAAGCTGAGACTCCACACTTACTATGCATATAGCAAGGTGACTAGGAAAATGACCGGGACTGGAAAAAGATGGAGGGGAGACTTGAATCGAAAAGTTCCATCAAAAACTCCAAAAGATGGGGTAACAGTTCCATGTAAAAAACCACTTTCTAACCATCAATTTTCAAAAACGTATAAAGACCCTGAAAGACCCTATGCGATCTTGAGTTTCCAGTAAGAATTTCCATATTTGAGAAAATATTCCCATATATTGGGATTTTTGCTAGTGTCTTGGAAGGACTGGTCAACAGCTGAGAATCACTGAACACAAGACTCCTTGTCCTCCTCCTTTTTCCTTCTCCTGAGGGCTTTAGTGAGATATAATTGACGTACAATAAACTGCATATATTTAAAGTGTAAAATATTGGTAAGTCCTGCCATATGTACACACCCATGAAAGCACGACCACAATCAACCCTAAAAGCTTTGTTCTGCTCCCTCCTGCCCACCCAGCTCCAGGTAACCACTAGTCTACATTCTGTCGTTACATATCCATTTACATTTACTAGAGTTTTATGTCAATGGAGTCATACAGTATGCACTCTTTTTTTTTGTATGGCTTCTCGCACTCAGCAAAAACTATTTTGAGAGTCTTCCATATTGCATGAATCAAAAGTTCATTCTGTTTTATTGCTCAGTGGTATTCCATTGTATGGATACACCGTAATTTGTTATCCCTTCACCTGTTGATGGGCTTCGGGGTCATTTCTAGTTTGAGGCTATTACAAATAAAGCTACTATGAACACTGTAGGAGCACATGCTTTCTTTCCTTTTGGATAAATCCCCAAGAGTCCAATGGCTGGGTCACACAGTAAGTTAAGTCTGACTTCTTTCCAAAACGTTTTCCCAAATCATTCTTCTATTTACATTCCCAGCAGCAGTGTATGAAACTTCTAGTTCCTTACCAATACTTGCCATAGTGAATCTATTCCGCTTATTCATTTTAATAGATGTGTGGTAATATTTCATTGTGTTTTTTATATGCATTTCCTCAATGACAAATGCTGTTGAGTTCACTTTCATGTGTTTTTTTTAGCTACTCGTATAGCTTTTTGTGAAGTGCCTGTTAAAACCTTTTGTCCCTTTAAAAAAGTTGTATTGTTTATTTTCTTCTTACTTTATATATTACAGATACATGTCTTTTATCAGATACATGGTTTGCAAATATTTTCTCCCAGTCTTTGCTTCTTTTCATTTTATTAACAATGTCAGAAGTTTTTGTCTTGATGAAGTCCAATTAATTTTTTTTCCTCTTATGGACTGTGCTTTGGGGAATATCTAAGAAGTATTTGCCTCACCCGAGGCATAAGTCTTATTTTAAGGGGGTTTTGGTGTTGAAGCTTGTTCAAAATGGAAGCTCAAATGCATTATTCAGGGAAAATCCCAAGTCTCTGATTTACTCCTATTTTCTTGGAAACAAAAGCATCGTCTTGAGACTTGCTTCATAGTCTGTACCAGCCTATGGAGTTGTCACCCAGAATTATTGCCTCCCAGAGGCTCTGTTCTATTCCAGGTTATCAAGGGAAAATGTTCTCTCATGAGGACTAGAATGGGGGCCTTCATGGGTCTTGCCTTCCTCTGCTACTGATGCCAAAATTCACCAGTGCCGAATCAAATCTCGGAGACAGAGTTTTGGGTGAAGTAGAAAAAAATACATTTATTGTTTTGCCAAGCAAAGGGGGACACAGAGCACACCTGCCTCAAAAACTGTGTGTGTCCCAACTTGGGAGGATTTGGTGAGGAGTTTTATAGCAATGGTTCAAGGGTGGGGTTGCTGATAAGATTAGGGTGTGTGAAGGGCCTGCACTCCTTTAATCTGGTCTCAGGTAATCTCTTTTTTTTTTTAACGTCTTTATTGGAGTATAATTCTTTACAATGGTGTGTTAGTTTCTGCTGTATAACAAAGTGAATCCGCTATTTGTATACATATATCCCCATATCCCCTCCCTCTTGCATCTCTGTCTCCCTCCAACCCTCCCTATCCCACCCCTCTAGGTGGTCACAAATCACTGAGCTGATCTCCCTGTGCGAGGCAGCTGCTTCCCACTAGCTATCTATTTTATGTTTGGCAGTGTATATATGTCCACGACGCTCTCTCACTTTGTCCCAGCTTACCCTTCCCCCTCCCCGTGTCCTCAGGTCCATTCTCAACTCTGCATCTGAATGTTGGCCTCAGGTAATCTCTTGATGAGCTTCTCTGTTTCCTTTAATTTGGCCTCAGGTGGTCTTCTCTGAATGAAGAATGCTGCATCTTCCATTTGGGGGGGGGGGGTTTGCTCTGTAAAGAGCTCAAAGACATTGTTCTGTGTGTCCCTTGAGGCAGAACCAGGACCTGCCCCAAGGCTGCACTGTTGTTTCTTGGCTGTTCCTCTGTTGTCTCTGCATCCCCTCCCTTCCCTGATTAGCAACTGTTTGAATCTGCCCTTTGGAGCTCAGGGAAGGTCATGGAGGCTGAAACCTTTTTCCTACAAACAAGAAATGGGAGACTCAGAAAGGCTTCCATGCCCAGGAGCCCCACAGGGTCCTGCTTGGTTTCACTATCCCCTCCTACTCACCCCATGGTCCTGATGAGTAGGGGAATGTATCTCATAGCAGGGAGTGTGTTAAAGTCTAACGTGCTGTGCCTTGGATTTTCCAGGCATGTGCTTTTTTCAGATTCTAGGGATAGGAGGAAAAGAAGTGCGCTCCCAGCAATACTCAGGGCCCTATGCGAAACTGACTACGTCCACAGAAAGGGAAACGTGAATCACCATGACTGAGTACCACTCTGTGAGCCTGCTTGCAGAATCCTTCTTACGACCTGCAGATAAGCGTTACTGTCCCTACTTCACAGCTAAGGGCATAGGCTCAGAGGTGTAACATAATCTAAGTTACCCTGAAAGTAAGTGGCAGAGTTGGGACTGGAACTCGTGTCACTCACCCACTCACTCCAAAGTCTCCTTCTGGGCACACCAAGCTGCTCAAGGGAGTAGCAACCAGTTTGTAGGTGATTCATTCAAACTAAGGAATATTTCTGTGAAAGCACCCTCAGGGGCAGGCCTCTGTTTCCTGGGGCCATGAGTGTTTCTCTGATTGGGACCCCAGGGCTATGTGAAGATGACTTGCTCTCACCCTCCTTCAGAGCCACAGAGCACACTGGGATTTGCAGTCAGAGAATTAAGTTTAAATCCCACTCTCACAACTTCTCAGCTTTGTGACCTTGAGTTGGTTTCACAATGTCTCTGAGCCTGGGTCTTCTTGTCATTTAGAAGAAAAGAAACAATATATAAAGTCCTGCTGCTTGGAACAACGGCTGATGAAAACTACCTTGCACTGGAGGTGAGGCCCAGGGATGCAGGCACAGGGAGGTCCCAGCCAAGCTGACATTTGCTGCCTGACTGTTTGAAAATACCCAAAATATCACCATTGGAGGGGGACTGTGAGCAATTATTATGTGTCTTGAGCTCAGAGACAGACGTTGAAAAAAATAAACCTCCCTACTCCAGGTGAGCTTGTACATAAAAATTCCCAAACCTAAGAGAAAAATCTAATGCTAAGGAAGGTGGACAATTGTGAGATGAATCGACTCCAGATGAAATAAAAATGACAACGTGAAAATTACTTTTAAAAAGGCATATTTAGGATCCTGAAAGAGATAAAGAAATGACCTCCATGAATAAAATAGACATTCATGAAATTAAATAGGCCAAATGAAACAGGACCAGTGGATATGAAAAAGAACAATTTGAAATCCTGGAAAAATAGACACATGGAATACTAAAATTAAAACAGGAATCAAATTTAGATTGGAATTCGAAAAACGGGAAGGTAGTAGACATGAATTAATTTGGAATATAGCATAAGAAGATTAAAATTAAAAAATCAGCTAAGAGACATTCAAGTGTGTTAAGTAGGTTTTCAGAAAAAAAGAATAAAGGAAATGGTGGCATACTGAAGTATGCATCTTAAAAATTAAAAGAAGAAAACATAGGTATCAATCTTCGTGACCTTGAATTAGGCAATAGTTTCTTATATGACACCAAAAAGCCTAAGCAACAGAAGAGAAAAATTGAAAAACATGAAACTTAAAAACCTTTGTTCTGCAAAGGGCACCATCAAGAAAATGAAAAGACAACCCACAGCCAGGGGGATTATTTTTGGCCAGTTATATATATGATAAAGGACTTGTATCTAGAGTATATAACGAACTCCTACCATTCAATAATATAAAGAGAAATAACCCAATTTAAAATGGGCAAAGGATCTGAATAGACATTTGTCCAAAGAAGATATACAAGTGGCCAAAAGCACTTGAAAAGATGCTCTACAACGTTAGCCATCAGGAACATGTAAATCAAACCCACAATGAGATACCACTTCATAACCACTAGGACGCCTAGAATCAAAAATCAGATAACTAATATTGTGAGAATGTAGAAAAATTGGAGCCCTCATACAACGTTAGTGGGAATGTAAAATACCACTTTGGAAAACAGTCCAGCCGTTCCTCAACAGGGTAAATATAGACTTACCACATGATCTAGAAATTCCTCTTCTAGAAATACCCCAGAAATAAAAGCATATGTCTGCCCAATAACTTGTACCTGAATGTTTATAGCAACATTACTCATAATGGCCCCAAAGTGGAAACAATTCAAATATTTGGTGGATCAAGGAATAAATAAAATGGGACATATCCATACAATGAAATATTACCTGGCAATAAAAAGGAATGAAGTGTTGACACGCTATAGCATCAGTGAACCTTGAAAACATTACACTAAGAAAAGAAGCCAGTCGCAAAAGACCACGTATTGTGTGATCCCATTTATAAGAAATGTCCAGGACAGGCAAATCCATAGAGACAGAAAATAGATCGGGGGACTTCCCTGGTAGTGCAGTGGTTAGGAATCCGCCTGTCACTGCAGGGGACACGGGTTCAAGCTCTGATCCAGAAAGGTCCCACATGCTGCAGAGCAACTAAGCCCGTGCACCACAACTACTGAGCCTGCGCTCTAGAGCTCCCTAGCCACAACAACGGAGTCTGCGTGCCACAGCTACTGAAACCTACATGCCTAGAGCCCGTGCGCCATAACAAGAGAAGCCACCGCAATGAGAAGCCCGCATACTGCAATGAAGAGTAGCCCCCACTCGCCGCAACTAGAGAAAGCCTGTGCACAGCAACGAAGACCCAACGTAGCCAAAAATATAAATAAAAAATTTTTAAAAAGAAAGTAGATTGGGGTGGCTTGGGGTTGGGAGGGAGGCGTCTGGGGGAAATGGGGAGTGGCTGCTAATGTGTATGGGTTCCTTTTTGGGGTGATGAAATGGTCTAAAGTATATTGGGATGTTAAGGTGATGGTTGCACAACTCCATGGATATATTATAAGCCACTGAATTGTACATTTTGAATGAGTGAATTGTATATGAATTGTATCTCAATAAATTTTTTATTAAAAAATTAAAAGTAAACAACTATAGAGTAAAATATAGTGTATAGCTTTTAAACCAGTTAAGAGGAGAAAGGAAAAAATAAAGAAAATTTTATTAATTTAATAGAAGGCAAGAAAGTCAAGAAAGGAAATTGAAAGAAACAAGTAAATAAAAAAATTACCTGGTAATAACTAAATCTAAATATATCAGCATTCATACGTTTAAAATCACCTGTCAAAAGAAAAAACAATGGATTGATTACAAATAATAAAAATCAAGCCTTTTGTTTTTCATTAAAACATCCGTAATACAAATTCATAGTGAAAATTTGCAAATAAAGAGAGGGGCAAGCTATACCTACAGACACAAATCAAAGGAAAGAAAGTATAAGAGAAAATTTCCAGTATAAGAGAAAATTGAAATTAATGGAGAAAGTATTATTAGAGGTAAAAAGAAGCCCTACATATCGGTCAAATAATCTAGCAAGAAAATATAACAATCATGAACATATATGTCATGATATAGTCATACAATGGAATATATCACAGCAATGAAAATGAATGAGCTAGATTTTCAATGTAAAATCTAAAAAATGCATTATTGAGTGAAAAAAGCAATATATATCTCAAAACATAAAGAATGAGACTTTTATGTAAGTTCTAGAACATAGAACAATGTATATTATAGATGGATAAATACATAGTCCATGATTTTATAATTTTATGACCTATTTGAATAAATGCTTAAATCCAGTCACGCTCCTTTAATACAGGAATTGCAGGGATTGAAACAAGTGATCTCCCCCCCCTTACAGAATCTGAATTTGTACAATTTTTACCAATAACTTAATTAAACCCACAATCAGATTCAAATTTCAGGAAATGCCTACAACATCCCTGGGCTGCTGTTCTGTGCTGGGTGTAGAAAGATGAATGAGAACCAGTCCCTGTCCTGAGGGACCTCCCAGCCATCAGCGCTGAAGGAAAGGTAAACAATATGATGGGACAGATAGAGGGATGGGAAACTCTGATCTGAGAAAGCATATTGATTCCTCTTCGTGAGCTCAGGGAAGACTTTCTGGAGGAGATGCCTTCTGTAAAGTCTTAAAGGATGAGTGTAGCTGTCTAGGTGAAGGTGGTGGATAAGGCTGGCGTGAACAAAAGGGTGCAGCTCGAGCAGTATGGGGTGTGTGGAACCCTCCATGGTTTGGTATTTCTGGTTTGGGCAGTAAGTACAAGGAGCAGGTAGCAGGGGTGGGGGACATCTGGTCAGAGGGATAGGCAGAGCAGATCACCGAGCACCATGTAGGCATGCCAAAGATCTAGAACCTCAGCTTAGGGGTAGAGGGGACCACTGCGGGGTTTTCAAGCAAGGCACAGTCAGATTTGCCAGTTTGGATACCTCACGCAGGCAGCCAGGTGGAGGGCTCAGACCTGGACATAGGAGGTGACTTCAAAAATGGGGAAGATCTGAAACAGAACCTGGGATTGGAGAAGTAGGTAAACTTGACAGGATTTAGTGAGATTGGTATGAGAAGAGGAAGAATAAGGAAATACAACCAGGTTGAGGCTTGGGTGTCTGCTAGGGAGTCATCACAGGGGTCTAGGGATGGGTGGGTGGGAAGACAATTCATTTTCTGACGTTTCACACTCTCAAAGGCCATGAGGCGATCCATCAACTCTCCTCATTCTCTTGACTATGAATTGTGCAATTTATGCAGGTCAGTGACCAGAAGCCGGGGGAGAGGTGATCTGTAAATGATTTCAGCTTGTGGCTTTTTTATATTTCCTTGCAATAATTATCTTGAATTCGCACTATTTATGACAAGGAACACTGACACAAGGATTGCAGTGCGAAGTTAAGCACCCCTGAATTGTATTGAAATAAGAGAATTGCTAACGTGTAGCTCTGACATTTTAGCAGTACCAAATCTGATTTTGTCACACTTACAAGGTACCACGAGCTGGGATCCAGAGGTGGTGTGTTATCATCGCCTAACATAGTGCTCCTTAATTACCAGCACTCTCACACTTCCTGCACAGCAGATTGGAATCACTAGAAATAGCACAAACTTGAAAATTAGTGTTTTTCTCCTAAATAATCAGGATGCTATATTTATAGTTTTCATGGGATTGGAGTCTTAACGAAGGTAAAATAATTTCGCACTCAAAGGTGAGATAGTGTTTTTTCCCTTCTTACTGTGTGATTCCCCCCCTCCCCTTTTCCAGGGTCTATTTTTTCAGTCTCTCAAAATTTCCATAGCATGAATAATCCTTTCCATTTTCCCCTTCCAAAAGGGGTGTTTCTGCCCTTGGATTGCTCTTGTGATAATTCACTATGATGGCAAGGAGCCCATGATGGAATGGAAGATTTTGCTTTCCTTTATAGCTACTTACCAGCCTGTGACATTAGCAACCAGTGATCACAGGGATTGTGCAATTTTTAAACTTCAACAAAAGTCAAAATGCCTTGTCTAGGTCACTGAGCTCTAAATCACATCTAAACTACTGCCCACCAACTGGCAGTTGAGTGGGAAAGGAAAAGAAAAGAGGAAGAAACTTAACCAAGGGATAATAGGTGGATGGAATTCTGAGTGGTCCTTGGCACAGAAGTGTGGAATCAACACTTGGAGGTTCCCTCCCCCTCTGGGTCCTCATCCTTCCTCTGTACCCACCTTATCCTGCATCACAAGCGCACGATGCCCTCGGGGAGCCCCGTGCAAGCCCCCCTCCCCAATATGGATCACTGCTCCAGAATCCCTCCCCGACCACATCAAAACTGCCGTCTTGCATTTAAGTTGATACTGTCCATCTTAAGAAGCAACCTACCTTTTGGAATGAATTCATCTTCCATTCTAAATGCCTGGCATCCAGCATCCTAGTGATTCTCGAGTTACAGGCATTTTTCAGAAGTGTTAATAGATGAAGGGAGGAATTTCAAGCCCTGGGAAGAGGAATGTATCCTGATGCTTAGATTCCTTCTTGTAGTTACAGATGCTTTCAGCTAAGCTGTCTGTCTGCAATGCCAGGCTTGGGAGAATGCAGAAGCTGCGCTGACAGCATCCCTCATGTGCACTTACATGTTATACTTTTGCATTAAGCTTCGCCATGAATGATAGGCTCTTCCGGGCAAAGACATTGTAAAACTTGAGGCAAGGGATTCTAGCTAACAGATCTTTGTTTTTGCACCCACGTTGCTGTGCACACTACCTGACTGCTGTGGGTGTTCGATAAATAGATGTTGATAATGGAAAAAGAGAGGGAGACAGAGCGGCAGAGAACGTCAGACACAAACAAGAGAACTGGGAAGTTTTTTAGGATGGAAAGGTAAAGGATGTTTAAATAGAGCATTGTTGAAAAGAAGGCACAAGGAGGGGCTTCCCTGGTGGCACAGTGGTTGAGAGTCCGCCTGCCGATGCAGGGGGTGCGGGTTCGTGCCTCGGTCCGGGAGGATCCCGCGTGCCGCGGAGCGGCTGGGCCCATGGGCCGTGGCCGCTGGGCCTGCGCGTCCGAAGCCTGTGCTCCGCAACGGGAGAGGCCGCGGCGGTGAGAGGCCCGCGTACTGCAAAAAAAAAAAAAAAGAAAAAAAAAAAGGCACAAGGAAACACGAGAAGAAATATAAAGCAAAAGAGAAATTTAGAACTCTAGGTTCTGAGGCTTCCGGCTGGAGGAAAGCTTAGAAGGCACTGAAATCTGCTCTCGTCTGAAGCCAGATTTCTGTGCCTGAATCGTGGGAGGCTATGTCTGTCTGGATCATTCAGAACTCAGCAAGGCTGACTGGTCAAGCAGGGTCTCTATGGACCTGGTAGACGTTGGAGGTGTTGGTCCCTAGCCTGTGAGGTAACTGCTTCACTCCAGGAATTACAGCTCTGAAGGGAGCCTGTAGTGAACGGTGACTGTTTTTGCCACCTAGCATCATGACACCTTTCAAGGAAAAATTACCCCAACTCACTCTTATAGGACCAGCCCTCTCCACACTCAGGCTAAGCGCTGTGGGAATTCATTCCCTCCCAGACTCTGGGGGTGGGCAGGGCACTCAGGCCTGGCCAATCACAGCGTTGCATTCCCCTGGCCACTGTGAGTGGTTCAGGGATCCGTGCAGGACCCAGTCCCAATTTGAGAAAATAGAACACAGCCTTGACACTTGCTGGGACTGTTGACAATTCCAAACCATCATATACATAAAAATGGTTGCCTAGTAACTTCCAGGTTGGAGTGAAGGGATTGGTGAATCCTCTCCTCAAAAAACAATTAAAATATTGGGTAAAACTGCCCAAACAACCATTTCAGAAGTCTTGAAATTGACCAGCGGCAAACAACATATTGAGAAGTGTTTATTCGTGGAAAACCTGCTGAGCTTCAGGTATGAACGGGGGGGACTGGCATCTTGTCTGGGACTGTTCTTATTGTTCATTATTTCCCTCCATCTAAATTTGGTTGCCCAAGTGATTCTACCAGGGTGGATGGGGCATGAGCACCAGGAGCTTAATCACAGCTGGGAGAAATATTTGTAAATTATATATATGTGTGTATATATATATATATATATATATATATAAATGATTTATATTAAAATATGTGAAGAAGTCTTATAACTCAATAATAAGAAGGTAAGCAACCCAACTTAAAAACAGGCAAAAGATTTGAGTAGACATTTCACCAAAGGAAATATACGAATGGCTAATGAGCATGTGAAAAGGCGCTCAACATCGTTAATCATTACGAAAGTGCAATTTAAAACCACGACGGGATATCATTACCCACCCGCCAGAATGGCTCTAAATCAAAAGTTGTGGAGAGACAGACCCTCATGCATTGCTGGTGGAAAAATAAATGGGTACAGCCACTTTGGAAAAGTTTGGCACTTTTAAAAATGTTAAACATAAATTTATCCTATCTGCAATTCCACTTAGCTATCTAACCAAGAGAAATGCAAATATATGTCCACACAAAGACTTATACACATATTTTCATAGCAGCATTTTTACAATAGCCCAAAGTAGAAACAATCCAAGTGTACATCAGCTGGTGAATGGATAAATAGTATGTGGTATATCCAGACAAGGGAATAGTATTTAGCAATAAAAAGGAAAATACTGTTTATGGATACCACAACACAGGTGAACCTTGAGTACATGCTAAGTGAAAGAAGCCATACACAAAAGGCTATACATTATATGATTCCATTTATACAAAAAGCCATCAAAGGCAAAACCTAAAGCAACAGCAGATCAGTGGTTGCCTGGAGCTGGGCTAGGTAGGAGCAGAAATTAATTGCAAACAGGCATGAGGAAAGTTTTTGGAGAGAGGAAAATGTTTTAAAATTAGATTATGGTGTTTGTTGTACAACTCTATAAATTTACTAAAAATCATTCAATTGTACCTTTCTAATAGGTAAATGTTATGGTATGTAATTTATACCTCAATAAATATGTAAAAAAAGAAAAATGCCTAGCTTCACTAGTGGTCAGAGACATGCAAATTAAAGGACCTAAGAAATAATATTTGTCACCGATCATATGGCAAAATATTATGGAGTCAAATTACATACCCCTGGTAAATATATAGGAAGAAAGTTGGAATCATTATTTTAGCTTTTTTTATAAATAAATATGGAAATAGCTATTATAATGAAAAAGATCTATATTCTCTGGCTTTATAATCCCACACTTAAAAAGCTATCCCATAGGAGTAAAGATACAGCATTCGAATATATATTTTAAAGGATTTTGTTATAACATTATATTTAGTTGCATTTTTTTTTCTAAAAAACCTGGAAACAAAATGATTATTTATCCATGTGGAATGAATAAACCGTGAGGCATCTGTAATGTGGCTGCAGAGTTCAATTACAGTTAATTTGAGGAGAAAGTGAGTTATGTGGGAGATGAGGTAGGTACACAATCCTTGGGAGGGCTAGAGGAGCAGGGTCTAGGTTGAGTTTCCAGGAACAACTCTCAGGACACCCCAGAACTGACCCACCAAGGTTGCTGCTCTCTTTGTTACATCAGAGAGTGACAGTGGTAGTTTGTATTATTTGCTCCCCCTCCTCGTAAGAGCATTATACTTCTCCACCCCATTAGCATAAGGCTTGGCCACATGACTTGCTTTAACTAATGAAATGTCAGTGGGAGTGATGCAAGTCAGTTCTTTACTCAAAAAATGGCCCGTTTAAAAGGGAAGAAGAGGAAAATATTATGAATTAAAAGTGACTTAAGAGAAATATCAATGACATGTAACTTAAGGACCTTCTTTAGAACCTGATTAAACAAGCCAAGTATAAAGGAAGACTTTTTTTAAAGACAGAAAAGAAAATCTGCACATAGATTATTATTGGATGATACTCAACACTTGTTTGTTTTGTAAGATGGATTAGGTATTGTGATTTTTTGTTAAATCCTCATCTGTTAAAAATATATGGTAAACTCTTTATAGGTAAAACATGATGATATTTGAAATTTGCTAAAAAATACTGCAACCCTCACTAGAAAGAAAGGAAGAATGGAAGGAAAGAGGGAAGGAGGGAGGGAGGGAGGAAGAGAGGAAGAGAAAAGGGAGGTGTATTAGGTTTTTATTGTTGCCATACAAATTGTCACAGACCTAGTAGCCAAAAAAATCCCCACACAATTATTATCTTGCACTTCTGTAGATTAACAGTCTGACGTAGTTCTCACGAGGCTGAAGGCCAGGTGCTGGCAGGACTGTTTCTTTCTGGAGGTTCTAGGGGAGAATCTGTTTCCTTGCCTTTTCCACCTTCTAGAGGCCCTGGTTCGAGGCCCTCTGCCTCTATCTTAAAGCCAGCAAAGTTGCACTTCTCTGGTCATTCTTCCCCGTTTACATCTCCTTCTCTAGCTACAGTCAAGAAAGATTCTCAATTTTAAGGATTCACATGATTAGGTTAGGCCCACCTAGATAATTCAGGAAAATCTCCTCATTTCAGAGTACTTAATCACACCAGCAAAATCCCTTTTGCCTTGTAAGGTAAGATATTCTCAGAGGATAGAATGTGAACATCTTTGGGGGGCCATTATTCTGCCTACCACAGGCAGGATTAATGAAACAAGATTGGCAAAATGTAAATATTGATCATCGTTGAAGCTCGGTGATAGATATGTGAGAGTTCATTATACTTTTCTCATTCCTTTTGTGTATGCATGAAAATTTCCATAATAAAAGTCTACAAAGAATGAGTTAAGTCTATTGGAGCTGACTGCAGAGGATTTACATGATGAATTATAAGGTGGGAAAAGCAAACTTCAGAAAGTGTAAGTAATATAATCCTAGTTTTATAAAATAAACAATGACTGAAGTTTTATATATTTATCTGCTTGTCCATCTTCTCTTTCTCTTTCTTTCTCCTCTCCTCCCTTCCTTCCTCCCTCCCTCCCTCTCTCCTTTTCTTTCTTTCTTTCCTTTTTTCTTTCTTTCTTTCCTTTTTTCTTCTTTTTCTTTTTTTCTTTCTTCTTTCTTTCTTTCTTTCTTTCTTTCACCTTTTTAATCTGTGATTAAATGAACAAGGAAAAAGCTAGGATGGGATATGTAGGTAAGCTGTTAATATATTGGCTACATAAGATGTGTATATTAGAGAAAGAGAGGTAAGCAAAACTCAGAGTTCAATGAAACCAGTCATTTGATTTAAAAAGTGAATAAATAAATCCATTTATGAAAAGGTACATATGCATGTAGAGATACATGAGTGAATGGTTACCCAGATGTAGTCCTTGCAAGGTAGAGGTATTTTGGGTAACTTTTACTTTCCCCTTCTACTTTTCTGTATTGTTTGAAAATATTGCACAATAAACATATATTCTAAAAAAATAAAATATATAATAAAGTGATTTTAATTGTGTAAAATAAAGAAATGTGAATGAGTATTATTAGTATGCCTGGTGTCAGGGGCTTACCCTCTACCACCAGTTTTCTTCCTCTCTCCTAGCTCCTCAACAGAGGTAGAAGTGAAATTCTAAGCAGTATCAACAATGAAGATGATTTCATGTGGTTTAGAGGAAGGAAGTAGGGTACAAAAGCCCCGAACTTTAGACTTTGTTAAAAAATATATAAAATTAAAGATATGAGTTAATGTTTTTCGAGCAACCTTTAAAATAATAGAAACAGATATTGTAACCATCAAACCAACAAAGGGCAGGGGGTTAAGAGAAGTAAAGCAATCAGTGGAAAAAGAGAAGTTTGGAAAAGAGAAAAAATTGACAGGAAAACCATGGTAAACAATTTAAAAATTAGTAATGCAGATGTAAACATATAGGTTTGTTTAATATGAACAGTTTGAATATGTAAACATATTCAACTAACCTATTAAAATGCAAGGGCTATCGTGTTGACTAAAAATCCAAACAATGTTTGAAAATCCATTTATCTGCTGCTTCTGAGAGTCGTAAATGAAATGAATATAGAAAGGTTAAAATAAGGGATGGAAATAGCACATCATTGCAAATACTAACCCCAAAATAAGAGATGTTCCATTACACAAAATAGATTTTAAGGCGAAAGCATTAAGATGCTACATGGAAGATGGCGGAAGAGTAAGACGCGGAGATCGCCTTCCTCCCCACGGATACACCAGAAATACATCCACACATGGAACAACCCCTACAGAACTCCTACTGAAGGCTGGCAGAAGACCTCAGACCTCCCAAAAGGCAAGAAACTCCCCACGTAACTGGGTAGGGCAAAAGAAAAAACAGAGACAAAAGAATAAGGACGGCACCTGCACCAGTGGGAGGGAGCTGTGAAGGAGGAAAAGTTTCCACACACTAGGAAGCCCCTCCGCGGGCGGAGACTGCGGGAGGCGGAGGGGGGAGCTTCGGGACCGCGGAGTAGTGCACAGCGACGGGTGCGGAGGGCAAAGCGGGGAGATTCCTGCACAGACGATCGGTGCTGACCGGCACTCACCAGCCCGAGTGGCTTGTCTGCTCACCCGCCGGGGCGGGCGGGGCTGCGAGCTGAGGCTCGGGTTTTGGTTTTGGACGGAGCTCAGGGAGAGGACTGGGGTTGGCGGCTTGAACATAGCCTGAAGGGGTTAGTGCACCACGACTAGCCGGGAGGGAGTTCGGGGAAAAGCCTGCACCGGCCGAAGAGGCAAGAGACTTTTTCTTCCCTCTGTGTTTCCTGGTGCGCGAGGAGAGGGGTTTAAGAGCGCTGCTTAAAGGAACTCCAGAGACGGGCGCGAGCCGCGGCTAAAAGCGCGAACCCCAGAGACGGGCGCGAGCCGCGGCTGAGGGCGCGAGCCCCCGAGACGGGCGCGAGCCGCGGCTGAAAGCGCAAACCCCAGAGACGGGCGCGAGCCGCGGCTGAGGGCGCGAGCCCCCGAGACGGGCGCGAGCCGCGGCTAAAAACCGCGGACCCCAGAGACGGGCGGGAGACGCTAAGGCTGCTGCTGCCGCCACCAAGGGGCCTGTGTGCGAGCACAGGTCACTCTCCACACCCCTCTTCCGCGGAGCCTGTGCAGCCCGCCACTGCTAGGTTCCCGGGATCCAGGGACAACTTCCCCGGGAGTACGCACGGCGGGTCTCAGGCTGGTGCAACATCACGCCGGCCTCTGCCGCAACGTCACGCTGCCTCTGCAGCCGCAGGCCCGCCCCGCACGTAGTGCCCCTCCTACCCCCATCCCCCAACCCCCGGCCTGAGTGAGCCGGAGGCCCCGAATCAGCGGCTCCTTTAACCCCGTCCTGTCTGAGCGAAAAAACAGACGCCCTCCAGCGACCTACACGCAGAGGCAGGGCCAAATCCAAAGCTGAGCTCCTGTGAGCTGTGAGAACAAAGAAGAGAAAGGGAAATCTCTCCCAGCAACCACAGAAGCAGCGGATTAAAGCTCCACAATCAACTTGATATACCCTGCATCTGTGGAATACCTGAATAGACAAGGAATGATCCCAAATTGAAGAGGTGGAATTTAGGAGCGAGATCTATGATTTTTTTCCCTTTTCCTCTTTTTGTGAATGTGTACGTGTATGCTTCTGTGTGAGATCCTGTCTGTATACTCTTGCTTCCACCATTTGTCCTAGGGCTCTATCCGTCCATGACTTTTTTTAAAAATTCTTTTTCTTAATAATTAAGTTTAATTGTAATAACTTTATTATACTTTACCTTCGTTCTTTCTTTCTTTCCTTCCTTCCTTCCCTCCTTTAGACAACGAATCACCCCAAATTGAGGAGGTGGTCTCAGGGAGCAGGATTTATGATTTTTCCCCCTTTACCTCTTTTGTGAAGGTGTATGTGTATGCTTCTGTGTAAGATTTTCTCTGTATAGCTTTGCTTCCAACATTTGTCCTAAGGTTCTATCCGTCCCTTTTTTTTTTTTTTCTAAATATTTTTTAATTCAATAACTATATTATACTTTATTTTATTTTTACTGTATCATCTTTCTTTCTGGTCTTTTTTCCTTCTTTCCCTCCTTCCTTCCTTCCTCCCTCCCTCCCTCCCTCCCTCCTTTCTTTCCTTCTTTGCTTCTTTCTTCCTTCCTTCCTTTCCTCCTTTCCTTCTTTCTTTACTCATACTTCTACTAATTCTCCCTACTTTTTTCTCCCTTTTATTCTGAGCTGTGTGGGTGAAAGGCTCTTGGTGCTCCAGCCAGGAGTCAGGGCTCTGCCTCTGAGGTAGGAGAGCCAACTTCAGGACACTGGTCAACAAGAGACCTCCCAGCTCCACATAATATTAACGGTGGAAATAACCAGAGACCTCCATCTTAACACCAGCACCCAGCTTCACTCAACGACCAGCAAGCCACAGTGCTGGACAACCTATGCCAAACAACTAGCAAAACAGGAACACAACCCCACCCATTAGCAGAGAGGCTGCCTAAAATCATAATAAGGCCACAGACACCCCAAAACACACCACCAGACGTGAACCTGCCCACTAGAGAGACAAGATCCAGCCTCATCCAGCACAACACAGGCACTAGTCCCCTCCACCAGGAAGCCTACACAACCCACTGAAACAACCTTAGCCACTGGAGACAGACATCAAAACAACGGGAACTACGAACCTGCAGCCTGCAAAAAGGAGACCCCAAACACAGTAAGATAAGCAAAATGAGAAGACAGAAAAACACACAGCAGATGAAGGAGCAAGATAAAAACCCACCAGACCTAACAAATGAAGAGGGAAATAGGCAATCTACCTGAAAAAGAATTCAGAATAATGATAGTAAGGATGATCCGAAATCTTGGAAGTAGAATGGACAAAATGCAAGAAACAGTTAACAAGGACCTACAAGAACTAAGATGAAACAAGCAACGATGAACACTGCAATAAATGAAATTAAAATCTCTCTAGATAGGATCAATAGCAGAATAACTGAGGCAGAAGAACGGATAAGTGACCTGGAAGATAAAGTAGTGGAAATAACTACTGCAGAGCAGAATAAAGAAAAAAGAATGAAAAGAACTGAGGACAGTCTCAGAGACCTCTGGGACAACATGAAACGCACCAACATTCGAATTATAGGGGTTCCAGAAGAAGAAGAAAGAAAGAAGGGACTGAGAAAATATTTGAAGAGATTATAGTTGAAAACTTCCCTAATATGGGAAAGGAAATAGTTAATCAAGTCCAGGAAGCACAGAGGGTCCCATACAGGATAAATACAAGGAGAAACACACGCCAAGACACATATTAATCAAACTGTCAAAAATTAAATACAAAGAAAGCATATTAAAAGCAGCAAGGGAAAAACAACAAATAACACACAAGGGAATCCCCATAAGGTTAACAGCTGATCTCTCAGCAGAAACCCTACAAGCCAGAAGGGAGTGGCAGGACATACTGAAAGTGATGAAGGAGAATAGCCTGCAACCAAGACTACTCTACCCAGCAAGGATCTCATTCACATTTGATGGAGAAATTAAAACCTTTACAGACAAGCAAAAGCTGAGAGAGTTCAGCACCACCAAACCAGCTTTACAACAAATGCTAAAGGAACTTCTGTAGACACGAAACACAAGAGAAGGAAATGACCTATAGTAGCGAACCCAAAACAATATATAAAATGGAAATAGGAACATACATATCGATAATTACCTTAAATGTAAATGGACTAAATGCTCCCACCAAAAGACACAGATTGGCTGAATGGATACAAAAACAAGACCCTTACATATGCTGTCTACAAGAGACCCACTTCAGAACTAGAGACACATACAGACTGAAAGTAAGGGGATGGAAAAAGATATTCCATGCAAATGGAAACCAAAAGAAAGCTGGAGTAGCAATTCTCATATCAGACAAAATAGACTTTAAAATAAGGACTATTAAAAGGGACAAAGAAGGACACTACATAATGATCAAGGGATCGATCCAAGAAGAAGATACAACAATTGTAAATATTTATGCACCCAACATAGGAGCACCTCAATACATAAGGCAAATACTAACAACCATAAAAGGGGAGATCAACAGTAACACATTCATAGTAGGGGACTTTAACACCCCACTTTCACCCATGGACAGATCATCCAAAATGAAAATAAATAAGGAAACACAAGCTTTAAATGATACATTAAACAAGATGGACTTAATTGATATTTATAGGACACTCCATCCAAAAAACAAACAGAATACACATTTTTCTCAAGTGCTCATGGAACATTCTCCAGGATAGATCATATCTTGGGTCACAAATCAAGCCTTGGTAAATTTAAGAAAACTGAAATTGTATCAAGTATCTTTTCCGACCACAACGCCAAGAGACTAGATATCAATTACAGGAAAAGATCTTTGAAAAATACAAACACATGGAGGGCTAAAACAATACACTACTTAATAATGAAGTGATCACTGAAGAAATCAAAGAGGAAATAAAAAAAATACCTAGAAACAAATGACAATGGAGACACAACGACCCAAACCTATGGGATGCAGCAAAAGCAGTTCTAAGGGGGAAGTTTATAGCAATACAAGCCCACCTTAAGAAGCAGGAAACATCTCGAATAAACAACCTAACCTTGCACCTCAAGCAATTAGAGAAAGAAGAACAAAAAAACCCCAAAGCTAGCAGAAGGAAAGAAATCATAAAAATCAGATCAGAAATAAATGAAAAAGAAATGAAGGAAACAATAGCAAAGATCAATAAAACTAAAAGCTGGTTCTTTGAGAAGATAAACAAAATAGATAAACCACTAGCCAGACTCATCAAGAAAAAAAGGGAGAAGACTCAAATCAATAGAATTAGAAATGAAAAAGGAGAAGTAACAACTGACACTGCAGAAATAAAAAAAATCATGAGAGATTACTACAAGCAACTCTATGCCAATAAAATGGACAATCTGGAAGAAATGGACAAATTCTTAGAAATGCACAACCTGCCAAGACTGAATCAGGAAGAAATAGAAAATATGAACAGACCAATCACAAGCACTGAAATTGAAACTGTGATTAAAAACCTTCCAACAAACAAAAGCCCAGGACCAGATGGCTTCACAGGTGAATTCTATCAAACGTTTAGAGAAGAGCTAACACCTATCCTTCTCAAACTCTTCCAAAATATAGCAGAGGGAGGAACACTCCCAAATTCCTTCTACGAAGCCACCATCACCTTGATACCAAAACCAGACAAGGATGTCACAAAGAAAGAAAACTACAGGCCAATATCACTGATGAACATAGATGCAAAAATCCTCAACAAAATACTAGCAAACAGAATCCAACAGCACATTAAAAGGATCATACACCATGATCAAGTGGGGTTTATTCCAGGAATGCAAGGATTCTTCAATATACGCAAATCTATCAATGTGATAAACCATATTAACAAATTGAAGGAGAAAAACCATATGATCATCTCAATAGATGCAGAGAAAGCTTTCGACAAAATTCAACACCCATTTATGATAAAAACCCTGCAGAAAGTAGGCATAGAGGGAACTTTCCTAAACATAATAAAAGCCATATATGACAAGCCCACAGCAAACATCATCCTCAATGGTGAAAAACTGAAAGCATTTCCACTAAGATCAGGAACAAGACAAGGTTGCCCACTCTCACCACTCTTATTCAACATAGTTTTGGAAGTTTTAGCCACAGCAATCAGAGAAGAAAAGGAAATAAAAGGAATCCAAATCGGAAAAGAAGAAGTAAAGCTGTCACTGTTTGCAGATGACATGATACTATACATAGAGAATCCTAAAGATGCTACCAGAAAACTACTAGAGCTAATCAATGAATTTGGTAAAGTAGCAGGATACAAAATTAATGCACAGAAATCTCTGGCATTCCTATATACTAATGATGAAAAATCTGAAAGTGAAATCAAGAAAACACTCCCATTTACCATTGCAACAAAAAGAATAAAATATCTAGGAATAAACCTACCTAAGTATACGAAAGACCTGTATGCAGAAAATTATAAGACACTGATGAAAGAAATTAAAGATGATACAAATAGATGGAGAGATATACCATGTTCTTGGATGGGAAGAATCAACATTGTGAAAATGACTCTACTACCCAAAGCAATCTACAGATTCAATGCAATCCCTATCAAACTACCACTGGCATTTTTCACAGAACTAGAACAAAAAATTTCGCAATTTGTATGGAAACACAAAAGACCCCGAATAGCCAAAGCAATCTTGAGAACGAAAAAAGGAGCTGGAGGAATAAGGCTCCCTGACTTCAGACTATATTACAAAGCAACAGTAATCAAGACAGTATGGTACTGGCACAAAAACAGAAAGATAGATCAGTGGAACAGGATAGAAAGCCCAGAGATAAACCCACGCACATATGGACACCTTATCTTTGATAAAGGAGGCAGGAATGTACAGTGGAGAAAGGACAGCCTCTTCAATAAATGGTGCTGGGAAAACTGGACAGGTACATGTAAAAGTATGAGATTAGATCACTCCCTAACACCATACACAAAAATAAGCTCAAAATGGATTAAAGACCTAAATGTAAGGCCAGAAACTATCAAACTCTTAGAAGAAAACATAGGAAGAACACTCTATGACATAAATCACAGCAAGATCCTTTCTGACCCACCTCCTAGAGTAATGGAAATAAAAACAAAAATAAACAAATGGGACCTAATGAAACTTCAAAGCTTTTGCACAGCAAAGGTAACCATAACCAAGACCAAAAGACAACCCTCAGAATGGGAGAAAACATTTGCAAATGAAGCAACTGACAAAGGATTAATCTCCAAAATTTACAAGCAGCTCATGCAGCTCAATAACAAAAAACAAACAACCCCATCCAAAAATGGGCAGAAGACCTAAATAGACATTTCTCCAAAGAAGATATACAGAATGCCAACAAACACATGAAAGAATGCTCAACATCATTAATCATTAGAGAAATGCAAATCAAAACTACAATGAGATATCATCTCACACCAGTCAGAATGGCCATCATCAAAAAATCTAGAAACAATAAATGCTGGAGAGGGTGTGGAGAAAAGGGGACACTCTTGCACTGCTGGTGGGAATGTGAATTGGTTCAGCCACTGTGGAGAACAGTATGGAGGTTCCTTAAAAAACTACAAATAGAATTACCATATGACCCAGCAATCCCACTACTTGGCATATACCCTGAGAAAACCAAAATTCAAAAAGAGTCATGTACCAAAATGTTCATTGCAGCTCTATTTACAATAGCCAGGACATGGAAACAACCTAAGCGCCCATCATCGGATGAATGGATAAAGAAGATGTGGCACATATACACAATGGAATATTACTCAGCCTTAAAAAGAAATGAAATTGAGCTATTTGTAATGAGATGGATAGACCTAGAGTCTGTCATACAGAGTGAAGTAAGTCAGAAAGAAAAAGACAAATACCGTATGCTAACACATATATATGGAATTTAAGGGAAAAAAATGTCATGAAGAACCTAGGGGTAAGATAGGAATAAAGACGCAGACCTACTGGAGAACGGACTTGAGGGTATGGGGAGGGGGAGGGGTGAGTTTTGACAGGGCGAGAGAGAGTCATGGACATATACACACTAACAAACGTAGTAAGGTAGATAGCTGGGGGGAAGCAGCCGCAAGGCACAGGGATATTAGCTCGGTGCTTTGTGACAGCCTGGAAGGATGGGATGGGGAGAGTGGGAGGGAGGGAGACGCAAGAGGGAAGACATATGGGAACATATGTATATGTATAGCTGATTCACTTTGTTATAAAGCAGAAACTAACACACCATTGTAAAGCAATTATACCCCAATAAAGATGTTAAAAAAAAAAAAAAAAAAAGAATTTCAGGACAGTGACAACATCATGTACTCATGATGTGAACCTGATAGAGATTTTAACTTGGAAGGCAGCCAGAGATGTGCTCATCTCCAGTTCTGTCACTTACTCAGACAAATAAAATATTCATCTGGAACCATGAAAAAAAAAAAAAAAAAAAAAAAGATGCTACATGACAAATGGTGTAATTCATCAAGATATAATTATTATGACCTTAACGCTCCTAATAACAAGGCCTAAAAATAGGCAGGATTACAAGGAGAAATAGATTGTCCCCAGTCCTAGTGGGAGATATTAATACAGAGCTGTCACAAATTGATGGATGGAGAAAACAGAAATTAGTCAGGGGCTCTATGGCCCTTGAATCCCATGCACAGAGGTACAATGCTTTAGACTGAATGTTTGTGTCCCCTCCATATTCATATATTGAAACCTAATTCCCAATGCAATCATATGTGGAGATGGAGCCTTTGGGAGGTGATTAGGTCATGAGGGCAGAGACTTCATGAAAGTGATTGATGCCCTTATGAAATAGACCCTGAAGATTCCTCTCTTCTTCCTTGCCTTTGATCTTGGGCCTTGGACTTCCCAACCTTGAGAATAATGAGAAATAAATGTGCATTGTTTGAGCTACCCTGTCTGTGGTATTTTTGTAATGGCAGTCAAATGGATTGAAACATACAGAGATGGAAGTGGGAGGGTAGAAAGAGGTCCAGTCACCTCCCGGGACATCTCAGTGTAGAGCATATGAGACGCAAATTTGATCTCTGCTCTCAGCTCATCCTAGTTGTGTTTCTGAAAGAATCTGTCACCCCACAGTCTTGGAAGGTCAGCCAAGCCTTTAAGCCAAATCAAAGCCAATATAGACATTGGAATTACAAATTGAAAAACATTAGCTGCTTAACCAGATACATTTTTTCAAGTATATATAAGTTTTGGATTAGGGACAGATGAAGGAACGTTTCATTCTGAAGATGAAGGATTAAAAAAACAATATTAACATGAGTAATGTTTACAGTGTGCTGTTAACATTCCTTGTGAGTGAAACTCAAGTGCTAGAGTGATTATTAATTCTACAAACAGCTTGCTCGCTTTGCAAATGGTTTGCTACTGGGCATATTTGAGTAATGAGCTCCTTGGTGCATTCTGTGCAGGGCTCCTGTTCCCAAGGTATAGTCAGTGGCAGCTCTGGGGCTGGGAAGGCACTCCTCACTTTGCTTCTTGCAGAAAGGAGCCCGGTTATTTTCCTGCAGCCAGAATAGAACCATAGCCCTGGCGTAAGCGTAGTCACCAGGCTACACACTCCAGGTGGTGCTAGAGAGCCAGGGGCCACTGGCACTGTAGTTCCTACACCAGAATTAGATGGTTACAGGGTTATAAAACCACTGCAATAATGAAACTGGAGAGGGTTATGGTTATGACGCCAGCTTTGGTGATCAGGGCCAGGTCAAGGGGACAGGGGAGTTTGGAGTCCACTGTGGGCAAAACACTCCTGAAAAACTTGCAAGCTAGAGAGCTTGCAACTCTCAGCAGAATAAGCAACCAGACACATTTTAATAAGATGTGAATTAGGTGAATAATACAGGCCTGCTGTAGAAAAATGAGAAAATATAGACAAACAAAAAGAAATAAAATATCTCATAATTCTCCACCCAGAGATAGATAATTGCAATGAACATTTTGGTACTTCCTTTAAACTTTTTTTCAAAGACTATGTATCTACATATATGTGTGTTTTCTTAACAAAAGTAGAATCATTCAACATGTGATACTTAACCAACTGTGGAGTAAATATCTCTTGACATTTATAATGTCATATATAATATATAGTATGTGGTATTCCATTGCATATAAGTGCTATACTTTATTTCATCCATCTCCTAATGTTGGACATTTAACCTTTCCAACTTTTACCTATTGTACTAGATGTACTTGTACAACGATCTTTGTACACTTCTCTGTTTGCTTAGGATAAACCCCAAGAAGTGTTGTGTCCAGATCAAAGGGACAGAACATTTGCCAAGTCACCATATGGGGAAATTTACCAGTTGATTCTTTCTCTACCAAGTATGATAACATTCAATTCCATTTCACCAATCCTGTGTCTCAATATTTGTTTCATCTTTCCAGTTTGATAAGTGGAAAAAGTACCTTGTCTTTGTTTAAGTTTGCATTTATTCAATAGCTGGTAAGAATGTATCACTTCTGAGCCAAGGCCTCAAGAGACCTTGAATGTTTTGCATGCCCTCCTGCACCTCTGTCATCAACAGAAGAATATATCCAGGCATATGAGAGACACATGGAGCAGAGTCAAATCACTCTAATTGCCCTGAAATAGCAAACAGCCAGGTGGTCCCTAGAAATGTGAGCAAGCCCAGATGTGATAAACATACATTATTCCAGACTATGACCAATGAATGGTTATTTCTGTGAACACTAAGGTTTTGTAATTGCTTGTTATGCAGCGTTATTACAGCAAAAACTAACTGATACAACTGATGATGGTTACTGCAAAAAAATTGAGATGTATGTATGAGATGGATGCAGCTATCAGAAGAAGGATGGCTGAAGGATGCAGCAGAAGCCACACATTCCCATTACACTGAGACATTAAGGACTTGTCTCTCTCATCTTCAGCTGTTGACATTTTAGATGCAGAACCTGAAGAGGGCAATGTTTAACTGAAAAGGAATGAACCCATGAAGATGGAATTTCAGGTGGTGCTGAGGGAGAATAGCCTGCTTTCTTTTTGAAGACCAGAATGGGTTTTGTAGCCAGACCAGTGTTCTTCCAGGGCTCCTAAGGACATCACTGAGTATGGTGAAAATGAATAGTGAATGTGCTTTTAGCAGAGGGGCAATGAGTTGTTCGAGAAAAGAATTTTCTTCCCTCCCACCAAGGAATATCTCCTCTTAATGGTTCTGTCAATAGTGTCCCTTAGGAAAGACATACATTAAGTGGCATCTTTTTTTTTTTTTTTTTTGGGATTCCAGCTTTTTTATTTTTCCCCTTTTACACAAAACAAAGTAGAAGAAATAATACAGTATTAAAACTGCAAAAGTAGTTAATTGGTAGAACACACAAAAATCTAGGAAGACAAGCTTATTTACAATGAGGAAACACGTAAATTACGGTAGTTTGTATACGAAACATTAAGAAAAGTCAAACATATGCTACATGGGTGCCACTGTTTACAGCAATATTGAAGGAGAGAAAACAACACTTATTTAGGAACAGATATACCACAAGGTCCAGGTTTTACAGCATCAGTGCAATAAATTCACAAAACTATATTACAGCTAGTTAATCAGTTTAAGAATTGTTCCCAAATATGTCACATTTCCAGCCCTCAGAGGTTCATTCCTACAGATTTCAACTACTCCATCTATGGGGACCAAAAGCAGCCAGTGTTACCATAAAATGAGAAGCTTGAGGCTTACCTTTAAAGGCTTATTCTGGTCTTGAAAAGCTAGTAGGATTTTCTACTGAAATGAATCTTGACTAAATACAGGATGAGTTTTGTTCTTTATTGGCTGGTCTTGGAGTGAAGGTCATAGACATGACTCTTAACCTATTACGTACTTTAGTTTCATTTAGCTGAAAATCTGAAATCAAAAGTATGCTAAAAATCCCAAATACCATCTTGCGTAAGCCTGCTACTAAAAAGCCTTTAAGGATGTACTAAGTTCAAGTTTAAGTGCAAGGGAACAAGAGTTCTAAGCCTGTCAGATTACCCATTTGGGAGGGAGGAACAATGCTTCCAACAAATTGCTAAATTCTGCACAAGGGAGAAGCCAACACATACTAGGCCATGGAATTACTTTCATTTTATTCCATGAGGATTCTTCTCCCACAGTATCGAAACAGAATGAGGAATGAATCTTAACTGGTCTCGTCATCAGAAGTGGTAAACTTGGTTTCTATATTCACGAAGCCAGACAGTTGTTTAAGCAGACTGTGGAAGTAGACAGTAAAACCAGCTTCCTGTAGTCACAGACCACTATCTTGTATCCAGCTAAAGCAAAGATCAACTTGAACAGTTATCCCAGGCCACTGTTAACTGTACTAAAGGATGAAGTTCACCACTATATTATTTTAAAAGTAAGAGTTCAATTAACCCTGGGTGAGAAAAACCAAGACAAAGTGGTAACGATGAATGAGTTGTCCATGTAAGGCCAGCGGATGACAACACACCCATGAAGACACTGGGCATAAAGCCTTACTTGGCAAGTCAGAATTTCTACTAAGGGCAGAATGAGGGACAGCAAAGAGCTACATCTGTAACATTTTAGTATCCAGACAGCATAACAGACACTGTCCCCAAGGACAATGTATACACCATTAATCACACTGCATAAAGCAGATGTATTATTCATTTTTCTTTTCTTTTTGTTTGAGAAGCTTGTTTATCTCTCTTTTGGCCATTCCAATATACTTCGAAATGATTCCATGTTGGTTTAGTCCAGGAAGCAAGAGTAAGAAAGTCACTATCAGGTAGGTGAGAAGGAGGTTGTGGACTTGCTGTCCCACCCAAGAAACCGCAGCAAGAGAAATGATCATGGTCATGAAGCACATTTTAGGCTTTTCTTCCTTTAGCGTAAAGAGGCGTTTCCACCAGCCCACAGCTCTGCATCGAGTTTTTACGAGATTGCTGCAAATTTCATGGAATCTCTGCTGTTGCTCAGTGGTCCATTTATTGGAGCCAAAAATTCTAGGCGCTAGAATGGGAACAAGGTAGTCTGCCAAGCACAAAAACATAACAAAACAGGAAACACCCGACAGAACGGATGGATCTAGATAGTAGATAGTCCAGCAGGTTGGTGCTGCTATTATCTCCTTCTGCCATTGTTCCCCAGGTGCCCCCTCAGCGGGCGCAAGACGCCCCCAAAAGCCGGCCTTCCTCAGAGGGACTCGCGACAGCCTCCTAAGTGACATCTTTATGGAAGTTGATTGCCAAGCTCAGCCTTAAGAGCTAACTTCTGAGAGGTAGCTGGGATTAAGAAGAGACACATAATTACAATCCAGGGGGAAATCTCTTGAGTTGTGTAAATGATGTTAGATTTCCATAGCAGTTTGCCCCCTTGTTTATTTCTCAATTACACAGTACGTTTCTTGGAGGAAATGGGATTAAATTGCAGCAAGAGAAATTAATACCTGTAATAAGGCATGGATTTCTTATTTTGATGGTCATTAGACTTGGGGAAGGGATTTTGTAGGGCAGCTGTGAAATCTGTCTCCCCTGAGGTTCATGAGAGCAAGTTTAGGCATCGATCTAAGGGTCGCAGAACTGGTTGGTCAGTTTGGTTTTCATCTTTTTTGGAAGCAGAAAGATCAGAGAGGCTAAAATCCTAAAATCTCAATGCTGGTTCCTCCTCCTGCCCCCACTTTGTTCAGCCCCATCAGGTTCTGGGATTTTTGTCTCTCTGACCCACAACACCTGCTTCCTAGTAAGGGGCCACCTTGACCTTTGTTGTTCCTAATTTTTTTTTTGGCTGCATTGCGCGGCATGTGGAATCTTAGTTCCCTGACCAGGGATAGAACCCGCCCTCCTCCCTACATTGGAAGCACGGAGTCTTAACCACTGGACTGCCAGGGAAGTCCCGTTGTTGCTATTTTTACTGTATTCCCTTCTCCAAGCCCTGTTTGGGAGCCATGAGTGGTACAGTGGAAAGAACACGGGTCTAGGCTCAGACATCCAGACAATCATCCACATATATTGGATGAGGGCTTTCCCTGGGCCAGGGATTGTACAGAGCACATGACTCAGAGCAGTATCTTAGTAGGATGCCCTCATCCTAACGTGGGAGATAAACCAACCAAAAAAAATATAGATAATGTGCTGTCAGGAAGGGATAAGTGGTAGAAGCAAAGCAGAGTAAAGCATTAAAAATGATGAGTAGAAGATGGTGCATTGACGATAAGGTGGTCAGGGAAGGCCTTTCTTAGCAGGTAATATTTGAGCAGAGACCTGAGTGAAGGGATGGATAATGCCATGTGAGAATGAGAGAAAAGGCTAGTGCCAAGTCCTGAGGTTGGAATGTCCTGGGAGTGTTTAAGAAACAGCAAGAAGGTCAATATAGAGAGAGATCAAAGATGAGCCTGGAAAGCGAGGCAGGGGGCAGGCCATCCTGGGGTGTGTAGGACATGTAGGCACTGTGGATGTCATTCCAAATGATGTGGGATGAGGACATCCTCGCAGGGTTCTGAGCTGAGAAGTGACACGATCTGACTTACATTTACAGGGATTTACAGAGACACTCCAGCTGCTGTGCGGAGTAGACAATAGGGGCATGGGTGGGAGCAGGGAGAACCGTGAGGAGGCTAGGGCAGCAGTCCCGCTGAGCGACCATGTCGGCTTGGGCCAGGGCAGTAATAGTCAAGTGATGACTCGTTTTGATACTGAGTCTGAAATCTGGCACTGATTTATACAAACTGTGACCTTGCACAAGTTGTTTAGCTTCCCTGAACTTCAATTACTTCTTCTAAATTAATTGAAGATGAAGACACTTCCTTTGTAATCATTTGGTTCACTGTGGGCTGTCAGTAATCTGTTGAATTTGCAACCCGTTGACTTTGTAATCCGTTGACTTTGCAACCCTCACTCTCCCTTCCAGATAATTGTCCTTCCCCCGAGAAGGAATTCCTCCAACTAGCTTTAAGCTGCAGGTGTAGAGGCTTGAGTTAATTCTTTTTATCAGTGTGTGACCCCAGATCATCATGGTCCACGCAAGGTCCCTCTGTTGTTTGATTTTCTTCTTAATTCTCCATTCTCCTCTCCTTCCAGCCAATCATTTATTCTAAATTGTTTAATGTAATGCCTTTTGCAAATGGCATATTATCTTTTTGTGTACATGTATTTTAAATTTACCTAAATGGTGTTGTATCATATGTTTCATTCTCATTCTTATTTTACTGAGTTCTGTGTTTTCCAGATGCATCCTTGTTGCCATGTACATATTTGATCCATTGCTACTACCTGCTGACACTTACGTATGCCATGATGTGCATTCACTATGATATAGCTTAGCCACTCTTCTAACCCCCTTCATCAACTCAATATCTTCATACTTGTGCACCTTAGACTGTGTGAGAATTTCTTGAGATATGTACACAAGAAGCAGGGTGGCTGGGTCATAGGTATTTCAATATCTAATTTAATTAAGTACTCACTGGACCTTCCCAGAATGGCTGCACCCCTCTCATCAGCAGTACACAGAAATTTCCATACCCCAATACCCTCCAGCACTTAGCATTATCCAGTTTTCCAATTTTACCAGTCTGATAAGTATAAAGAGATGGTTCTTTGTTAATTAACATTTCCCTGATTGATAATAAGTTTGAGCATTTTGAGTTTTCTTTCCTATAAATTGCTAAATCATATCTTTGAGCATTTTTAATATGGGATTGCTATCTGTATTCCTTTTGATTTATAGGAGTTTCTTGTGTACTCTAAATAATAAATTCCGTTTTTGGTATTAAATGCCAAAAATATGTGCTTTCATTTTGTCATCTACTAACTTTCCAAAATGTCTTTCATTGAATTGAAAAATACTTCATTTTGATATGATCAAATCCATCTAATTTTTGCTGTGTGGTTTGTGCTTTTGAAGTATTTTTTAGGACTTGCTTTCCTACTTCTATGTCGTAACAATATTCTAGATGTTTAGATCTTTTATCTATGTGGAATAAAGTGATATTTAAGTAGGAATCCAGCTTTATTTTTCTTATGTTCCGGTTTTTCTCAACATTGTTATTAAACCAATATTTTCTTTGATCTGTAGTGTTATTTTGTTACACAAAAGGTATGATAATGGTTTGTCTTGGCTCTCTGTTCTGTTCTATTGGTCCATAATCTGTTTTGTAGAATAATACCAGACTGTTTTTATTACTATGGCTTTATAGTTTATTTTATTTTCTGATAAAGCCCATTTTTCCTTGCTATACTTCTTTATTAAGGATGACCTATTTAACTATAGGTTTTTATTCTTCCATAGGAATTATTGAGATATAACTTGCATGCATTGACATTTACATATTACTTTCAAAATTCATTTAAGTGAATACTTAGGATCTTTCCATGTAATATTATATCTCAATAATTTATATGGAAGAATAAATTTCCAGAATTAGGTAAGACAACCTTAATATACAGAATATTTTACCACCCCAGAAAATTTCCCCATGCCCTTCTGCTAATTCTACCCCCAACCATGATTATTTTCTATTTACTACTACCATTAGTTTTGTGTGATTTAGAGCTCCATATAAATGGAATTAGTTCACATTCTTTTATATGTAGTTGTTTTTATTCATTGCTGTTGTTGCAAGTATTAGCATTTCATTCCTTTTTATTGCTGAGTAGATTTGTTTTCCACTTGTCTCTTGATAGACATTTGGATTGGTCCTGATTTTTATATATTATGTAGAGGTTGTTATAAGCATTATTGTTGAAGTCTTTTCATAGATGTATGTTTTCATTTCTCTTTGGTAGATACCTAGGAGAAGAATTGCTGGGTCTTAGCATAGGCTTATGTTTAACTTTATAAGACATTGCCAAACTATCTTTCAAAATCATCATAGCATTTCACATTCCACAACAATGTCTGAGAGTTCCAGTTGCTCCACATCCTCACTAATATTTGGTGTTATCCGTTTTAGATAGAAGCTATACTAGTGGATATGAAATGTGTCTCATTGTGATTTTAATTTGCATTTCCCTGATGACTAATGATGCTGAGCACCTTTACACGTGCTTATTGGCTAATCTTTTGTGAAGTGCCTCTTCACACCCTTTGTCCATTTTTTTTCTTGAATTATTATCTTTTCATTGTTGACTTGTAGGAGTTCTCATCACATCCTCCCCACTTCAATCTGTTGGATATGTGTCTTTTTCAGATAAATGTATGATGAATATTTTTCCAGTTTGTGGCTTGCCTTTTCATTTTCTTAATTGTTACTTTTGATCAGCAAAAAATGTTAATTTTGTGGAAGCCTAATTTAACATTTTTTTCCTTTTATGGTTAGTTCCTTTTGAGTTCTAATTTTTAAATCTTTACCCATTCATAGTCACAAATATATTATCATATGTTTTATTTTATTCAAGAAAATTTATTTTTCTAGCTTTTACATTTAAGTCTAAAATGTCTCTTAAATTATTTTTTGTGTGTATGGATTGAGAAAGATATCAAGTTCAATTTTTTTCCCCTCACAAAGATAACAAGTTCTTATAGCACATCCTGTTGAAAAGACTTTTCTTTCACCATCGAACTACTTTGGTGCCTTGGTCAAAAATCAACACATGTGTAGGTGCATTTCTAGATTTACTATTCTGTTCCATTGATCTACCTACTTGTTTTATGCCAATAACAGACTGTCTTGATCACTTTAGTGGTATAATAA
Source organism: Phocoena sinus (assembly GCF_008692025.1). Lineage (NCBI taxonomy): Eukaryota > Metazoa > Chordata > Mammalia > Artiodactyla > Phocoenidae > Phocoena > Phocoena sinus. Next base: position 20,775,961 of record NC_045766.1, read on the forward strand.
GTTTTGAAATCAGATAGTGTAAATTCTCCAATTTTGTTCTTATTATTTAAAATTGTTTTGGCTATTCTAAATCCTTTATACTTCCATGTATATTTTTAGAATCACCTTCTCAATTTTTAAAAAAAATTCTTTTGAGATTTTGATTGGGATGCATTAAATTTATAGGTCAATTTTGAGAGAATGGACAATTTATCAATCTTGAATAATCTAATCCATGAATATGGTGTATCTTTTCAATTATTTGCATTCTCTTTAATTAGTCTCAGGAATGCTGTATAACATTCAATGTGCAGGTCTTGCCTATCTTTTGCTAGATTTATCCTAGGTATTTCATTTACTTGATGCTATTATAGATGTCTTTTAAAATTTCATTTTCCACTGGACAGCTACATGTAAAAGGATGAAATTAGAACACTTCCAAATATCATACACAAAAATAAACTCAAAATGGATTAAAGACCTAAATGTAAGACCAGACACTATCAAACTCTTAGAAGAAAACATAAGCAGAACACTCTATGACATAAATCACAGCAAGATCCTTTTTGACCCACCTCCTAGAGAAATGGAAATAAAAACAAAAATAAACAAATGAGACCTAATGAAACTTCAAAGCTTTTGCACAGCAAAGGAAACCATAAACAAGATGAAAAGACAACCCTCAGAATGGGAGAAAATATTTGCAAGCGAAGCAACTGGCAAAGGATTAATCTTCAAAGTATATATGAGCTGCAGCTCATGCAGCTCAATAACAAAAGAAAAACTAATCCAATCCCAAATTGGTGGAAGACCTAAATAGATATTTCTCCAAAGAATATATACTGATTGCCAACAAACAGATGAAAGAATGCTCAACATCACTAATCATTAGAGAAATGCAAATCAAAACCACAATGAGGTATCACCTCACACTGGTCAGAATGGCCATCATCAAAAAATCTACAGGCAATAACTGCTGGAGAGGGTGTGGAGAAAACGGAACCCTCTTGCACTGTTGGTGGGAATGTAAATTGATACAGCCACTATGGAGAACAGTATGGAAGTCCCTTAAAAAACTACAAATAAAACTACCATATGACCCAACAATCCCACTACTGGGCATATACCCTGAGAAAACCATAATTCAAAAAGAGACATGTACCACAATGTTCATTTCAGCACTATTTACAATAGCCAGGACATGGAAGCAACCTAAGTGTCCATCATCAGATGAATGGATAAAGAAGATGTGGCACATATATACAATGGAATATTACTCAGCCATAAAAAGAAATGAAATTGAGTTATTTGGAGTGAGGTGGTTGGACCTAGAGTCTGTCATACAGAGTGAAGTAAGTCAGAAAAACAAATGCTGTATGCTAGTACATATATATGGAATCTAAAAAAAAAAAAAATGGTTCTGATGAACCTAGGGGCAGGACAGGTATAAAGACATAGAGGTAGAGAGTGGACTTGAGGACATGGGGAGGGGGTGTGGAAGGGGAAGCTGGGACGATGTCAGAGAGTAGCATTGATGTATATACAACTACCAAATGTAAAATAGATAGCTAGTGGGAAGCAGTTGCATAGCACAGGGAGATCAGCTCAGTGCTTGGTGATGACCTAGAGAGGTGGGATAGGGAGTGTTGGAGGGAGGCTCAAGAGGGAGGGGATATAGGGATATATGTATACATATAGCTGATTCACTTTGTTATACAGCAGAAACTAACACAACATTGTAAAGCAATTATACTCCAATAAAGATGTAAATAAAATAAAATAAAATTTCATTTTCCAACTGTTCATAACTAATATACATAAATACAATTAATTTTTGAATATTGATCCCACATCTTGTAACCTTGGCTAAAGTCACTTTCTAAATTTCAGAGATTCCATAGCTTTCTATATATAAAATTCTGTCACTTTAAGATAAGGACACATTTCCTTCCTCCTTTCCAATTTTTATGCCTTTTTTCTTTGCCTTATTGAAGTACGTAGGATTTTCAGTACAATGTTGTACAGAATTGGTGAGAGAAGAGATCTTTGAACTATTCCCAATCTTTGGAAAAACTGTTCAGTGTTTCACCATCAAATATGATTGTTAACTGCATGTTTTCCACAGATGCCTTACATTTGATCAAGAAAGTTCCCTTCTGTGGTAGGCAGAATAATGATCCCCTAAAGACATCCACATCCTAATTCCAGAAACCTTCAAATATGTTCAGGTACATGGCAAGGGGGAATTCATGTTCCTGATGGAGTTAAAGTTGCCAGTCATCTGACCTTACGATAGCAGATTATTATGGATCATGTGGATGGACCAAATGTAATCACAAGGGTCCTTAGGAAAGGGAGAAGGAGGCAGAAGAAGAGAGTCATAGGGGGATGTAACTGCAGAAAAATGATCAGAGTAATCTAACATTTCTAGCTTTGAGCTATAGAATGTGGGTGTCCTCTGAAAGGTGGAAAATATAAGTAAACAAATTATCCTTCAGAGCTTCCAGAAAGGAATGCAGCCTGCGAACGCCCGGATTTTAGTCCAGTGAGACTCCATTTTGCATTTCTGACTTCCAGAACTGTAAGGTAATAAATTTGTGTTTTTAAGCCACTATGTTTGTGGTCATTTGTTACAACAGCAGTAGGAAACGACTACATCTTCAATTCCTAGCTTGTTGAGAGCTTATTTTCTTGTTTGTTTGTTTTCTACTTTTTAAATTTTTTTAAATAAATGAGTCTGTTTGTTTCCTCTCTCTCTCTTTTTTTTTTTTTTTTTTAGTGGTACACGGGCCTTTCACTGTTGTGGCCTCTCCCCCTGTGGAGCACAGGCTCCGGACGCGCAGGCCCAGCGGCCATGGCCCACAGGCCCAGCCGCTCCGCGGCATGCGGGATCCTCCCAGACCGGGGCATGAACCCGTGTCCCCTGCACTGGCAGGTGGACTCTCAACCACTGCGCCACCAGGGAAGCCCTCCTCTCTTGACCATGCATCACATTATCTTGATTGTTCTTATGTCTCATAATTTTAACAATTGTATGGCAGCCATGGTGTGAAAAAACAGCAGTAGAGACTGAGGTTAAGTCATTCTATCCTCCAGGAAAAGGCATGGTCCTTCTCTCAGGCTGCTAGCGGGGGGCTGAGTCAATCTAACCTTTAGGAGAGCTGAGTCCGGGGCTTTCTTGCACCTTTAATTTTATTCAAATTTCCTCTGGCTTGAAATATTTTGAGGGTGGAATCAAGACTTCCCCTTAGGAGGGATAGAGATCTGGGGACCCAAGGCTCTGGAGATCTTTCCACACTTTACCACTCAACTGTCAGCTCCCTGAGCCCTGGGAGCTCTCTCTGCTGTGGGCCATTCATGTTGGCCTCCATTCCTACCCCCGATCCTGTCTCTGTGCCTCAGGAGACCTCTCTCTGCCCTGTCGCCCTGCTTCAGTTTACAGAGACTGCTGCAGTGTGCAGTGAGGCTCTGGTGAGGCTCAGTACGCTCCGAAGGGTTTTCAACCCTCTTGCCAAACCCCAGCAGACAGCAGCCACTGCTTGTGAAGGTCCAGACGCCTCAGAGGGAATTCTGTCAGGTCTTCTGTTTCCATGTAAATGTATAGAGTCCATTTATAAAATTCCTTTAAAACTCCATTTAGAAAATTGATTGTAACTGCCTTGAATTTATAGACTAATTTGGGGAGAATGGATATTCTTATAATATTAAGTTGTCCCGTCCATGACCTTGGAGTGGATCTCCACTTATTCGGATCATATATATGTGTATTTTTATTTATTAGAATTGAAAATTTTACTCCCTCTAGGTCTTGTTCATTCTTACATCTTTTCTACACTTTTTGACTACTGTGAACTGTGTCTTTTTAAAAATTAGATTTGCTAATTGGTTATCACTGGTGTAAAGAAATGATACCGATTTTGAAGGTTGCCCTTTAACACAGTAATTTTGCCCAGCTCTCCTACACTGTTTGATTCTGCTAGTGTTTCTAGTTAGATGTTTATAATATTTCTGAGTAGTGAGCATTTTATCTTTTTTTCAGTCTTTCTTCCTCTTTCTCTTTTCCATTGGCCAGGAACTTCATGATCTGTTTATCAAGTAGCATGCATTTTTATAGCACCTGACGCTTCCCTGCCCCAGCTTCAAGCCTTCCTGGCCACAGATGAATTGAACCAGAAATTAACACTTGAGACAGAATGGGCCAATCGGATTCTCTTCCCCAGGAATTTGGAATTGGAATTCAGAGTTGGTGGTCAGTCTCTGTTAGGCAAGAAATCAGAAAGTGCTGTAAACGTTGCCTGGGGAAGCCATGTTCGGTCATTTGCACACAGAAGCAGAGAGAGAAGGAAACAAATAAGTCAAAAGAAGCAGTTTAAGAGACAGAGAGAGGGAGAGACAGATGGACAGAGACAGAGACAGACAGATGGACAGAGACAGAAGCACATGAAGAGAGAAAAGGAGAGAAATAATCCCGGAGATGCAAGACACAGGGAGAGGCCCACACCCGCACACAGAGCCACACGTTCAGAGTGTCAGAGGGACAGACACACAGAGACAGATAGAGAGAGACGTAGAGAAAAATGCAGAGACACACACAGCAGACATAGAGAAAGAGGGACAGAAAGATAGACAGGAGTCCCAGGCTCGCCGAGGCCATAGGAGTCCATCATGGTACAAAGGCAGAAACACTGCTGGTTCCTGGCGTCTGTCTGCAGGGCTCGCTGGCTGCAGCTTCCTGGGAGGCCCGCCCCCAGGTTGGGTGAGAATCCTCTGAATCCTCGTAACAAATCCACTTCATGTAAGTTCCCTTGAGAGGCTTCTCCCTGCCCTCAAATGCATAACTCAGCCCAGGACTCTCCTCTGCACTCCAGTTTTGCACAAACGTGACTGTACCTAGAAAGTTCAAAGACATGTCAAACCTAACCCTTCCAAACTGGAACTCTCAATTGTTCCCTCCTGAACACGACACCTTCCTGCCTTCCCAGAAACCTAGGAGCCACCTCTGCTTCCTCCCTTCCCTTCAGCCCCTACAGCCGACCAGCACACAGCACTGTCCCACTAGCTGTGTCTCTAATCCATCCACATTTCTCCATCTCCAGGATCTCCTTCCTGATCTAACACCATCTTCTCTCACCTGGGACACCGCAGCCGCCTCGTAACTGGTCTCCCTGTGTTCACTTTGCTCTCTCTCATCCATTCTGCACACAGCTGCTGGAAGTGTCCCCTTAACATTTAAATTGGCTGGTAACATAGCCCCTTACCAGCGGCTCAGGCACACACATGGTCATCTCCAAGGACCGTGCCACAGCTGGTCATCTTGTGCCACGAGCCCTGCTAGACTGACTCTGTCCTTGAGACGTTTATCCTTCCTCCCAGGGCACGGATGCAAAGAGCCTGGTGTTGAGTCTATAAATGATGTAGTCATTTTCTGGTTTCCACCTCTTTTGTTTTTAAATTTTGATTGGAGTGTTAGTTTTATGTAAATCTCCACCTCTTTTAATTTTACTTTATTTGCAGAAATTAGCAGACTTCATGTGAACAGAACAATATTTCAGTCGTTCATGAAGAGGTAAAGCTGCACCCACTGGATGTGGTGTAAGCTCGCTCCTCTCCAGTCTATCTTTCCAATGGGTTCTACCCCTCCTGGAGGTCCTTGATCCTTGAGGGCAGGAAGGTTCCAAGCACCGCTCAGCTGGGAGTGATTTTATCCTCCTCTGAATCCCCAGACCACTTGCCCTCTGAGCTCCTGAGAGCACACTGACAAGGGAGGCGTGTTTGGGGGTGTCTGTCTACCTCACAATTGCTTCCTCTTTGGACAGAGTGCACCCCACTGCCACAGGGGAGGGGGGTGGTCCTGGTTACACCACGTGACCCATCTCCACCCCACAGCCGATTGGACCAGGCCAGACACCTGACCCAAGTCAGGCCAGCTGGGCTTTCTGTCTTGAGAATCCTTCTTTGGGCCTGAAAGCCATTGATTTCAAGCAGTGTTTCGGAGTGTGGCTGGAACCCAGGCATGCAGTGGCAGCCATGTGACCTGTGCTGCAGAGATTTGGCCACGAGAGAGGAACGAGGAGGCTTGCGGGGGGGCAGGGGGGAGCTGCCTCCAGTCTCTCCTGCCAGCCCTTGGGTCGGCCCAGCTTCTCTGCCCTTTCCCGGGTCCCTGAGTCACATCTGTATCCTTACCATGAGCTATTTCATGGCTTATGTCTGTAACCAGCTCTAGCTAATGTGAGTAGGTTTCTGCTACTTCTGACCACACGAGTCTGACTCCACTGGATATTTGTGTTCTGATATTATAGTCACCTAGTCTTTCCTCTGAGCGTTAAGCTTCTGGAAGGCAGGAATCTGATTCCACACATCTTTGTACCCTCACAGTGCCTGGTGCAGTGTGATGTATGACAAATTACAAATTCTTCAAATAAATGACCTTATTTATACTAGTTATGAAAGAGAACCACATGCCTCAAGTTTAAGAAACAGCGATTATTCCTAAAAGTGCTTAGTATTTAAACAATGGATACTTAAGAAAGTTATCATTTTAATGCAAATTCGGGCAATTGTGTCTTGTAAGTAACAGTTTTTCTAAGAATCCTCTGCCCCAGAACCTTCCGCGGTTCTCATTGCCAGCTAAAATTATGTTTACGTTCTTGGAGCTGCACTCAAGACCCCTCAGAACATGGTCCAAGGTTCACGTCCATTCTCTCTCCTACCTCGTGCTGCAGTCACATCAGACCTCTCCTGTTCCCCTCCTCTCCCTGTTGTGCTCAGACTTGATTTACTATTTACAATGCTCTCCCCTCATTTTTATTCTCAAAAATCTTAACTTTTCCTTGGAGACCAGTTTAGAATCTCATACTTCGTTTTAAGTCCTTTTCTGATTGATACAAATTCAACCTGTTCTCTCTTCCTCCAGAGCATCTCAAAGTAGTAGGCAACGTACAACAGCCGGGAGGGAAATATACATGCTGAGCGTGAGCTCAAAGAACCAAGGGGCAAGAAGTGATTCAGGCTGCAAACAAAACATTCCATCAATTAAATAATTTCAACAAACTCTTCCTGAGTACTTAGAATATGCAGGCTTCTGCCAATTGCTAAGGTTTTCCTTAATCTTCCAGTGGCCCCTCCCCACAATTGTTGACCCCAACAATTGGTATTTTCTCAATCCTCTGTAAAAGGATAGGGAACTACAGCTCCAAGTGGCCTTTGCTCACCAGATTGAAGTGCATTAACCCATTCCTGTAGAGACATTCTGGAACCTTCAGTAAATAAGAGCTTTGTGAGTTTAAGCACTGGAGACCGTGGCAGCACAGAGCAGACCCCCTAAACCTAAGGATATCAGGGAGGACTTCCTGGAGGAGGTAAACTGAGTTAAGTTTGAAAATTATGGTTGAGTTGGTTTCCTGGCACCCCATCTTAAGCTGCCTTTGTAGTCTTCTGACCCCACCCTTCCTCTCCCCCCAGGACTGGAGAGGTGACTGAAGCTTGGACAGTTCTTCTGCAGACCCTTTAGATAGACCAAAAATACCCCAGTGACACATGAATAATGAACTCTTCTATACATTATTTGCTAAAGAGCAGCATCGTCTCCTCATTTATTTCTGGTGCTAATTCAGACCTTAAGCAATTGAGTTTGTTGAAGGTGAGGGGCCACTGGACCCAGGGTGGTTGTTGGTCAGATTCGGCATCTGCTGTTTTCTCTATTCAGCACCTGAATGCGGCTGGCAAAAATCCATGCCACGCGGCTCATGCCTGCTACACAAGTCTCTCTGGGTCATAGAAAGCTCTATAATATTTGTTTTTTAGAAATCGAAGTTTTCCCTACAGGTAATGCATCAAAATTTACAGTCCCGTGGCCAAAATTAGGTGTCGGATTTGGAATTCAATGCATGACAATCTGTCTTCCTCTCAGAGAGATATTGTTGCACAAATCAGAAAATCATAACCTGGCTATGTATAATCAACAACATTTCATTCCAGAATGCATATTCTAGCCTGATAAGGCCTGTTGAAGCTGTGGATGGCATTTTCCGAGGTTTCTGAACAGTTACACTTTCTGGGAACCCTGGCGGCTTTTCCAAATGTATCTGAGAATTTGCTGGTAAGCTCTGTTCCTCATAGCAGAGCTAATACAGCCAAGGTTGTGGGTTCATTTCAACAAGGGGCAAGGTTTCTTCACTTTCTTTTTTTTTTTTTTTTTTTTTTTAAACATCTTTATTGGGGTATAATTGCTTTACAATGGTGTGTTAGTTTCTGCTTTATAACAAAGTGAATCAGCTATACATATACATATGTTCCCATATGTCTTCCCTCTTGCGTCTCCCTCCCTCCCACTCTCCCCATCCCACCCTTCCAGGCTGTCACAAAGCACCGAGCTAATATCCCTGTGCCTTGCGGCTGCTTCCCCCCAGCTATCTACCTTACTACGTTTGTTAGTGTGTATATGTCCATGACTCTCTCTCGCCCTGTCAAAACTCACCCCTCCCCCTCCCCATACCCTCAAGTCCGTTCTCCAGTAGGTCTGCGTCTTTATTCCTATCTTACCCCTAGGTTCTTCATGACATTTTTTTTCCCTTAAATTCCATATATATGTGTTAGCATACGGTATTTGTCTTTTTCTTTCTGACTTACTTCACTCTGTATGACAGACTCTAGGTCTATCCATCTCATTACAAATAGCTCAATTTCATTTCTTTTTAAGGCTGAGTAATATTCCATTGTGTATATGTGCCACATCTTCTTTATCCATTCATCCGATGATGGGCGCTTAGGTTGTTTCCATGTCCTGGCTATTGTAAATAGAGCTGCAATGAACATTTTGGTACATGACTCTTTTTGAATTTTGGTTTTCTCAGGGTATATGCCAAGTAGTGGGATTGCTGGGTCATATGGTAATTCTATCTGTAGCTTTTTAAGGAAACTCCATACTGTTCTCCACAGTGGCTGAACCAATTCACATTCCCACCAGCAGTGCAAGAGTGTCCCCTTTTCTCCACACCCTCTCCAGCATTTATTGTTTCTAGATTTTTTGATGATGGCCATTCTGACTGGTGTGAGATGATATCTCATTGTAGTTTTGATTTGCATTTCTCTAATGAATTAATGATGTTGAGCATTCTTTCATGTGTTTGTTGGCATTCTGTATATCTTCTTTGGAGAAATGTCTATTTAGGTCTTCTGCCCATTTTTTGGATGGGGTTGTTTGTTTTTTTGTTATTGAGCTGCATGAGCTGCTTGTAAATTTTGGAGATTAATCCTTTGTCAGTTGCTTCATTTGCAAATGTTTTCTCCCATTCTGAGGGTTGTCTTTTGGTCTTGGTTATGGTTTCCTTTGCTGTGCAAAAGCTTTGAAGTTTCATTAGGTCCCATTTGTTTATTTTTGTTTTTATTTCCATTACTCTAGGAGGTGGGTCAGAAAGGATCTTGCTGTGATTTATGTCATAGAGTGTTCTTCCTATGTTTTCTTCTAAGAGTTTGATAGTTTTCTGGCCTTACATTTAGGTCTTTAATCCATTTTGAGCTTTATTTTTGTGTATGGTGTTAGGGAGTGATCTAATCTCATACTTTTTACACGTACCTGTCCCAGTTTTCCCAGCACCATTTATTGAAGAGGCTGTCCTTTCTCCACTGTACATTCCTGCCTCCTTTATCAAAGATAAGGTGTCCATATGTGCGTGGGTTTATCTCTGGCTTTCTATCCTGTTCCACTGATCTATCTTTCGGTTTTGTTGCCAGTACCATACTGTCTTGATTACTGTTGCTTTGTAATATAGTCTGAAGTCAGGGAGCCTTATCCTCCAGCTCCTTTTTTCGTTCTCAAGATTGCTTTGGCTATTCGGGGTCTTTTGTGTTTCCATACAAATTGCGAAATTTTTTGTTCTAGTTCTGTGAAAAATGCCAGTGGTAGTTTGATAGGGATTGCATTGAATCTGTAGATTGCTTTGGGTAGTAGAGTCATTTTCACAATGTTGATTCTTCCCCATCCAAGAACATGGTATATCTCTCCATCTATTTGTATATCTTTAATTTCTTTCATCAGTGTCTTATAATTTTCTGCATACAGGTCTTTCGTATACTTAGGTAGGTTTATTCCTAGATATTTTATTCTTTTTGTTGCAATGGTAAATGGGAGTGTTTTCTTGATTTCACTTTCAGATTTTTCATCATTAGTATATAGGAATGCCAGAGATTTCTGTGCATTAATTTTGTATCCTGCTACTTTACCAAATTCATTGATTAGCTCTAGTAGTTTTCTGGTAGCATCTTTAGGATTCTCTATGTATAGTATCATGTCATCTGCAAACAGTGACAGCTTTACTTCTTCTTTTCCGATTTGGATTCCTTTTATTTCCTTTTCTTCTCTGATTGCTGTGGCTAAAACTTCCAAAACTATGTTGAATAAGAGTGGTGAGAGTGGGCAACCTTGTCTTGTTCCTGATCTTAGTGGAAATGCTTTCAGTTTTTCACCATTGAGGATGATGTTTGCTGTGGGCTTGTCATATATGGCTTTTATTATGTTTAGGAAAGTTCCCTCTATGCCTACTTTCTGCAGGGTTTTTATCATAAATGGGTGTTGAATTTTGTCGAAAGCTTTCTCTGCATCTATTGAGATGATCATATGGTTTTTCTCCTTCAATTTGTTAATATGGTTTATCACATTGATAGATTTGCGTGTATTGAAGAATCCTTGCATTCCTGGAATAAACCCCACTTGATCATGGTGTATGATCCTTTTAATGTGCTGTTGGATTCTGTTTGCTAGTATTTTGTTGAGGATTTTTGCATCTATGTTCATCAGTGATATTGGCCTGTAGTTTTCTTTCTTTGTGACATCCTTGTCTGGTTTTGGTATCAAGGTGATGGTGGCTTCGTAGAAGGAATTTGGGAGTGTTCCTCCCTCTGCTATATTTTGGAAGAGTTTGAGAAGGATAGGTGTTAGCTCTTCTCTAAACGTTTGATAGAATTCACCTGTGAAGCCATCTGGTCCTGGGCTTTTGTTTGTTGGAAGGTTTTTAATCACAGTTTCAATTTCAGTGCTTGTGATTGGTCTGTTCATATTTTCTATTTCTTCCTGATTCAGTCTTGGCAGGTTGTGCATTTCTAAGAATTTGTCCATTTCTTCCAGATTGTCCATTTTATTGGCATAGAGTTGCTTGTAGTAATCTCTCATGATTTTTTTTATTTCTGCAGTGTCAGTTGTTACTTCTCCTTTTTCATTTCTAATTCTATTGATTTGAGTCTTCTCCCTTTTTTTCTTGATGAGTTCTGGCTAGTGGTTTATCTATTTTGTTTATCTTCTCAAAGAACCAGCTTTTAGTTTTATTGATCTTTGCTATTGTTTCCTTCATTTCTTTTTCATTTATTTCTGATCTGATTTTTATGATTTCTTTCCTTCTGCTAGCTTTGGGGTTTTTTTGTTCTTCTTTCTCTAATTGCTTGAGGTGCAAGGTTAGGTTGTTTATTCGAGATGTTTCCTGCTTCTTAAGGTGGGCTTGTATTGCTATAAACTTCCCCCTTAGAACTGCTTTTGCTGCATCCCATAGGTTTTGGGTCGTTGTGTCTCCATTGTCATTTGTTTCTAGGTATTTCTTTATTTCCTCTTTGATTTCTTCAGTGATCACTTCATTATTAAGTAGTGTATTGTTTAGCCTCCATGTGTTTGTATTTTTCAAAGATCTTTTCCTGTAATTGATATCTAGTCTCTTGGCGTTGTGGTCGGAAAAGATACTTGATACAATTTCAGTTTTCTTAAATTTACCAAGGCTTGATTTGTGACCCAAGATATGATCTATCCTGGAGAATGTTCCATGAGCACTTGAGAAAAATGTGTATTCTGTTGTTTTTGGATGGAGTGTCCTATAAATATCAATTAAGTCCATCTTGTTTAATGTATCATTTAAAGCTTGTGTTTCCTTATTTATTTTCATTTTGGATGATCTGTCCATGGGTGAAAGTGGGGTGTTAAAGTCCCCTACTATGAATGTGTTACTGTTGATCTCCCCTTTTATGGTTGTTAGTATTTGCCTTATGTATTGAGGTGCTCCTATGTTGGGTGCATAAATATTTACAATTGTTATATCTTCTTCTTGGATCGATCCCTTGATCATTATGTAGTGTCCTTCTTTGTCCCTTTTAATAGTCCTTATTTTAAAGTCTATTTTGTCTGATATGAGAATTGCTACTCCAGCTTTCTTTTGGTTTCCATTTGCATGGAATATCTTTTTCCATCCCCTTACTTTCAGTCTGTATGTGTCTCTAGTTCTGAAGTGGGTCTCTTGTAGACAGCATATGTAAGGGTCTTGTTTTTGTATCCATTCAGCCAATCTGTGTCTTTTGGTGGGAGCATTTAGTCCATTTACATTTAAGGTAATTATCGATATGTATGTTCCTATTTCCATTTTATATATTGTTTTGGGTTCGCTACTATAGGTCATTTCCTTCTCTTGTGTTTCGTGTCTAGAGAAGTTCCTTTAGCATTTGTTGTAAAGCTGGTTTGGTGGTGCTGAACTCTCTCAGCTTTTGCTTGTCTGTAAAGGTTTTAATTTCTCCATCAAATGTGAATGAGATCCTTGCTGGGTAGAGTAGTCTTGGTTGCAGGCTATTCTCCTTCATCACTTTCAGTATGTCCTGCCACTCCCTTCTGGCTTGTAGGGTTTCTGCTGAGAGATCAGCTGTTAACCTTATGGGGATTCCCTTGTGTGTTATTTGTTGTTTTTCCCTTGCTGCTTTTAATATGCTTTCTTTGTATTTAATTTTTGACAGTTTGATTAATATGTGTCTTGGCGTGTTTCTCCTTGTATTTATCCTGTATGGGACCCTCTGTGCTTCCTGGACTTGATTAACTATTTCCTTTCCCATATTAGGGAAGTTTTCAACTATAATCTCTTCAAATATTTTCTCAGTCCCTTTCTTTCTTTCTTCTTCTTCTGGAACCCCTATAATTCGAATGTTGGTGCGTTTCATGTTGTCCCAGAGGTCTCTGAGACTGTCCTCAGTTCTTTTCATTCTTTTTTCTTTATTCTGCTCTGCAGTAGTTATTTCCACTACTTTATCTTCCAGGTCACTTATCCGTTCTTCTGCCTCAGTTATTCTGCTATTGATCCTATCTAGAGAGATTTTAATTTCATTTATTGCATTGTTCATCGTTGCTTGTTTCATCTTTAGTTCTTGTAGGTCCTTGTTAACTGTTTCTTGCATTTTGTCCATTCTACTTCCAAGATTTCGGATCATCCTTACTATCATTATTCTGAATTCTTTTTCAGGTAGATTGCCTATTTCCTCTTCATTTGTTAGGTCTGGTGGGTTTTTATCTTGCTCCTTCATCTGCTGTGTGTTTTTCTGTCTTCTCATTTTGCTTATCTTACTGTGTTTGGGGTCTCCTTTTTGCAGGCTGCACTTTCGTAGTTCCCGTTGTTTTTGATGTCTGTCTCCAGTGGCTAAGGTTGTTTCAGTGGGTTGTGTAGGCTTCCTGGTGGAGGGGACTAGTGCCTGTTTTGTGCTGGATGAGGCTGGATCTTGTCTCTCTAGTGGGCAGGTTCACGTCTGGTGGTGTGTTTTGGGGTGTCTGTGGCCTTATTATGATTTTAGGCAGCCTCTCTGCTAATGGGTGGGGTTGTGTTCCTGTTTTGCTAGTTGTTTGGCATAGGTTGTCCAGCACTGTGGCTTGCTGGTCGTTGAGTGAAGCTGGGTGCTGGTGTTAAGATGGAGGTCTCTGGGATATTTCCACCGTTTAATATTATGTGGAGCTGGGAGGTCTCTTGTTGACCAGTGTCCTGAAGTTGGCTCTCCTACCTCAGAGGCAGAGCCCTGACTCCTGGCTGGAGCACCAAGAGCCTTTCACCCACACAGCTCAGAATAAAAGGGAGAAAAAGTAGGGAGAATTAGTAGAAGTATGAGTAAAGAAAGAAGGAAAGGAGGAAAGGAAGGAAGGAAGAAAGAAGCAAAGAAGGAAAGAAAGGAGGGAGGGAGGGAGGGAGGGAGGAAGGAAGGAAGGAGGGAAAGAAGGAAAAAAGACAGAAAGAAAGATGATACAGTAAAAATAAAATAAAGTATAATATAGTTATTGAATTAAAAAATATTTAGAAAAAAAAAAAAAAGGGACGGATAGAACCTTAGGACAAATGTTGGAAGCAAAGCTATACAGAGAAAATCTTACACAGAAGCATACACATACACCTTCACAAAAAGAGGTAAAGGGGGAAAAATCATAAATCCTGCTCCCTGAGACCACCTCCTCAATTTGGGGTGATTCGTTGTCTAAAGGAGGGAAGGAAGGAAGGAAAGAAAGAAAGAACGAAGGTAAAGTATAATAAAGTTATTACAATTAAACTTAATTATTAAGAAAAAGAATTTTTAAAAAAAAGTCATGGACGGATAGAGCCCTAGGACAAATGGTGGAAGCTAAGAGTATACAGACTAGGATCTCACACAGAAGCATACACGTACACATTCACAAAAAGAGGAAAAGGGAAAAAAATCATAGATCTTCGCTCCTAAATTCCACCTCTTCAATTTGGGATCATTCCTTGTCTATTCAGGTATTCCACAGATGCAGGGTATATCAAGTTGATTGTGGAGCTTTAATCCGCTGCTTCTGTGGTTGCTGGGAGAGATTTCCCTTTCTCTTCTTTGTTCTCACAGCTCACAGGAGCTCAGCTTTGGATTTGGCCCTGCCTCTGCGTGTAGGTCGCTGGAGGGCGTCTGTTTTTTTCGCTCAGACAGGACGGGGTTAAAGGAGCCGCTGATTCGGGGCCTCCGGCTCACTCAGGCCGGGGGTTGGGGGATGGGGGTAGGAGGGGCACTACGTGCGGGGCGGGCCTGCGGCTGCAGAGGCAGCGTGACGTTGCGGCAGAGGCCGGCGTGATGTTGCACCAGCCTGAGACCCGCCGTGCGTACTCCCGGGGAAGTTGTCCCTGGATCCCGGGAACCTAGCAGTGGCGGGCTGCACAGGCTCCGCGGAAGAGGGGTGTGGAGAGTGACCTGTGCTCGCACACAGGCCCCTTGGTGGCGGCAGCAGCAGCCTTAGCGTCTCCCGCCCGTCTCTGGGGTCCGCGGTTTTAGCCGCGGCTCGCGCCCGTCTCGGGGGCTCGCGCCCTCAGCCGCGGCTCGCGCCCGTCTCTGGGGTTTGCGCTTTCAGCCGCGGCTCGCGCCCGTCTCGGGGGCTCGCGCCCTCAGCCGCGGCTCGCGCCCGTCTCTGGGGTTCGCGCTTTTAGCCGCGGCTCGCGCCCGTCTCTGGAGTTCCTTTAAGCAGCGCTCTTATACCCCTCTCCTCGCGCACCAGGAAACACAGAGGGAAGAAAAAGTCTCTTGCCTCTTCGGCCGGTGCAGGCTTTTCCCCGAACTCCCTCCCGGCTAGTCGTGGTGCACTAACCCCTTCAGGCTATGTTCAAGCCGCCAACCCCAGTCCTCTCCCTGAGCTCCGTCCAAAACCAAAACCCGAGCCTCAGCTCGCAGCCCCGCCCGCCCCGGCGGGTGAGCAGACAAGCCACTCGGGCTTGGTGAGTGCCGGTCAGCACCGATCGTCTGTGCAGGAATCTCCCCGCTTTGCCCTCCGCACCCGTCGCTGTGCACTACTCCGCGGTCCCGAAACTCCCCCCTCTGCCTCCCGCCGTCTCCGCCCGCGGAGGGGCTTCCTAGTGTGTGGAAACTTTTCCTCCTTCACAGCTCCCTCCCACTGGTGCAGGTGCCGTCCTTATTCTTTTGTCTCTGTTTTTTCTTTTGCCCTACCCAGTTACGTGGGGAGTTTCTTGCCTTTTGGGAGGTCTGAGGTCTTCTGCCAGCCTTCAGTAGGAGTTCTGTAGGAGTTGTTCCACGTGTGGATGTATTTCTGGTGTATCCGTGGGGAGGAAGGCGATCTCCACGTCTTATTCTTCCGCCATCTTCAAGGTCCCCCCTCTTCACTTTCTACAGCTATATTTTCCATCTCTCGACATGCTCCTGTTAATATATTCCAAGTTAAAGAAACAAAAGATAAATCTATGAACCCCATATGCCATTCTGGCTCCAATCTTATGTCTCAAATCCTTTATCGCCAAGCAACAGCAATAATCCGCGTCCTGTTTACCGTAATTACCATTTATTGCACACCTACTCTTTGTCAAACACACTATTTTACCTAATTTTACTTAATCACAACCCCATACGAATGGGATTAATACCCCTATTTCCAGGTTTTAAAAAATGGAGGTTCAGAGAGTCCAAGAGGGTTGTTCAAGGTGCCACAGCTAGGACGTGGCGCAGGGGGGAGGGATTTCCGCACCTATTCCCACTCAGCTCCCGCACACGGCAGCCCAGCCTCTTCCTCCATGGAGCCACTGCAATGGCTCTCTCCAAGGGCACCAGTGACTGTGGCTAAATGCAATGGAAAGTTGCCTCTCTCCTTCCTTACCTCGGCTGACCTCTCTGCGGCATTTACCACAGGTAGCCTCCGTGGCCCCATGGCTTTCGAGTTTTCCTCCATCTCCTCTGGATGCTCCTTCTGTCCCCCGAGTGACTTTCCTGCTCTCTGCCATCTCTTAAGGTTGGTGTGGCTGGGCATTTTGTGCTGGGTCCTCTTCTCTTCTCGCAGTGTCCCCACCCTTGGGTGGTCTCACACATTCCCATGGCTTCAACAGCCATCTGCTAGTGGCCAGCTCTTAAGTCTGTATCTCTCTAGCTTGGTGCTCTCTTTTCTGTCTCAGACCTGTAGCTGCCACCACCCACTGGACATCAATGTGTCCTGATGCCCTGCAGGCACCTCAAGCTCGGTAGACCCCAAAGAGGACTTGTGACACAGCAGTCCTAAGGGACAGCCAGGATTAATCTCATCACTGTGGACCCCAGTCACTGGGTCTCTTTCCTCATCCACACAGCTCTGCTTGGCCCACTTCCCCCGGCTGACCCCATCTCTTGAGTCCCGTGGAAAGACCTCTTCTCTGACTGGTCCCTTCACCTCCTTGCTTGCACTGACAGTTGACTTTCCCCCAAGAACCTGGCTTCCTCAGCAGCCTTCTCAAGTGGAGGCTGTCTTTCCTCCTTTAGAGCCTAGACTTGAGGTAGATGTCCTCCTGGCTGCTGACTGCGGTGTCCTGGTGATCCTTTTTTCCGTCTTCCGGTTCGCCTTGCCTATCATCAGAATGTCCACTGTCCAGCCTGTTTGTTGCAATGATATACTGTCCTCTCACCCTTCTTCAGATGTCAGTCATCAAAGATTTGAATACATGGCTCACTGTATTTCTCTCCTGCACCAAAGTCATGTTTGGTGACTTTGGCGTTCGTGTAAAGAGGCATCCAACTTCTTGATCTCTCAGTTGCTTAACTGCCCCATCTCTGATGAAATCGTCCTCCACTCTACCTCATCACCGCCTCCCATGGGCACACCAGAGACCTTCTCGTGAGTAATGACTGTAACCTCAAAGTCTTAGCCTAAAGCATAGCAAACTCTGACCCCTGCCAACTTTCCCATCCTTTAGTGCCTTTACTCTAGCAATTCTTTGACTCCTTGGGATCCTAATTTTGAGCCCAGCCACATTTTTGCTACCCATCACCCCTATTTCCCTTATTTTCAAATTTAAATTTCATCACTATCTATTCTTGACTACACCCTTGCTTCTTGTTCCTCTCCTTGCACTTTCCTGAAAAAACCCGAATCCTGTTGGTTAACGCCAACTTTCCACATGTAACAGGGAAGAGTTAAATCGGACTCCATGTTTGATCTGTTTCTTTGACTTTAACCTTTGCTTTTCCTTGCTTTTGTTATTATAATCATACGTAATGGTCTGCCTCAGGGAACCCTGCCCCTCTGCCTGAATGTTAAACAAAAGTGCCTCGGTTCAGCTCCCAGGGAGACAATCTCACCCTGCCCACGTGTAGATGGCTGTGGAAATTAACACATCCCCTCCCTGAGGCTGGCCATTCCAGGGGACATTTGCAAATCTTATGGCCTTTTTACTTTATTTCCTCATCTCCTCCCACTCTCAGTGCTATAAAAGAAACTGGCATCCAAACCCTGATAAGATGGTTTATTGGAGACACTAGTCTACCGTCTTCTCTGTCTGCCTGTCATGCCACTTGGACTCGGTAACACACCCATTCTACAGTTGCATCTCAGAAGCTAAACATGGCTGGAGAAAAACCATGAGGTTTCTTTTTGGATTTATCATCACAGATCTCAAGTAGGTCCTCAGATCTAGACAATACTTCACACTTTTCCGCTTTTCTCAAACTTCCGGCATCTCCTTACTCTCAGCTTGTAATCTTGCTTCTTCTTTCACTGATAAAATGGAAGAAATGAGAAGAAAACTGCTTCTGCCAACCTTTTGCTTCCCAATGCTCTGCCATTCCCCTTACGACAACGGAGACACCCCTTTTGCTGCTGTCTGAAGCCAACCATTTCACCTGAATCTGAATTTTTCTCCTAGACCTTTCCACTCTCTCTTTCTTAAAATATCAAAGTTCCCTTCCCTATTGACTCATTCTTATTAGCATACAAACATGCTCCCATCTTAACAACAAAACGTCCCTCGACCCGGTACTGCCCTATTGCTTTTCTACGCTTCACAGCAAAGCTCTTTGAAAGAGTGTATAGTCACCGTTCCGCTACCTCACCTCCCGTTTTTTTTGAGCCCACCCGGAATAATTTTTGCCTTCACCACTTTCTTCATTCCACTCTGTTGAGATCCATGATCTCCAGATCCCAAATCCAATAATCCAGGCTAAATCTTGGTGTTCATGTCTTAATAGCATTTGCACTGTCAATCACTCCCTCTTTCTTTGAAGCCCTTTTTTCTCTTGACCTCCAGGATACCAGGGTGGACTTCTCTCCTGAAATCTAGACTCTGGCTACCTATCCAACAGCTCCATTTGTATGTCTAATTAGCATTCCAAACTGAACAGGATTGTTGATTTCTACCCAATCCTATGTCTGAATCTTAGCTCAGCTTCTTAGGAATTGTGCGACATTGCAAAAAAAAAAAAAAATACTCAATATCTTTGTGCCTCAGTATCCTATTGTAAATTCTGCATAATAATTATTACCTACTTGATAATGTTGTAATAAGGATTAAGTGAGGTAATAACATGAAAAGCATTGATCTTAATGCCTGGCATATAGTAAGTGCTCAATAAATGACAGTTCTTCTTATGTCCCGGCCTCGTTCCGGTCTCCTCTTGGGTGTTCTTCATTCACAGAATTGGCATCACTCAGTCACCCAACTCCAAACCTGACATCACCCTTGATTCCTTCCCATTCCTAACCTCCCACATCAGTTAATAACCAACAACTCTCGAGTCTACTTTTTAAACATTTCTCACCACCCCAGCCTTTCTCCATTCCTGCTGCCCTTTCTCAGCTCCTCTCTTGTCCGGCTGTGGCTTCCTATTGTTTCTCAAGTCCTTTCTCCCTGTGCAGCCAAAGTGAAGTGATCGCTTTAAAATGCTGATCTGTTCCTATCACTCCCCGTCAATTTCTCCCTACTGACCTTAGGGAGAGGTCTAAATTACTCAGCATTACAAACACAATACAAGGCACTTCAGTGTGTACTTGGCCCCATTTTGCGGCTTCCTCTCTCACTGTTCCCCACTCTGTCTCCAAATCCAAGGTTCAGTTCTTCTGAACCACTTGCCGTCTTCAAAACTTGCCGTGAGTCCACATTGTATATGCACTATCTTTCGCCCAGGACAACATG
Organism: Phocoena sinus; assembly: GCF_008692025.1. NCBI lineage: Eukaryota > Metazoa > Chordata > Mammalia > Artiodactyla > Phocoenidae > Phocoena > Phocoena sinus. The sequence goes on from NC_045766.1 coordinate 20,795,601, forward strand.
CTACCCACCCACCCCACCCTCTGTACCTGGCGAAATCATACCTGAGGGTTCAGTCCGGATACTTCCATCTATAAGAGGCTAGGGATGATTTTCCTGTTCTGGGTTCACCGCCCCTTCCTGCCAGCGCTTACACTAGTTCCTGTACTTTGCTTATGATTCCCCGTTTAAATTATGTTTCCTCACCAGACTTTGAGCTCCTGGAGGGAGGGACCTCATACTCAAAACCCTTAAAAGAATACTTTTTTAATCCTTTGACCTTGGAATACTTCACAGTTTCTTGATATTTTAGGTGTGCGCTTCATCGGATGGAGTACACATTTACTTATAAGTGTGTCTGGGAATTAGTTCTTTTGATGGTTGTAATGAGGCTATAGGATTACGTGGTCTCGAAGCTTCCTTTGCAGTTCTAAAATGTCAGGAAGGACTCTCTGGAGTATTGAGCTGTAGGGGGCCAGGGTGTCACCCACCAGAATGAAAGGGCTGAAGATGCTGGAGGAGTCTGAGACCATCTCTACCCACTCTAAGAGAGCTGAGCAAGGGACTTACTTCCTACTTTTCCATCCAGTTTAGAAACCATGTAGACACTGTCTCAAAGGAAAGTGAGGAAACTACTTTCTTTGGGGAATGTCTAATATTCATTTTCCACCCCAGCTTCTTAGAATAATGAAGGCAAGATAAAACAATTAAATGGTGGCACTCCCCAAAGACCACTTGCTGCGCTTTATAATCGTGTTTCTGCCACCCTGTAGAAAACAATACGTCCTATAGCGACATCCCCCTCGGAGTGTTCATGAGTCCTCATGCTTAGAAATGCATGCTACTGCAGGTCTTGCTGACTGTTTGGAGGAGGCGAGGGCTGAGCAGGTGTCTGGCATCTAGATGAACCTCATGACAGGGGAACAAACTTAGTCATGAGTTTTTAGAGAAATCAGTTAATCGAGTCTGGATGCCTACTGCAGATGAAGAATGTCTCCTGCCACATTAGTAAACAAAGGATGTTGCAGCCATCAAGCCAGCAGCCACTGGAGCCGTCCCCAACTCTGTACCCTGGTGGAATTCAGGATGGAGAAAAGCAGGATACTGGCCCTAGACAGTTAGAGGCCTATCAGAGGAATGATTTCGATGAGCCCAGACCCTTGCATCTTCCCATGCATAGAAAAGCCCTAAATTCATGAACTTGACATGTCTGGTTTTCTTTAATTAACAGTCATTTTTGATGTTCCCAACTACCTGGCTTTTACTGCAAAACTCCTGTGTATACTGACTCCCCCCTGTCCTCTTGGGAGCAGGTCCCTCAGAGCAATCTGAGAAGTGGCCTCGCGGGCTTGAGTCCTCAGAAAGTCCACCAAATAAAACATAATTCTCAACTTTTAGGTTGTGCTTTTTTTTTTCAGTCAACACTACTCTATGCTGGTCTCTGTGCTATGGAGTAGTGATATAAAGATGGACAGGATGCAACGTCTGGCCTTAAAGAACTCACCATGAAGAGGAGGAGAGAGCAAGGACAACGGTGTGGGCTGTGATATGATGAGGGAAGGAAGCCCAGGGGTAGGAGTGGAGAGGCAAGACACCTAATTGACCTGAGACATCAGAGAAGATTTCTGGAAGGATCTGAAGGCTGTGAATTTCAAGATGAGTCCTAAATAATGGGTAGTAATTAGTCTGGTAAAGGTATGTGTGGCAGTCTGATATGTGAAAGGATGATGCCAGAACCTGCAGCTCCTATGCATTGCCTGAGGAACGGCAGTGGGTGTGAAGAGGAAGGAGGGGAGGGAGAGTGGCCACAGGGGCCACGACATGAAGGCCTTGCATGAGGCAGGGAATTCTCTGGCGTCTAAAATCCTTCCCATTTCTGAAATTCTACGGCACGCTGGTGCCTGACAATATTGGGGGCTGGAGTATTACCCAGTATGATGGCGGGACTGAAGATACTGAAGGATTCTGAAACCATCTCTACCTGTTCTAGAATATCCATAGCTGATCACACTTGTTCCTTTTTCTGTTAGTTGTTTGAAAACCATGTAGACACTATATGAACAGAAAGTTATGGAACCTCCATGCTGTGGAGATTTTCTTGAATCGTGAAGGCAATGGGGAGCCATTGAAGATTATTAAGCAAGGAAGTAAACCGGTTTCTGTATTCTTTTAGAGAGGTCAGTCTGCAGGGGCAGAGAGGAGGAGGGTGCATCTGAGGGCAGGGGCGGGAGGCGAGAGGACCAGTGTTTTCGTGGACCATCTGCAAGTAATGGAAGAGTCATAATGCTTTTCCATTGCTGCAGCAGCCGTGGTTGGGGCCAGTACAGGATGGCAGAGGGCGAGGGATGTCCCACCTCTGGACATTTAAGCCAGCCTGATCCAACTTGCCCCAGACCCAAGCTCCTTACCCTCCCGTCCCAAACCTGCCCTTCTCCTCCTTGCTCTGTTTCAGACACTGGCACCACCCTCCTCTCAGCTTCCCACACCAGAAGCCTGGTCTGGATTTCTCCCTCCACAGTCTACATGCAACCAACCTCTGAGTTCTGCCAGTTTTACTTCCTAAATATTTCTGGACTCCACTGCCCTCAGTCCAGCCCTCATTACCCCTGGCCTGGGTTTCTGCCAAGGCTTCCTAGCTATTCGGCCTCCATAGGCTCTGTCCGTTGGGAGCTTGTCAATAAGGCCTTTCTGAGATGCCCTTCTGATTCCCCATATTTCTCGGCACCACGTGAGTTCTACTTCCCTTTTAAGGCAAACCGAGAATTGAATGTTCCAAGAAGCCTGGCTCATCCTCGGGGTGGGTCAGGGAGCCTTTCTCCATGTTCCAATAGCCTCCTGGCTTCCTTTCTCATGGCACTTCCCACCTGCACTATAACTGATTTCCCTTCACTCATCTCTTGATACGTCCCCACGGGACAGTGATTCTGTTGGGTTTGTTTCGGGGAGCTCCAAAGAACGAGGCTTGACACAGTCTTAGTAGACACTTAATATATATTTGCTGAAGAAATGTGAAACAATAGTCAACATTACTGAATCCTGGTGCCTGGTCCTGTGGGTACTTAAATGATCTCCCTGGGCTTCACATCATCCCTATCAGGGAGGTGTTATTACTCTTATCCCCCTTTATAGGTGAGGAAATGGAGGGTTAGAAGTTGAAGTGTCAGAGCCAGAATTTAATCCCAAGCACACATACTCTGGAGCTTGTGTTCTTTATCATAAATGAAATCGCCCTCTACCACAGTGGGGAGAGCTGGGATCCCAGGGGCCATTTTCACTGCAGAGCAGTTGCCCACTGGAAATGAAATATGGGTAAGCTGATGGGTTCAGGGAACCAAGTCCTTTTTTTTTTTTTTTTTTTATTTATTTTTTTTGCGGTACGCGGGCCTCTCGCTGTTGTGGCCTCTCCCGTTGCGGAGCACAGGCTCCAGACGCGCAGGCTCAGCGGCCATGGCTCACGGGCCCAGCCGCTCCGCGGCATGTGGGATCTTCCCGGACCGGGCCACGAACCCGTGTCCCCTGCATCGGCAGGCGGACTCCCAACCACTGTGCCACCAGGGAAGCCCCCAAGTGCATTTTTAACCCACCCCCTGCCTTACTTCCAGGCTACAAGCCTGACTGCTCCTCAGACCATGTCCCGCCACGTCTCACCTTTCTTCTTCCCTATGCCTCTGGACTGTGGATGGGGGTGTTGAATTGCCCTTTCCTTGCATGCTGTCTCTGATGTAACTTTCTGGGTGAATAGTGTGGAAACAAATCCTAAGGGCTGACGTGTCCCAAAGCCTGGCCTTGTGGGAGCTTCTCCCCACAGCCTGGCTCACCCTGCTCTCCGGCTGGAGCCAGCAGTCCACCTTGACCAGGGGCAGAGGAGGTGGAGGTGCTTCTCCATCTTTCTTCCCGTGCATGGCTTAGCCTAGCTCAGGCCTGGGGCACAGCAAGGAGCTTGATAAATACTTGCTAAATTCAATTGAAAACCATCCTGCAAGCAGAGACCTGTGATTTGCTGGGGGATGTTCCAGCCATTCCCAGAAGGGGGGATTTGTATAAGATGTCCACTGCCTCTGCCTCCTAGAGCCCAGGGAGGGTAAACTCCCCATGAGACCCAGAGGATTAATACAAGAAAAAAGTCATCATAATACCTTTATTGCTCCCATTGAAGCCATTTTCACATGTGGCAGTCTTTTAAGAAGCAGGATTGAGTCATGTTTATTTCTATATCAGAGAATAAAATCTCAGGTGTTGTAAGGTTTGGGTATCCCGGAGAAAATGGTTTGTGTATGTGTGCATGTGCGGATGGTGAGTATTTAAAGGCTAAAGGGGTTAACTTCTCTGGGAGCATACAATTCTTTGGAGGTTTTGTGGGTATAAGTCTAAGACTGCAAAATCTGAGATGTGGGTCTCTCCTCAAGACCTAATCGATGGTCATCTTACTACTTCCTATAACAGACACTTGTAATTCAGTCTCCTTAATTTTAAATTTTCTTTGAAAAGCAATAAGAGGAATCATTTCCAAGAAGTGGAAAGTTTCCCAATATATGTCACCTTTGGCTTCCTTTGGAGTGAACTGCGTTAGCCATAACCTCGTCTGCAGGTAGAAGAAGCGGTCAGTTGCCCACACTGCCTATTTGTGGATTTCCATTTATTCTCAAGCTGCCAAATGGCACGGGTAGAGCACTGGACCCAAAGGCAGGCAGGACTCCACAGTTGGGAGGGAAGAGACCTTAGAGCTTGGCAAAGAAATTGGCAAAGAGTGCTCCGCCAGCCCAGGCCAGGAGGTACTTGGCAAATGGAGGTATCCGATGGCCAGCAAAGCACCTCACAGTGTGAGGACAGAGGCACAGTGTGGATTCTAAACTGCCTATCACCAAGGACTTGGGTGGACATGTCCAAATCAGACACTTCTCAAGCATGGTCAGGAACTAAGCAGTTTAATTTGCAGATCTCTGTCCAGGCTACAGGAGCACCCTTTGTCCAGGATTCCCATCTCTTTTTTTTTTCTTTTTTTGCGGTACGCGGGCCTCTCACTGTTGTGGCCTCTCCCGTTGCGGAGCACAGGCTCCGGATGCGCAGGCTCAGTGGCCATGGCTCACACGCCCAGCCGCTCCGTGGCATGTGGGATCTTCCCGGACCGGGGCACGAACCCGCGTCCCCTGCATCGGCAGGCGGACTCTCAACCACTGTGCCACCAGGGAAGGCCCCCATCTCTTTTTTCAGTTGTCAGTTTTTACAGGATATGTGCCCTGGTCTATGAAACCGAGCAGACCATGTTCCATTTCTCAGAACTACCAAAATTATCTCTTTTCAGAAGTCCATTTTCATTTCCCTCAACGGCAGTGTTGTTTTATTTTTATTAAAAGTGAAAATTCCATGCCTCTCTCCAGTGCATTTCCCATCCATGCAAGTATATTTTCCTCTTTAGTCTTTGAACAGGGGTGAAATTTAGAGTTTTCTCATCAGCGGGGGCCATCTCTGCTCTACCAGGAGTAGAGGTGATCTGGAGGGAGAGGTCTTGGCATGAATAAGTCAAGTTGCCTCATGGATTTTCTAAACACCCACTTTATTCTATTCCTCTCCCATCTCCACAGCAGCTAGAGAGGCTTCCACCTACTCCCAACCAATCTCAACTTCCCTGTGCAAAAATCCCAGGTGGAAATAAACTAAGGGTTTCAGCAGAACTGCAATGACATGTCTCAAAATAATGTGCCGCTTTGGCTATTTCCAGATTTATGAGACCATTTGTTTTCCTAAGACCCCACTTTGTAGTTGGATGAGATGCAGTTGGAGAGGCAGCGCTTGCAAGGATAACCCAGAGCTGGAATCTGAATGCCTCCCAATACTTCCTTGGATTGAAAACCCAAGTGGCAGGAGGAAATCTCGGATCTGTACATGGGAGCTACATGGGAGATGCCTTTGCTTCTGCTGTGGCAGGAACAGCCTACCTCCGAATGGCACGTGGCTTCTCTCCTTGGTATTTTAAGAAACTGTCTGTCTTGGGCTCTAGTTAATCATAATTTCCCCACAATTCAATTAAAACTGGCAGGCAAAATTGATTTCCTTTTTCATAGCCTTGATTACATGTTAGGCCCGATTCCAGGACATTAGCTCCTGGCGTCTGGAATCTTGGAGTCTGGAAGGGAAGTAAGTGCACTTCTGGGTCAGCCTGGGTTGTAAGTGGTCCTGCCCCAGGTTCCCTATCTAAGTTGTTTGTTCGTTGTTGCCTCTAAAACCTCATTCGGCAACTCAGCGTGCTCTCTGCTCATCTGGGAGTCCTGTCTATACTGGAAGTCTCTCTTCCATGAACTGGTGACAGCAGCACAGCACACAGCTGTGAAAACACAATGCGGGGGATCTGCTGGACTTGGGAAATCTCTCCCTCAGAAAGTGACAAGGCAGAGACTAAATCAGGAACATGCCCATACTTGCTCCCTGACCTGAGAGTGACAAATTAGGCCTGGGAGAGCAATGGGCTTTTTAGATAGCACTCCACATCTGTGTCCTGGGGAGCCACCAACAGTTGTCTCAAATGCCCTTTGAGATATATTTGGAAGAGAGATTTTCACAAGCCCTATCTGTCCTGCTCTGTGATCACCCACTGTGCAACTTGCTCCAGCGTCCTCCTGCTTCCTGGGGAAATGCAGACTCCTGGTGAGAAACACAGAGTCCCCCTGCCACCCTGCGCCGGCCCAAAGTCAGCTGCCCTGACAAAGCAGAACCTGCTGACCCCCTTCATAAAACATAACTGGGGTCTGTCACATGGACACACTGGGGAGGGGAGGCTGGGTTTAGTAGCCCTGATTCCGCCTTCTGTTGCTCACCTTCTCCTGGAGACTCCTGGCAAGTCACTGCTGCCATCACCAAGGTAGCTTCAGGTGGTGCCACTCCCCTTCTAAATCCTAATGATTTGCTGCTTTTCACTGATTTCCCTGTGGGCGGCACCTGGCAACAGGCAGGAATACTTAACCAAGACTCCGCTACAAGATCCCGGATAAGACTAGGGAAATAAACACAGGATAACTGGCAGCTCAATCCATCTGGGGTCCCAAGAGAGGTGTCCCCGACCATCTCCCATAGCCAGAGGCCATCTCTATCTACCACTGTGGCCAGCACAACCTAACCCCTCAATTTCAGGCTCTTCTAGGGATGCTGCCCCTTTTGAGTCCCAAGTCCTCCTTCCAAGCTATAGTGTCTTGTCAGAGAACCATCTGCTTCCACAGGGGATGCCCCTCACTCCCCTTCTCAGGTTTCCTGGCCCCTGACCCTCATTATCAAAATCCAACACACGTTCCCAGCCTCTCCTGGGGGGTGGGGTGATGTAGGTGAAATCAGCACATGTCCTTCTAGAGGCAGTAAGTAGCAAGCAGTAGACATAAGTAGAAGTGGTGAGGTTTGGAATACCAGCAAATCTCTCCTCTTATCCCTCCTCACCGGGCGAATTGTCCCACACCAACTTCCTTTGGGGAGTGTCTGGCTAAACGATGGAAGACCCCTGTGAAAAGCAATTCATTTTTACAACGAATGTAACGTATTTAATCATTAACAGTGCTTTCATGTCCTACACTCTTTTGTCGTTGTCTCTGTTCTCACCTGCCTCCCCTTCGTGATGTGAGAGTCTTGTGCAGAAGAGCTGTGGGTCTTTTAAATTTTATTTTTACTTTTTATGTCCATCGAAAGAGCTCTCAGCAAACACTACCTGAGGGAGTCGTGACCAGCAGGGACAGTTTTGTGATTGTCCTGTCTGCGACCTGTGGCCTGGAATGGAGACAAGCTTAGACTACAAGGATGTTTAACAATTACACTTTAATAACTTACATTGTAGATACCATAGCATCTAATGAAAATAAAAATGTCTTGAGTGCCAACTGTGTGTGTGTCTGGCCTGTGCTAGATGCTCAGGGGACTTACAGCTCCAAACGAAAGCCAATCCTGGTTTTTGTCACAATCATTTCTGTGCTTTGCGTGTAGATTTGCCATATATGAATCCATTCATAAGACATATAATTTCCTTTTGCTTAGGTTTGAAATTTTATAGGAATGTAATAATGCCACATATAGTCAGTCCTTTGTGGCTGGCTTTTCTTGCTTGACATTATGTTTTGTGGATTTATCCATGTTTTTCGAGACTATAGCAGTAGTTTATTAATTTTCATTGCCTTATCATATTCCACTGAATGCACAATGTATTTATGCCTTCTACTGTGTGTTGACATTTGTGCTGTTTTCGGTTTGGAATGATCACAGTGTGGCAATAAACAGTCATACATGTCTCCTGGGTCCACGTGTGCAACAGTTTCTCTAGGGTAAATGTCTGGGCATGGTGCTCTTTGGTCACTGGATGTGTATCTTAAATTTTCCTATGTAACAATTTGTCAAAGAATTGTGACACTTTCCACTCACACGAACAGGATAAGATAGTTCCTGTTGTTTCACATTGTCATCAATGTTAGGTATGATCAGGCTTTTAAGTTTGGACAATCTGGTGGTTATAATTCTCGTAAATAATTAATAACATATTCAGAATACTAGACGTTAGTAACTGAGATATATCACAAATAACTTCTCACAGCTGAGGCTCTTATTTTCACTCTCTTTGTGGTACTAGATGAATACATACTTTTAATTTAATGTAATCACATTTATTGATCATCTCCTTTATGGTTATAATACTTTTTATGTATTGTTTAAGAAAAAAACAACTCCTCTACCTCAAGGTCATGAGGCTAGTCTCCTATCTTATCTTTTAAATATAATTTTGCCTTTCATGTAGGGTTTTTTGCTTTTTTGTTTTTTGGGTTGTTTTGGTTGTGCCACGTGGCTTACAGGATCTTAGTTCCCTGACCAGGGACTGAACCTGGGCCCATGGCAATGAAAGCTCCAAATCCTAACCACTGGACAGCTAGGGAACTCCCTCACGTAGGTTTCTTAACGCACTTGGAGTTGGTGTGTCCCAGTACAATTTATGGAAAGGCATTATGTCCTCATTGGTATCCAATAATCTTTTATCCATACTTGCTTGGGTATGTTTTTTATACTTTATTCTACTCCACTGGACCGTTTGTTTCTATCTTAATTATTACAGCTTTGTAATAAGACTTGATACAAAGTAAGGCAAGATCTTCCAACTTGTTCTGAAAATGTCTTGGTTTTTCTTGGTCCTTTGTACTTACGAATATATTTTAGAGTAGTGTGTAAAGCTCCATAAAACAAAAAGATAAATAACTCTTTTTGGATTTTTAAATTTAGATATAATTGACATATAACATTGTATAAGTTTAAGGTATACAACATGTTGGTTTGATACATTTGTATATTGTAATCTGAAAGGCACCATAATGTTAGCTAACACCTCTATCCTATCACATATCTATCATTTCTTTTTTGTGGTGAGAACAGTTAAAATCTAGTCTCTTAGCAACTTTGAAGTTTATAATACAGTATTGTTGACTATAATTGCTATACTGTACATTAGATCTACAGAACTTATTTACCTTCTGGGTGCAAGTTTATAGCCTTAAACAACATCTTCCCAGTTCCCCCACCCCTTGTCCCTGGTAACCACCATTCTACTCTGTCTTTGTGAGTGTGGCTTTTTAGATTCCACATGTAAGTGAGATCATACAGTATTTGTCTTCTCTGTCAGACTTATCTCACTTACATAATGCCCTTAAGGTCCATCCATGTTGTTGCAAATGTCAGGATTTCCTTTTATGTCTTGGCTGAGTAATATTTCATTGTATATAGTATATACCACATCTTTAAAAAATTAAAACTTGAATCACCATATGATCCAGCAATTCCTCTCCTGGGTATATATCTGAAGGACTTGAAATCAGTATCTTGAAGAGATATTTAAACCCTCATGTTCATTGTAGCATTGTTTGGAAACAACATGAGAGTTCATCAGTGGATGAATGGATGAGGAAAATGTGAGATATATATATATATACATAGTACACATACATAACGATTTATTATTCAGCATTTTTGAATTCTTATTGGGATTGCGTTGAACTGATATGTTATTTTGGAGGGAAATGACATCTTTCAAATAAAAAATACTCTTGATCTCATAACTTATCTCTAGACATTTATTTAGGTCTGTTTAATGTTTCTTGATAATGTTTTATCATATTCTCTATTGAGATCTTTTATTGCAATTATTTCTGGGTTTTTTTGATGTTTCTATTTTTCTATTTTGATTATTTGTGCCTGGTATATAGAAAGGCAAATGATTTGAGCATATTATTTTTGTATCCCATAATCTTGCTAAAGGCTCTTATTGATTCTAATGATTTTTCTATAGAGTTTTTTACATTCCACATTTACAATCTTATAATCTGCAAACAGTAATAGTTTGTTTCCTTTTTTCCTCAATCTTTATACCTTTTTCCCCAATCTTTATTCTTTCTATCTTTCTTTCTCTTTCTTTCTTTCTTTTCTTTCTTTTTTTTTTCTTTCTTTCTTTTTTTTTCCTTTCTTTTCTTCCTTCCTTCCTTTCTTTCTTCCTTCCTTCCTTCATCATAGTTATTTGATATTTGCATACAATAAGTCTAGTAACAATCTGTCCCTGTACAAAGTTATTACAATATTATTGACCATGATCCTTATACTGTGTATTACATCCCTGTGAGCTATTTATTATAGAACTGGAAGTTTGTACCTTTTAATTCCCTTTACGTGTTTCACCCACTCTATCTCTCTCCCTTCTGGCAACCACCCATTTATTCCTTGTCTATGAGTCTGTTTTCTTTTTTGTTTGTTTGTTTGTTTTTTAGATTCCATACATAAGTGAGATCATATGATATTTGTCTTTCTCTGTCTGACTTATTTCACTTAGCATAATACCCTCTAGATCCATCCATGTTGTCGCAAATGGCAAGGCTTCATTTTTTCTTATGTCTGAATAGTATTCCATTGTGTGTATATATATACAAGTATATGTATATCATATCTTTTGTATTCATCCATCTATCCATGAACACTTAGGTTGCTTCCATATTTTGACTATTGTAAATAATGCTACAATGAACATTGGTGTGCATATATCTTTTTGAATTAGTGTTTTTGTTTTCTTCAGGTAAATACCCAGAAGTGAAATTGCTGAATTATATGACTGTTCTATTTAATTTTTGAGGAAACTCCCTACTGTTTTTCATAATGGCTGCACTTATTTACAATTCCACCAAAAATGCACGAGGGTTCCCTTTTCTTCACATCCTTGCCAACACTTGCTATTTATTGTATTTTTGGTGATAGCTATTCTGTCAGGTATGAGCTGATATTTCATTGTGGTTTTGATTTACATTTTTTAGATGATTAGTGATGTTGAGTATCTTTTCATATGTCTGTTGGCCATCTGTAGTCTTTGGGAAAATGTTCAGGTCTTCTGCTCATTTTTTAATTGGGTTGTTTGCTTTTTTGATATTGAGTTGTATGAGTTCTTTGTTTATTTTGAATATTAACCCCTTAATGGATGTTTCATCTGCAAATATCTTCTATCATTAAGTAGCTTTTTTATTTTCTTGCTAGTTTCCTTCAATGTGCAAAAGCTTCTTAGATTGATGTGGTCCCAGTTGTTTATTTTTGCTTTTGTTTTCCTTGCCTGAGGAGACAGATCCCCAAAAATATTGTTAAGACTGATGTCAAAGAGTGCACTGCCTGTGTTTTCTTCTAGGAATTTTATGGGTTTGGTCTTACTAATTCATTTTGAGTTTATTTTTGTATATGGTGTGAGAAAGTAGTCCAGGTTCATTCTTTTGCATATAGCATTTCGGTTTTATCCAACACCATTTATAAAAGACGCTGTTTTTTCCCCATTGTATATTCTTGCCTCCTTATTGTAGATTAATTGACCATATAAGTGTAGTTTATTTCTGGTCTCTCTATTCCCTTCTAATGATCTATTTGTCTGTTTTTGCACCAGTACCATACTGTTTTAATTACTGTAACTTTGTAGCATAGTTTGAAAATGGAGCGAATACCTCCAGCTTTGTTCCTCTTTCTCAAGATTGTTTTGGCTATTTGGGGTCTTCTGTGGTTCCATACAAGTTTTAAAATTACTTGTTCTAGTTCCGTGAAAATTGCCATCGGCATTTAGATAGAGATTGCATTGAATCTGTAGATTGCCTTGGGTCGTATAGTCATTTTAATAATATTAATTCTTCCAGTTCATGATCATGGTATATCTTTCCATTGTCTGTGTTGTCTTTAATTTTTTTTAATCAATGTCTTATAGTTTTCCAAGTACAAGTCCTTTACCTTCTTGATTAGATTTATTCCTAGGTATTTTATTCTTTTTGATGCAATTGAAAATGGGATATTGTTTTTTAATTTTTCTTTCTGATAGTTTGTTGTTAGTGTAGAGAAATGCAACAGATTTCTGTATATTAATTTTCTATCCTGCAACTTAGTGAAATACATTTATTACTTCTAATAGTTTTATGGTGGTGTTGTTAAGATTTTCTATATGTAGTACTATGTCATTTTCAAACTGACAGTTTTACTTCTTCCTTTCCAATTTGGATTTCTAAATCTCTTTTTCTTATCTGGTTGCTGTAGCTAGCACTTCCATATTATGTTGAATAAAAGTAACAAGAGCAGATATCTTCTAATTCCTGATCTTAGAAGAAATGATTTTGGCTTTTGACAGTTGCATATGAAATTGGCCATAGGTTTGTCATATACGACTTGTATTATGTTGAGGTCTGTTCCTTTTGTACCCACTGTGTTGAGAGTTTTATCATAAATGAATCAAAAGCTTTTTCTGCATCTATTGAGATGATCATATAATTTTTATTTTTCAGTTTAATGTGTTATATCACATTGATTGATTTGCAGATATTCAACAATTCTTGCATCTCTAGGATAAATCCCATTTCATCATGTTGTAGAATCCTTTTACTGTGTTGTTAATTTAGTTTCCTAATATTTTGTTGTGAATTTTTGTACCTATGTGCATCAAGGGTATTGGCCTGTAATTTTCTTTTTTTGTGGTGTCTTTGTCTTGTTTGGTATCAGGGTGATGCTGGTCTTGTCAAAGGAATTCAGAAGCATTCCTTCCTCTTCAGTTTTTTAGAATAGTTTGAGAAGAATAAGTCTTAACCCTTCTTTAAATATTTGATAGAATTCACCTGTGAAGCTGTCTGGTCCTGGACTTCTTTTGTTGGGAGTTTTTTTTAAAATTACTGATTCAAGTTCATTACTGGTAATTGTTCTGTTCATATATTATATTTATTTCTGATTCACTCTTGGGAGATTTTATGTTTCCAGGAATTTATCCATTTTTTTCTAGGTTGTCAAGTTTATTGGTACATAATCATTCATTGTAATCTCTTATGATCCTTTGTATTTCTGTGGTGTTGGTAGTAATACCTACTCTTTCATTTCTGATTTTATTTATTTGGACCATCTTTCTTTTTTTTCTTCATGAGTCTGGTTAATGGTTTATCATCTTGTTTCTTTATTCAAAAACCAGCACTTAGCTTTATTGATTTTTCTATTGTTTTATCAGTCTCTATTCATTATTACCACTGTGATTCTTATTATCTCTTTCCTTCTACTAGATTTTGGTTTTGTTTGTTCTTTTTCTAGTTTCTTTAGGTATAAGGTTAAATAGTTTATCTGAGATTTTTCTTATTTCCTGAAGTAGGGTTGTATCAATATAATCTTCCCTCTTAGAACTGCTTTTGCTCTGTCCCATAGATTTTATTTTATTATTATATATATTTTTTGGCTGTGTTGGGTCTTAGCTGCAGCACACAGGATCTTCCTTGAGACATGCAGGATCTTCCACTGGGGCGTACAGGCTTCTCTTTAGTTGTAGCCTGCGGGTTTTTCTCTTCTCTAGTTGTGGCACGCAGGCTCCAGGGCATGTGGGCTCTGTAGTTGTGGCACAGTTGTTCCAGAGCACATGGGCTCCTAGTTTGCAGCAGGCAGCCTCTCTAGTTGAGGTGCACAAACGCAGTAGTTGTGGCATGCGGGTTTAGTTGCTCTGTGGCATGTGGGATCTTAATTCCCTGACCAGGGATTGAACCTGCGTCCCCTGCATTGGAAGGTGGATTCTTTACCACTGGACCACCAGGGAAGTCCCTGTCCCATAGATTTTATTTTATTTTATTTTATTTTTTATTTTTTTTGTTGGTTGCGTTGGGTCTTCGTTGCTGCACATGGGCTTTCTGTAGTTGTGGTGAGCAGGGGCTACTCTTCATCGTGGTGTGCGGACTTCTCACTGCGGTGGCTTCTCTTGTTGCGGAGCACAGGCCCTAGGCACGCAGGCTTCAGTAGTTGTGGCACCCAGGCTCAGTAGTTGTGGCACACGGGCTTAGTTGCTCCGCGGCATGTGGGATCTTCCCGGACCAGGGATTGAACCCGTGTCCCCTGCACTGGCAGACAGATTCTCAACCACTGTGCCACCAGGGAAGTCCCTGTCCCATAGATTTTAGATCATTGTGTTTTCTTTTTCATTAGTCTCCAGGTATTTTTAAATTTTCTCTTTGATTTCTTCAGTAACCCATTGGTTGTCTAGTAGTATATTGTTTAGCTGCCACGTGTTTGTGTTTTTATTTTTGTTTTTTGCAGTTTTTTCTTGTCATTGATTTCTAGTCTCACACTGTTGTGTTTGAAAAAGATGCTTGATGTGATTTCAATCTTAAATTTATTGAGACTTGTTTTGTGGCCTAGCCACAAACTAGTGATCTGTCTTGGAGAATGTTCCATGTACACTTAAAAAGTATGTGTATTCCGCTATTTTGTATGGAATGTTATATATATGTATATATCTATTAAGTGAATCTGATCTAATCTATTATTTAAGGCCAGTGTTTCCTTCTTGATGTTCTTTTTGGATTGATCTGTCCATTGATGTTTATGGCGTGTTAAAAACTACCACTGTTATTATGTTACTGTCAATTTCTTCCTTTATCTTTGTTAATATGTGCTTTATGTATTTAGGTGCTCCTAAATTGGTCCATATATATTTACATTTGTTACCTGTTATTGGATTCATCTCTTTATCACTATATAATGTCCTTCTTTGTCCAGTCTGTTTTAAATTCTATTTTGGGGAATTCCCTGGCAGTCCAGTTGTTAGGACTCAGCGCTTTCAGTGCCATGGCCTGGGTTCAATCCCTGGTTGTGGAACTAATATCCCAGAAGCTGTACAGAATGGCCAAAAAAGAAAAGAAAAGAAATAAAGACAAATATATAATATCACTTATATGTGGAATCTAAAAAAATGAGATACAAATTTAAAATAATAAAGTCTATTTTGTCTGATATAAGTATTGCTACTCCAAATTTTTGTTTCCATTTGCGTGGAATGCTTATTTTGTTTCACTTTCATCTATTCCTCACTTTCAATCTGTGAGTGTTTTTAGGTCTGAAGTGATTCTTTTGTAGACAGCAAATATATGGGTTTTGTTTTTTTCATCCATTCATCCACCCTATGTTTTTTGATTGGAACATTTAGTTCTTTTACTTTTAAAGCAATTATTGATATATATGAACTTACTGCCATTTTGTTCATTGTTTTCTAGTTGTATCTATAGTTCTGTTTTGCTCCTTTCTTCTTTTCATCTCTTCCCTTGTGATGTGAGCACTATCTTTAGTGTTATGTTTGGATTCCTTTCTCGTTTTTTGTTTGTATATCTATTATAGGTTTTTGAGTTTTGGTTATCATGAGGTTCATGTATAACAACATATATATTCCTCTGTGTGTGTGCATGTGTGTGTATACATATGATTATTTTAAGTTGATGATCTCTTAAGTTCAAACACATTCTAACAACCCTGCATTTTTACTACCCCCTCCCAATGTTTAATGTTTTTAACATCATATTTTATATTTTTTTGTTTTGTGTATCCTTCAATTACTTATGGATAATAAACAATTTTATTACTTTTGTCTTTTAACCTTCCTGCTAGCTTTTATAAGTGGTTGACCTCCTACCTTTACTGTGTGTTTGACTTTACCACTGAGTATTTTTGGTAATTTTTTATATTTCTAGTTGTGGTCTTTTCTTTTTTGCTTAGAGAAGTCCCTTTAACATTTCTTGTAAAGCTGGTTTAGGGGTGCTGAACTCTTTTAACTTTTGCTTCTCTGTAAAACTCTTGATCGATCCTTCAAATCTAAATGATAGCCTTGCTGGGTAGAGTATTCTTAGTTGTAGGTTTTTTTCTCTCATCACTTTGACCATATCGTGTCACTCCCTTTGACCTGAAAATTTTCTGCTGAAAATTCAGCTGATAGACTTATGGCAGTTCCCTTGTATGTAACTAGTTGCTTTTCTCTTGCTTTTAAGGTTCTTTCTTTATCTTCAACTTTTGCCATTTTATTTATAGTGTGTCTTCTTGTGGACCTCTTTGGGAGTCATCCTGTTTGGAACTCTCTGTGTTTCCTGTGCCTGGATGTCTCTTTTCTCCCCCAAGGCAGAGATTTTTTTAAGCTGTTATCTCTTCAAATAAGTCTTCTGCCCCTTTCTCTCTCTCTTCTCCTTCTGGGACCCCTATAATATGAACGTTAGTATGCTTGATGTTGTTCTGGAGGGCTCTTAAACTGTCCTCATTCCTTTTTCTGTTTTCTGTTCAGCTTGGCTGATTTCCACTACTCTTCCAGTTTACTGCTCTGGTTCGTTTATCTATCATTGATTCCTCCTAGTGTATTTTTTTATTTCCGTTATTTTATTCTTCAACTCTGTTTGGTTCCTCTTTATATTTTCTTACTCTGTTGAAATTCCCACTGTGTTCATTCTTTTTCTGAGTTCACTGGGCATTTTTATGATCATTACCTTGAACTCTTTATTGGTTACATTGCTTATCTCCACTTCTTTTACTTCTTTTTCTGAGGTTTTATATTGTTCCTTCATTTGGAACATATTCTTCTGCCAGCAGCTTTCTCTAGCACCACCCAAATTCTGAGGCTTGATACTTACCTGATTGTGACCTCTATTGTCACCCCAGAGGATGGATCCTCATAGGTCTCAGCAGTGCTGTACCTCAGTGACTTCTCTGCTATCCAGTGAGCCAAGCTTTGCCCTTCCCAGTGATGTTTGGATCTCAGTCCAAGGGAAGACATGGGTGACTCTTCCTTGGGCACTCTAACTTACCCAAAGGATGGTGGTTGTTTCTTATATATGTGATTCATGTATTCTTTGTAATTTTCTTTCACACTCACTAGCTAATTCCATATTACTCCAGTTCCCCATTAATAATTACTTAATTTAAATTTTCTGTATTCAAATCACAGAGGGGATTCTATCTCCTGACAGGATCCTGACCAATATATTCTCAAAAATATATATGCTGTTATGTGCAATATTTTAATCCTATCCTATTTCCTTCAAATTTGGCATTGCCTCTGTTACTTTACAATGAGAATTTTTGTTTATATTTAAACTGATATTTATCAATACCTTAGCTCCCTACTTGTATTAGTTTCCTGTTGCTGATGTAACAAACTCTACAAACTTAGTGGCTTAGAACTGTACAAATTTATTATGTTACAGATCTGTAGTTCAGAAGTCCAAAGTGTGTTTCATTGGACCCATGTCATGGTGTTGGCAGAGCTGCATTCCTATCTGGAAGCTCTAGGGGGAATCCATTTTCTTGTCCTTCCTAGCTTCTAAAAGGAGCCCACATTCCTTGGCTGGTGGCTCTCTTCCTTCATGTTCAATGTCAGCATGTTGGGCCAAGTCTTTCTCATCCTGTCATTTCTCTGACCTCCTCTTCTGCCTCCCTCTTCCACATTTAAGGACCACTGTGATTACATTGGGCCCACTCAGATAGTCCAGGATAATCTCCCTATTTTAAGATCAGTTGATTGGCAACCTTAATTCCACCTGCTACCTTAATTCTCCTTTGCCACATAAGGTAATATATTTACAGATTCCAAGGATTAGGATGTGGACATCTTTGGGGGCATTATTCTGCCTACCACACCATTTCTTCTTGTAACTCAGAGTTTCCATCTGGGATTAATTCCCTATTCCTTTGTAATTTATGTTAATGAGAGTAATTTTGGTGATAAATTTCTTTTGTCTGAAAATGACATTATTTCATTTTCATTCTTGAAAGAAAATTTTGACAGTACTTTTCTTTCAGCATTTTGTGTCTTGACTCCCACTGTTTCTATAGAAAGGTCAGCATCAAATCACTCTTTGTTTGTAGATAATCTCTCTTTGTCTATAGTGTTCTCAGGTTTCACTTTGTTGTATTTTGGTGTGGACTTTTAAAAAGTATTTATCCTTTTGTTAATTTATTAGAATTTCTGAACTGGAGACTTGGTGACTCTCAACAATTCTGTAATGTTCTCAGAAACTATTTATTTTTATATTATCTCTTCCCTTTTTCTCTCTTGGCCTCTTCTGGAAATCTCCATCCATCTCTCATGTCTTTTGACCTTTCTTTTACATTTTTTACTCATAATCTCTCCGGCCTGAATTTTGAGTAATTATCTGCATCTTTTTGGCAGTTCCAAATTCCTCTTCAGATACTTAATAATTTTTTGATTAGTTTGTTCATTTTGTTTTTTATCTCAATAATCACATATTTTTATTTCTAAAGCTGTATTTTGTTCTTTCTAAAATCTGCTTAGTTATTCAGTAATGGTTTCTTCCTTCTGTTCTTTTGAATCCTTTTAAAAAATTTCTTTAGGTACATTAAACATGCTTATTTAGATTTTTATGTCTCCAAATTCCAATATCTGATGTTTTTGTGTGTCTGTTTTTGCTATCTGTGTGCTGGTTTGTAATCACATATGTATATGTAGTTTTTGAAATTGTGCTGTTTATGTTACTCCAAACTTTACCTGTAGTAATTCTTTTAAGGCTGCACAAAGTTTTATTCCTCAGTGTATACATTTTTTCTGCTATCTATAAGTGCTACCACCTTGGGACTTTAATTTCAATTTTCTGCTATAATTTGTTTTGGAATGCACAGATAACATTTTTTAAGACCACAAACACATGAAACGGCTGGTTTATATCTATGGATGCTCAGGAGAGATATTTTTTAATTTACTCAGCATTAGGGTTTAGACAGACAGGTGTCCTTGCTGTCCCTTTCTGTGTGGTGAGATTTATTCCTGAATCTAATAGTAAATGTGTAGCCTCTTTAAGTAGAATATAGACTTTAGGTTCTGAACATCACATACCAGGCAGACATTAAAAGTGAACCTCAAGGTCTACAAGACTGGCAGAATCACCCAGGGCAGAGCCAGCTTTGTTGCTCACATACTTCCCAGGGTTTCAGGTTTCACTGAATTTTTTATTCTGCAGAATCCTTATTTTTGTGTCAGCTCAGCAATATATTTAAAACTTTTCTGTTTTGTCTATTACTTTAATATCTAATCTATCATATTGTTGAAAATGGAAACTTGCAATTTGTATTTTATTCTTATCATGATATTTGGTTTTCCCATTTGATATGAGTTCTACTTAATTTAATTTAACTGCTATTTAATATTCCATTGCCTGAATATATCATAATTGATGAACACATTTTCTGTTGAAGGATATTTATGGTTTTCTGTTTTCATAATTATGAAAAATACTGCAATATATATATATATATATATATATATACATGTTTTCATGTGCATGTATATATTTTTTAAATATATAACTAATGGTGATGGCTAGGTATTATGGGTAGAACTGTATTCCCTCCAAAAGTCCCCCTTACTCTCAATACTCAGAATCTGGCCTTATTTGGAAATAGAGTCCTTGCAGATATAATTAGTTCAGGTAAGATGAAGTCATACTGGAGTAGGGTGGGCTCCTAATCCAGTATGACTGGTGTCCTCATAAGTAAACAGCCATGTGAAGACACAGACATACAGAGAGAAGGCCATGTGAAGACAGAGGCAGAGATTAGAGAGATGCTGCCACAGCCAAGGAATGGGGCTACCAGAAACTGGAAGAGATGAGGAAGGATCTTCCCCTAAAGGCTTTAAAGAGAGCAGAGCTGACATCTTGATTTCAGATTCTAGCCTCCAGAATTGTGACAGAATAAATTTGTTTTTTTTTTTAAGCCAGCCAGTTTGTGGTAGCGCTATGAAACTAACCTGGATCAGAGTATTTGTGCATATTTAGTTTTTGTAGATTCTGCCTAGTGCTTTCTAATGTGCTTATATCAATTACATTCCCACTATCAACATATGAATATTACCATTGCTCTTCATTTTCACCAGTGTATGATTTTATTAGACTTCTACAACTTTTCTAATTTGATAAGTGTGAAATGGTATGTGTTTTTGTCCGTTTGGGCTGCTATAATAAACTACCACGTCTGGGTAGCATCTAAACAACAGGAATTTATTTCTCCCAGTTCTGGAGTCTGGAAGTCTAAGTTCAGGGTGCCAGCGTGGTCAGGTGAGGGCCTTCTGCTGGGTTGCCATCTTCTTACTGTATTCTCAGCATGGCCAAAGGAGCAAGGGATCTCTGTGGGAACTCTTTTCTTAGGACACAAATCCCAATTATGACAGCAGAGCTTGATCACCTAATAATAACTACCTCCCAAAGACCCCAAGTCCTAAAACCATCAATTTGGGGTTAGGCTTCAATACTAATTTTCAGGGGACACAAACATTCAGATCATAGCAGTATCTTTTTATCATTTTTAATTTCTATTTCCCTGATGACCTGTGATATTGAGCATCTTTTGAGTGTTAATTTGCCTTTCAGATTTATTTTTCTATAAATTGCCAGTTTATAAATTTCCCCTAGTTTTCTTAATTGCTTAGTTTATTCTTATTGATTTGTAGAAATTCTTCATATATTCTGATATGAATACTTTGTTAGTTATAAGGATTGCAAATAACAATTTTCACCCCCATGGTTTCACATTTCATTTTATTTATGGTGTCTTTTAATGAACCAAAGTTCCTAATTTCAAAGTATTGAATACATCAATACTTTTCTTCATGATTTGTGCTTTTTGTTTTGTGCTTAGGAAATTCTTCCCTACATTTAAGCTGTAAAAATATTCTCCTTAACTTTCTTTTAAAATTTATAATTTTGCATTTTTCATATGAAGCCTTTGTTGCATCTGGAATTCTTTTATTGCCACGATTGAATAGTTCATCGTTTCCCCTGCTGACTTCTGAGCTTATATTACATATTTTATATGTGTTGGTCTATTTCTAGGCTCTCTCTGCTGTTCCATTTCTCTGTTTGGCTATTGTTTCACACAATCCCAAGTACGATTGTTGTCCATTTTCTAACTTTTTGTGTTGGTTGCTCAACTGAAAAATCTTCTGATTTTCTTCTTTTCCAAGGTAAGCATTAATGACTATACTTTCTAAATATCACGTTAGCTTCATTCTCTAAGTGTTAATACATAGTATTTTCACTATTTTTCAATTTCTAAATGTTTTTAAATTTTGATTTTCTCCTTGATCCATTAATCATTTAGAATTTTTTCCGCTTGATTTTTTTTTTTTTTTTTTTTTTTTTGCGGTACGCAGGCCTCTCACTGTTGTGGCCTCTCCCGTTGCGGAGCACAGGCTCTGGACGCGCAGACTCAGCGGCCATGGCTCACAGGTCCAGCCGCTCTGCGGCATGTGGGATCTTCCTGGACCGGGCACGAACCGGTGTCCCCTGCACCTGCAGGCAGACTCTCAACCACTGTGCCACCAGGGAAGCCCTCCCCTTGATTTTTAAAGATGTGAGCATTTAAAAACATTTTTTGTTATTAATTATATTTTAGTATAATGGTAATAAAAATATTGTCTACACAATATAGACTTCTTGGTATTTGTTAACATTTGCTTTGTAAATATCCAACTTGTGCTTGAAAATTAAATTGTATTCTTTAATTGTTCATTGCTGGGTTATATTTGTCCATTAGAGCAGAATTTCTGATAGTATTGTTCAAATTTTCTCTATTACTAAATTTTATAGGTTTGACCTATAACTTACAAAATGAAGTACATTAGCATCTTTTGATTGTGAATTCATGACTCCTTGTAATTTTGTAAAGTTTTGCTTTATATATTTTGAGATTATGTTATTAAGTACATGGAAGATTAGAACTATTATACCTTCCTGGCAAGTTTACCATTTTATCTTTATGTAAAGATCCTCATTATTTTTAGTAATACTTTTTTTAACTGAATGAAAGTTTCTTTAAATTCTATAGTGCTTTACCATTTTCAAAAGTTTCACAAACATGATTTCATGTAATCCCATAATAACCCTTCTTACCCCCCACCCCTATATTGCCTCTCCCCCATTCCCTTTCCCCACTGGTTCTCTGTATCTGTGAGTCGGTTCTTTTTTGTTTTATTCACTAGTTTGTTGTATTTTTAGATTCCACATATAAATTATATCATACAGTATTTATCTTTCTCTGTGTGACTTATTTCATTTAGCATAATGCCCTCCAAGTCCATCCATGTTGCTGCAAATGGCAACATCTCATTCTTTTTTATGGCCGAGT
Source organism: Phocoena sinus (assembly GCF_008692025.1). Lineage (NCBI taxonomy): Eukaryota > Metazoa > Chordata > Mammalia > Artiodactyla > Phocoenidae > Phocoena > Phocoena sinus. Next base: position 20,818,005 of record NC_045766.1, read on the forward strand.
AGTATTCCATTATATACATATACACTACATCTTCTTTATCCATTCATCTGTTGTTTGACACGTAGGTTGCTTGCATATCTTGGTAATTGTAAATAATGCTGCTATGAACATTGGGGTGCATGTATCTTTTCAAATTAGTGTTTTTGTTTTCTTTAGATATAGACCCAGGAATGGAATTGCTGGGTCATATGGTAGTCCTATTTTTAGTTTTTTGAAAGCTCTCCAATACACACACTCTAATTTTCAACTTTTTAAAGGTGTTTCACTTGTAAACAGCTTACAGCAGCATTTTTAAAATACCTAATTTCAAATTTCTATTAATAGATAAGTTTAGTCCTTTCATATTTAGTAATGGTATATTTGGATTTATCATATCGTTTTATTTTGTTTTAAAAAAATCTGCCTTCTATGCTTATTTTTTTTTATTCCTTTACTGTCATTTATTGGACTGATCACGTTTCCTTCCATCCCCTTTTCTCCTTAATTTTTTGGAAGTTATTTGATCTATATCTTATCTCTAACTTCTTACCCTTAAGGTTTTAACCAGCATACTTGTGAGCAAAGAATATTTTAATTCTGAGCTTTCTATTCTAGTTTTCATGCTAGTTTTGCCCAGTATTTTGCTGCTATTTTGTTTATATGCCACTCAAATTACTCATTATTTTAACTTGTTTTGTTTTGTTTTGTTTTATTGCTTAGATTTTGTTTAGATGTGTCCACGTGGTTTTTACTGTTCACTATTCCTTCTTCCATGTTAGAGTTTCCTTCCATGAGGGCCTGTTGGTGACCCAGCATTGGGTGCCTGAAAATGTCTTTGTTTCTTATTTATTCCTCAACAACAGCTCAGCTATTTAAAGAATTTTTAATTACAGGCATGTTTTAAGCACTTTGAAGATACAGGCATCTGATCAGTTTCTATAAAGAGTCTGAAAGAAGCCCTAATCTCTGTTTGTAAAGTACAAAGTTTCATATTCATGTATAAGAATCGTGTTACTTAAATCTTCATAATCACTGTTTGCACATTTGCTCTTTGAAAAACTCTTTCTCTCTCCCTCCCTCCCTCTCTCTCTCCTAGGTAGCTTCAGTATTAAATCAACCTTTAGACCAATTTTAGGAAAATGAATTTACTTTGGATTTTTGTAGTCTGATTTAAGACTTTCATTCCCAAACTCTAAATCCAAAAAACAGCTTAATATTTTTTACAATAAAGTCAGCTTCCAATATTCAGTTGCTTATGGACAAAAGCAGGAAGGGAGCCACACTTTGCCATTTAGGGAAAGCATCGGGTTTTTAATGTCCTTCAATTCCTCTGTTGGCAAATACATACCGTTTATCATATGCCACCACACGACACTGCTCTTTGACATTCCCAGGTGCTGTAGAACATCACGTGAAGGTACTATAATATATCCTGTCCCCTTTGGACACATGATTCACTACACATTACCATGCCGACCTGGAAAAGAATTTCTTAAATATTGAGAAATATGAGAGACATAAAACTTTAAGATTACTTGGGTGAAATGATTTCCTTGGAGCAGTCTAGCAAGCCTGGATGGCTATGAAAGAGAAAGAGCTGGCATGGGTAGTTCTCTGAACCGGGAAAGTAAAGAAATGTTTACCTCTTCACTTCTCTCTCACAGGTACCTCTCCATTGGGCTGTTGGTGTGGAAGCCATCTCCTGGCTCCTAGTCTGGTCGGTTCCAGGCATTTTAAAGCACTGATGTTTGTACACCTACTAACCCCCATTATGTAACTGAGCATGGTCTAGAGGAATCTCTGGATCAGGAATCAAGAGAACTAGAATCTAGCCCAGGCTGTGTGACTTTAAGCCAACAGTGTAACCTCTCTTTGCTTCCGTTACCTCGTGTATAAAATGAAAACAATACTTTCACCACCTATCCATTAAGATACTCTCTTACCCTTTACCACCATCTCCACCAATAAGATTTTTTTGAATTTTCCTGCATAATGCGACATGAAAATATTAGCTCTAGATTTTTATAGGAAGAGTGGTTTTGCAGTACAATGTTTGGTGAAATAGTCAAAAAAGAATAATGCAGAGAAATACTCTGTTCAAAGAAGGCAGACCATTCATTCATTCATTAAACAAGTAACTATTTAGCACTTGTGTGCCAGCTACATGAGTCTCTCCTCTCCTAAAGCTTGTATTCTATTGGGAAGAGACAAGAAGAAAATAAGCAAGTAAATTCACAAGAAAATATCTGCAAAGAGTGATTGCAGAGAATTAAAAGAGAGCAATGTTAGACAGTAACTTGGTGGCCTCTCTGGAGAGGTGACATTTAAGACGAGACCTGAATGTCACCTGATGGTCAGAGGGAAGTACAATTTCAGGAAGTAGTTCAGTCCTAAGGTAGAAAAGAGCTTGGACAAAAGGCCAGTGGACAAGGAGAGAATAGTCTGAGAAGCAGGCAGGAGCAGATCAAGTAAGGCTTTGTAAGTTAGACTAAAATTTTTTTCTTTTGTTTTAAGCGAGATAGGAAGCCCCTTGAGGATTTTAAGATAGACAGGTGCTGGGGAATTAGGAGAAGACATCTATTGAAGGTAGGACTGAGTGGTTAGTGGGGAGGAAGAGGGAGAGACTGTAGGTGATATATTAGTTTTCTAGGGCTGCCATAACAAAGCAACACAGACTGAATGGCTTATAATTAATTTTCTCTTAATACTGGAGGCTAGAAGTCCGAGATCAAGATGTTGGCAAGGTTGATTTCTCCTGAGGCCTCTCTCCTTGGCTTGTAGATGACTGTCTTCTCCCTGTGTCTTTACATGGTCTTCCATGTATGTGTCTGAATTTCCTTTTCTTATAAGGACGCTAGTCAGATTGGGTTAGGACCCACCCTAATGACCTCATTTCAACTTAATTACCTCCTTAAAGAATCTATCTCTGAATATAGTCCCATTCTGAGGTGCTGGCTTCAATCTACGAATTTGCAGGGGGGATGCAGTTCAACTCATAACAGTAGAAGGTACAGTGTGAGCAAAGGTGCAGAAGCAGGGTTTCCATGGTGTCTTCAGACAGACAGTGAAGACAGCAGCCTGGAGCATAGTTTACACATAATGGAGTCATAGGAAGTCAAGTTATCAACGGAAGTGGAGGTCAGGCTCGTGAGGGTACTGAAACCTGATGAAGGAGCTTTGACTTTCACCTATAGGTCCGGGGGAGCCTTGGAGAGTCTCCCAGCAGTGGGGGAGAGCTGGTTATTGATGGTTAGGCAGTTGGTTGTATGAAGACCATGTAGGAGAGGATGGGGGCAGAGGACAGTTTAGGGCATGGAACTCGAGTCAAACCCTTAGAGAGAGAAAGGAGGGAGGAACATTCTCCAGAAGAACTTCCAGTAGTGATTTAGACAGCAGGGAGACAGGACTGGATCCTGGGAAGTTGTGCTGAAAGGCAAAGTTGTGCTGCTGTGCAAAACTTGTGCTGGGATTACAGTCAGGGTGACTCAGGGCAGCCCTCCTTGTCTCCATCCAAACCCTGTACCTACAGACACAATGAAGGCTAGACACATTGTCTTTGGCTGGAAAAACATGACTCCAGTAGCAGACAGACCTCAGTTCAAATCCCGGCTCCTTCATTTATAGCCATGTGTGATGGTCAATTTGATGTGTCAACTTGACTGGACCACAAGGTGCCCAGACTTTTGATTAAGCATTATTCTAGGTGTCCCTATGAACTGCCTTTGAACTGGAACACTGGCTTTTTCCTGCTTTTGGATTCAAACTGAAATATCAGATCTTCCTGGGTCTCTAGGCTGCCAGCCTTTGGACTGGAACTACACCATCAGTTCTTCTAGTTCTCAGGCCTTAGGATGGACTAAATGACATAATGTGTATAATGTCTGGCTCATAGTAGGTGCTCAATAAATGGCAGGTTCCTTCTCATCCCCCTTAGTAGAACAAAGCCCTGAAATGATAGAGCAGGTAGATTTAGATATAGCACATCTGAACTGCTCTGGCAGGGCATGTGGTCTGGTGCTTCTTGTGCCAGTGTTGGCAAAGCAGCTGGTGGGGTCCCATGTGTGTCCATATATGTCCACATTTTTTTCTGTATAGACAACACCAAATAATGGGCTAAGAGTCAGAAAAAAGGTGCCCAACAGCAGGTGTGGCCCTAGGTGAGTATCCACTATCACTATCGATGGCTTTATTTACTGCATCTCTACCAATTGGCCGAGAAAGGATTCACCTCCTTACAATTCATTTAACCCTGAAAATAACCTTGTTACATTAGGTTACATACTGTATTCCAATTTTTAGATGAACTAAGGTTCAAACAGAATAAGCAGTTTTCTTGAGTCATATTTAGTTAGAAAATGGTAGAACTGGGTTTGGAATCTATGTTTGTCCAATTCTAGAATTCATTTTCTTTCCACTAAGCTCCACTGGTTCTTTTTCTTGGCCTTTACAAGTCTCAACATTTGAGCTACAGAATGGGACTAATTACACATTACACACAGGACTTACCTCATCATATTTCTCTTTTCCCAGCCTTTGTTGTAGACCAAGTTGGAAGAAGTATGTTCCAGTTACTCTGGAGGCATTACAAACCACCCCAAAACTTAGTGGCATAAACAACTGTTACTGAGCAAAGACTCACTGCCTGACATGCATAGAAGCCAATATTATGGCACCAGCTTTTGAGAAAAGAAAGAGCTTTATTGAGAGGTCAACCAGCAAGGAGACAAAAGACAAGGCTCTCAAATCTGTCTCCCAGATGCAGGTTTCAAAGGTGAAATTAAGGAGTTAGGGGAATTTCAAACTTGGAAACTGTTTGGCTAGTCTTGAATTAGTCTGTACAAGCTAATTGCCTGCTGGAAGCTGGGTATTCCTTACTGAAGGACTTCTTGCTTCATAAAGGGCTCTGGTGGCAACATTTTTATTCTTTGAGTTTCACAGACTGATGATTCTTGGTTCTGGGTCATTCTGGAGACGTGAGTTCTTGTCTTGCACATTTACAGCACAGTCTCTGTAAAATAACTCAAGGTTTGATTAATCAACAAGTTATTTAAGGAAGCAAAACCAGTTTAAGTTGGTCAATGCTTTATGTGCTGTTTCACAACCATATTGTTATACTCGTGGATTCTGTGGGACAGGTATACAGGCAGGGTATGACGGGAATGGCTTGACTCTGTTTAGTGATGTCCGAGACTTTAGCTGGGAAGGTCCAAACAGCTGGAGGTGACTCAGCAGCTAGGAAATGAAATTATCTGGAGGTTCTGGGATGACTTAAAGGTTGGACTCAGCTGGGGCTGTCAGGGCACCTACATGTGGCCTCTTCACATGACCTGGGATCCTCACAGCATAGCGGCCTCAAGGTAGTTGGACTTTGCCAATGCAGGCTCCAAAAATGAGCATCTCAGTGAGCAAGGCAGAAGCTTCATTGCCCTTGTGATCTGGGAAGTCAAAAAGCATCGCTTCTGCCAAATTCTACCTGTAGAAGCAGTCCCAAGCCTGCTCAGATTCAAAGAGAGAAAAGATAGATCCATCCGTCAATGGGAGAAGTGTCACTGAATTTTATGGCTTTTTTTTTTTTTTTAAACACCACAGGGTATAAAGGTCCAAGGAAAGTGTAGGAGACTGTACCAGAATAATTCCTTGCTGTCATCAATGACATCTTTGTTTTCAGTCAGGCACTCTACCTCACCAAGCATAGAACACTTATGTCTAAACAATGTCGAACATGAACTGGATTTGGTAGTGAAAAAGCTTGTCTTGCCTTCTCGTGAAGATAAATGCCTGAACTTTAAAAAGCTCCTTTGCCAACAGCAGTGTCTGCCCTAGCACCAAAACATCTGAGAGATGTTGAAAATTCTGTAACCTGTCCAGTTGTTGGTGGGTCATGAAGACCCAGCTTTGCCTGCCAAGATGGGGGAGGGGAGCAATAAATGACTCCAGTTCTTTAACAATCAGGTTTTTGACCTTTCTTTTAAAGTTAAGTATTTTTAGTTAAATTCAGTTTAGGTCACGTAGAAAGCCGCAGTTTAATTTTCTTTTTAAAAATAAGTTTCCATAAGCTGGTATATTTTATTTATTTTCTTCATTTATCCAGTTTAAATTATTCAGGGGCTGTGTTTTGGTACTTAATTGGGCAAGGCATTAATGACCCTGGTGAAAATGAGAGGGAACGGCGGTGTTTATGTCAGGCCTGTTCCCTTTGGATTCTATTTCCTGAAACAGGAGAGTTATTTATTTATTAAAAACTATTAACCCAAATAAATTGTCTGAGATTCATTACTGCATTGCCAGGTGGGGCCCTGGACTTGGAGCTTAAAGTGACCAAAGCCTTACATCATTCTTTCCACCATTTTTTGAGCAAGATGTGTAAATGAACATGCTCCAATAGCAAGTCAAGAAAAAAGGGGGGAGCCTCAAACAAATTCAGATTTATATCACTACTTTCGTGACAACTAGTTATTTGAATAGTCATTATTCAGAAGTGACGGTGGATAAAGATTTTTTAAAAAATCGAATTCCCAAAGCTACCTCTTCTGATTTGAAACTACTCTTTAATTGTTTTAATTTATTTTTATTTTTTAACATCTTTATTGGAGTATAACTGATTTACAATTGTTAGTTTGTGCTTTATAAAAAAGCGAATCACCTATACATATATCCCCATATCTCCTCTCTCTTGCATCTCCTTCCCACACTCCCTATCCCACCTTTCTAGGTGGTCACAAAGCACCGAGCTGATCTCTCAGCTGCTGCCCACTAGTTATCTGTTTTACACTTGGTAGTATATTTAAGTCCATGCCACACTCTCACTTCAACCCAGCTTACCCTTCCCCCTCCTCGTGTCCTCAAGTCCATTCTCTACATCTGTGTCTTTATTCCTGTCATGCCCCTATGTTCTTCATAACCACTTTTTCTTTTTCTTCTTTTTAGATTCCATATATATGTGTTAGTATACGGTATATGTTTTTCTCTTTCTGACTTACTTCACTCTGTATGACAATCTCTAGGTCCATCCACCTCACTACAAATAACTCAATTTCATTTCTTTTTATGGCTGAGTAATATTCCATTGTATATATGTGCCACATCTTCTTTAACCATTCATCTGTCGATGGACACTTAGGTTGCTTCCATGTCCTGGCTATTGTAAATAGAGCTGCAATGAACACTGTGGTACATGACTCTTTTTGAATTATGGTTTTCTCAGGGTATATGCCCAGCAGTGGGATTGCTGGGTCATATGGAAGTTCTATTTTTAGCTTTTTCAGGGACTTCCATGCTGTTCCTCATAGTGGCAGTATCAATTTACATTCCCACCAACAGGGCAAGAGGGTTCCCTTTTCTCCACACCCTCTCCAGCATTTATTGTTTGTAGATTTTTTGATGATGGCCATTCTGACTGGTATGAAGTGATACCTCACTGTAGCTTTGATTTGCATTTCTCTAATGATTAATGATGTTGAGCATTCTTTCATGTGTTTGTTGGTAATCTGTATATCTTCTTTGGAAAAATGTCTATTTAGGTTTTCTGCCCATTTTTGGATTGGGTTGGTTTTTTTTTGATATTGAGCTGCATGAACTGCTGTATATTTTGGAGATTAATCGTTTGTCAGTTGCTTCATTTGCAAATATTTTCTCCCATTCTGAGGGTTATCTTTTCATCTTGTTTATGTTTTCCTTTGCTGTGCAAAAGCTTTTCAGTTTTTGTAGGTCTGATTTGTTTAGTTTTGTTTTTATTTCCATTTCTCTAGGAGGTGGGTCAAAAAGGATCTTGCTGTGATTTCTGTCATAGAGTGTTCTGCCGATGTTTTCCTCTAAGAGTTTGATACTGTCTGGCCTTACATTTAGGTCTTTAATCCATTTTGAGTTTATTTTTGTGTATGATGTTAGGGAGTGTTCTAATTTCATTCTCTTACATATAGCTGTCCAGTTTTCCCAGCACCACTTATTGAAGAGGCTGTCTTTTCTCCATTGCATATCCTTGCTTCCTTTATCAAAAATAAGGTGACCATATATGCGTGGGTTTATCTCTGGGCTTTCTATACTGTTCTATTGATCTATATTTCTGTTTTTGTGCCAGTACCATACTGTCTTGATTACTGTAGCTTTGTAGTATAGTCTGAAGTCAGGGAGCCTGATTCCTCCAGCTCGTTTTTTCTTTCTCAAGATTGCTTTGGCTATTCGGGTTCTTTTGTGTTTCCACACAAATTGTGAAATTTTTTGTTCTTATTCTGTGAAAAATGCCATTGGTAGATTGATAGGGATTGCACTGAATCTGTAGATTGCTTTGGGTAGTATAGTCATTTTCACAATGTTGATTCTTCCAATCCAAGAACATGGTATATCTCTCCATCTATTTGTATCATCTTTAATCTCTTTCATCAGTGTCTTATTGTTTTCTGCATAGAGATCTTTTGTCTCCTTAGGTAGGTCTATTCCTAGGTATTTTATTCTTTTTGTTGCAGTGGTAAATGGGAGTGTTTTCTTGATTTCACTTTCAGATTTTTTCATCATTAGTGTATAGGAATGCAAGAGATTTCTGTGCATTAATTTTGTATCCTGCTACTTGACCAAATTCATTGATTAGCTCTAGTAGTTTTCTGGTAGCATCTTTAGGATTCTCTCTGTACAGTATCATGTCATCTGCAAACAGTGACAGCTTTACTTCTTCTTTTCTGATTTGTATTCCTTTTATTTCTTTTTCTTCTCTGATTGCTGTGGCTAAAACTTCCAAAATTATGTTGAATAATAGTGGTGAGAGTGCACAACCTTGTCTTGTTCCTGATCTTAGAGGAAATGGTTTCAGTTTTTCACCATTGAGAACGATGTTGGCTGTGGGTTTGTCATATAAGGCCTTTATTATGTTGAGCTAAGTTCCCTCTATGCCTACTTTCTGGAGAGTTTTTATCATAAATGTGTGTTGAATTTTGTCAAAAGCTTTTTCTGCATCTATTGAGATGATCATATGGTTTTTCTCCTTCAATTTGTTAATATTGTGTATCACATTGATTGATTTGCGCATATTGAAGAATCCTCGCATTCCTGGGATAAACCCCACTCAATCATGGTGTATGATCCTTTTAATGTGCTGTTGGATTCTGTTTGCTAGTATTTTGTTTAGGATTTTTGCATCTATATTCATCAGTGATATTGGCCTGTAGTTTTCTTTCTTTGTGACATCTTTGTCTGGTTTTGGTGTCAGGGTGATTGTGGTCTCATAGAAAGAGTTTGGGAGTGTTCCTCTCTCTGCTATATTTTGGAAGAGTTTGAGAAGTATAGGTGTCAGCTCTTCGTTAAATGTTTGATAGAATTCACCTGTGAAGCCATCTGGTCCTGGGCTTTTGTTTGTTGGAAGATTTTTAATCACAGTCTCAATTTCAGTGCTTGTGATTGGTGGGTTTATATTTTCTATTTCTTCCTGGGTCAGTCCCTGAAGATTGTGCTTTTCTAAGAATTTGTCCATTCTTCCAGGTCGTCCATTTTATTGGCATATAGATGTTTGCAGTAATCTCTCATGATCCTTTGTATTTCTGTAGTGTCAGTTGTTACTTCTCCTTTTTAATTTCTAATTCGATTGATTTGAGCCTTCTCCCTTTTTTTTCTTGATGTGTCTGGTTAATGGTTTATCAATTTTGTTTATCTTCTCAAAGAACCAACTTTTAGTTTTATTGATCTTTGCTATTGTTTCCTTCATTTCTTTTTCATTTATTTATGATCTGATCTTTATGATTTCTTTCCTTCTGCTAACTTTGGGGTTTTTTGTTCTTCTTTCTCTAATTGCTTTAGGTGTAAGGTTAGGGTGTTTATTTGAAATGTTTCTTGTTTCTTGAGATAGGATTATATTCCTATAAAGTTCCCTCTTAGGACTGCTTTTGCTGCATCCCATAGGTTTTGGGTCATTGTGCTTTCATTGTCATTTGTTCTTAGGTATTTTTTTATTTCCTCTTTGATTTCTTTTGTGATCTCTTGGTTATTAAGTAGTGTATTGTTTAGCCTCCATGTGTTTGTATTTTTTACAGATGTTTTCCTGTAATTGATATCTAATGTCATAGTGTTTTGGTCAGAAAAGATACTTGATGCAATTTCAATTTTCTTAAATTTACCAAGGCTTGATTTGTGACCCAAGATATGGGCTATCCTCGGGAATGTTCATGAGCACTTGAGAGGAAAGTGTATACTGTTGTTTTTGGATGGAATGTCCTGTAAATATCAATTAAGTCCATGTTCTTTAATGTATCAGTTAAAGTTTGTGTTTCCTTATTTATTTTCATTTTGGATGATCTGTCCATTGGTGAAAGTAGAGTGTTAAAGTCCCCTACTATGATTGTGTTACTGTTGACTTCCCCTATTATGGCTGTTAGCATTTGCCTTATGTGTTGTGGTGATCCTATGTTGGGTGCATAAATATTTCCAATTGTTATATCTTCTTCTTGGATTGATCCCTTGATCATTATGTAGTGTCCTTCTCTGTCGCTTGTTATAGTCTTTATTTTAAAGTCTATTTTGTCTGATATGAGAATTGCTACTCCAACTTTCCTTTGATTTCCATTTGCACTTAATATCTTTTTCCATCCCCTCACTTTCAGTCTGTTTGTGTCCCTATGTCTGAAGTGGGTCTCTTGTAGACAGCATATATATATGGTCTTGTTTTCGTATCCATTCAGCCAGTCTATGTCTTTTAGTTGGAGCATTTAATCCATTTACATTTAAGGTAATTATCAATATGTATGCTCCTATTTCCATTTTCTTAATTGTTTTGGGTTTATTATTGTAGATCTTTTCCTTCTCTTGTGTTTCCTGCCTAGAGAAGTTCCTTTAGCATTTGTTGTAAAGCTGGTTTGGTGGTGCTGAATTCTCTTAGCTTTTGCTTGTCTGTAAAACTTTTAATTTCTCTGTCAAATGTGAATGAGATCCTTGCTGGGTAGAGTAATCTTGGCTGTAGGTTTTTCTCTTGCATCACTTTAAATATGTCCTGCCACTGCCTTCTTGCTTGCAGAGTTTCTGCTGAAAGATCAGCTGTTAACCTCATGGGGATTCCCTTATGTGTTACTTGTTGCTTTTCCCTTGCTGCTTTTAATATTTTTTCTTTGTATTTAATTTTTGATAGTTTGATTAATATGTGTCTTGGCATGTTCCTCATTGGATTTATCCTGTATGGGATTCTCTGTGCACTTCCTGGACTTAATTATTTCCTTTCCCATATTAGGGAAGTTTTCAACTATAATCTCTTCAAACATTTTCTCAGTCCCTTTCTTTTTCTCTTCTTCTTCTGGGACCCCTATAATTCGAACGTTGGTGTGTTTAGTGTTGTCCCAGAGGTCTCTGAGACTGTCCTCAATTCTTTTCATTCTTTTTTCTTTATTCTTCTCTGCAGTAGTTATTTCTACTATTTTATCTTCCAGGTCTGTTATCCGTTCTTCTGCCTCAGTTATTCTGATATTGATTCCTTCTAGAGAATTTTTAATTTCATTTATTGTGTTGTTCATCGTTGTTTGTTCTTTAGTTCATCTAGGTCCTTGTTAAAAGTTTCTTGTATTTTTTCCATTCTATTTCCAAGATTTTGGATCATCTTTACTATCATTACTCTAAGTTCTTTTTCAGGTAGACTGCCTATTTCCTCTTCATTTGTTTTGTCTGGTGGGTTTTTACATTGTTCCTTCATCTGCTTTGTGTTTCTCTGTCTTCTCATTTTGCTTATTACTGCGTTTGCTGTCTCCTTTTTGCAGGCTCAGGTTCGTAGTTCCCGTTGCTTTTGGTGTCTGCCCCCAGTGGGTAAGTTTGGTTCAATGGGTTGTGTAGGCTTCCTGGTGGAGGGAACTAGTGCCTGTGTTCTGGTGGATGAGGCTGGATCTTGTCTTTCTGGTGGGCAGGACCGCATCCAGTGGTGTGTTTTGGGGTGTCTGTGACCTTATTGTGATTTTAGGCAGCCTCTGTGCTAATGGGTGGCATTGTGTTCCTGTCTTGCTAGTTGGTTGGCATAGGGTGTCCAGCACTGTAGCTTGCTAGTCGTTGAGTTGAGCTGGGTCTTAGCCTTGAGATGGAGATCTCTGGAAGAGCTTTTGCCGTTCGATATTACATGGTGCCAGGAGGTCTCTGGCGGACCTATGTCCTGAGCTCGGCTCTCCCACCTCAGAGTCAGAGGCCTGACACCAGGCTGGAGCACCAAGACCCTGTCAGCCACATAACTCAGTAGAAAAGGGAGAAAGAAAGAAAAGAAAGAAAAGAAAGTAAAGAAAGAAAGAAAGAAAGAGAGGGAGGGAGGGAGGGAGGGAGGAAGGAAGGAAGGAAGGAAGGTAAAATAATGTTATTAAAATAAAAAATAATTATTAAAAGTTAAATAATTAAAAAGTAATAAAAAAGAAAAAAAAGAAAGAAAGAAGAGAGCAACCAAACCAAAAAAAAAAAAAAAATCCACCAATGATAACAAGCACTAAAATCTATACTAAAAAGAAAAAGAAAGGACAGACAGAACCCTAGGACAAATGGTAAAAGCAAAGTTATACAGACAAAATCACACAAAGAAGCATACAAATACACACTCAGAAAAAGAGAAAAAGGAAAAAATTACATATGTCGTTGCTCCCAAAGTCCACCACCGTCAATTTTGGGATGATTCGTTGTCTATTCAGGTATTCCATAGATGCAGGGTACATCAAGTTGATTGTGGAGATTTAATCCGCTGCTCCTGAGGCTGCTGGGAGAAATTTCCCTTTCTCTTCGTTCTTTGCACAGCTCCTGGGTTTCAGCTTTGGGTTTGGCCCTGCCTGTGTGTGTAGGTCACCTGAGGGCATCTGTTCCCCGCACAGACAGGATGGGATTAAAGCAGCAGCAGATTAGGGGGCTCTGGCTCAGGCTGGGGGGAGGGAGTGGTATGGAGTGCGGGGCGAGCCTGCGGGGGCAGAGGCCGGCGTGACGTTGCACCAGCCTGAAGCGCGCTGAGCGTTCTCCCGGGGAAGTCGTCCCTGGATCCCGGGACCCTGGCAGTGGGGCTGCATAGGCTCCTGGGAGGGGAGATGTGGCCAGTGACCTGTGCTTGCACACAGGATTCTTGGTGGCTGCAGCAGCAGACTTAGCGTCTCATGCCAGTCTCTGGGGTCTGTGGTGATAGCCAAGGCATGCACCCGTCTCTGGAGCTCATTTAGGCGGTGCTCTGAATCCCCTCTCCTCGTGCACCCCGAAACAATGGTCTCTTGCCTCTTAGGCAGGTCCAGACTTTTTCCCGGACTCCCTCCCGGCTAGCTGGGGCGCACTAGCCCCCTTCTGGCTGTGTTCACGCAGCCAACCCCAGTCCTCTCCTTGGGATTCCACCTCCGAAGCCTGAGCCTCAGCTCCCAATCCCCGCCCGCCCCGGTGGGTAAGCAGACAAGCCTCTCGGGCTGATGAGTGCCGGTCGGCACCGATCCTCTGTGCGGGAATCTCTCAGCTTTGCCCTCTGCACCCCTGTTGCTGCGCTCTCCTCCGTGGTCCGAAGCTTCCCTGCTGCCAGCCTCGGTCTCTGCCAGTGAAGGGGCTTCGTAGTGTGTGGTAACTTTTCCTCCTTCACAGCTCCCTCCCAGTGGTGCAGGTCCCATCCCTATTCTTTTGTCTCTGTTTTTTCTTTTTTCTTTTGCCCTACCCAGGTACGTGGGGAGTTTCTTGCCTTTTGGTTAGTCTGAGGTCTTCTGCCAACATTCAGTATGTGTTCTGTAGGAGTTGTTCCACATGTACCTGTATTTCTGATGTATTTGTGGGGAGGAAGGTGATCTCCATTTCTTACTTTTTTTTTTTTTTTTTTTTTTTTTTTTTTTGCGTTACGCGGGCCTCTCACTGTTGTGGCCTCTCCCGTTGCGGAGCACAGGCTCCGGACGCGCAGGCTCAGCGGCCATGGCTCACGGGCCCAGCCTCTCCGCGGCATGTGGGATCTTCCCGGACCGGGGCACGAACCCGTGTCCCCTGCATCGGCAGGCGGACTCTCAACCACTGCGCCACCAGGGAAGCCCCCCATTTCTTACTCTTAACACCATCTTGAAGGTCTCTCGGATCTGAAACTACTTTTTAAAAAAATTTACTTTATTGAAGTATAGTTGATTTACAATGTTTTGTTAATTTCTGCTGTACAGCAAAGTGATTCAATTATATATATTCCTTTTCATAATCTTTTCAATTATGGTTTATCACAGGATATTGAATATAGTTCCCTGTGCTATACGGTAGGACCTTGTTGTTTATCCTTTCTATGTATAATAGTTTGCATCTGCTAATCCCAAACTCCCAATCCTTCCCTCCCCCTTGTGGGCAACCACAAGTCTGTTCTCCATGTCTATGAGTCTGTGAAACAACATTTTGTTGTTTACTTATTCTATATGTTTCTCTCAAAACCATGATGTGTGAGAAAAAGATGGAATTTGGAATTAGGCAGACATGAATTCACAATCCGCACAGATAGGTGAATGTAGATGAGTTACTCAAACTTTCTCAGACAGTAACCTGGTTAGAACACAATAGGGAAAACAACACCTGTTGTTGCAATGATTAAAGTAAGTATGGGTTGCAAAACCCCCCATTGCAAAGCCTGGCACCAAGTGAACAGGGACACATTATTTGTTGTGTTGCTTTACCCATTTTTTTGCATCTGCAATGGCCCAGCACAGGCAGAGGGCACAGCTCCATACAAATGATGTGGACTTGAGGCTCTTGTGGCCCGAGAATTTCCAAGTCTATACTTACTCACCTTCATCCCCTCTAAGCCAGGTTGCTGGTGACTTTCTCTCAAAAGACACAAATCAGGGTTATGACTGGCATTTCAGAGACTTGGGAAGTAGAGATAAAAGGGAGACATTTTTTACATTTATTGGATGGTGACTATGTGCCAGGCAACATATTGAGTGTTTCACATATATTTTCTCATTTACTTCTTGTAATGACCTTATGAAGAAGGCATAATGCTCCTTAATCAACCACCCCAAAACATAATGGCTTAATGCAACAACCATTTATTCCTCTTCATGAGTCAGCTGGGCGGCTCTGATGCAGGTCAGGATTGGCTGACCTCGGCTGGGCTTGCTCATGTGTCTGTGTTCAGCTCGTGGGTCAGCTGGTGCTGACCAGTCTAGGATGGCCTTGGCTGGCTGGACAGCTCAGCTCTACTCCATGTGGTCTCTTGCCCTACTGTAGTGGTCCAAGAGAGGAAGAGGAAACATGCATGTTACTGTCCCACTGGCCAAAGCAAGTCATGTGGCCAAGCTCTGAGTTGAGGTGGGAGAATACATCCAAAGGGAATGAATTCAGGGGGACATGAACAAATGGGGGTCATTAGTACACTTGATTTTTCACAACAGGCATAGTTATTACCTCCAGAGGAGGAGACGGAGGCTAGCAACGCGGTGCCTCTTGTTCACGGGCCTGCCCCCCTGGTGTCTTTCTCTGCTGTGTTCTTTTTGGTGATCTACTACATGGGGTGGGGATGCTTTCCAATCAGCTGTATTTCCCCTTCTCATTATTTGGTCTGTATTTGAAATTTCATGTAAAAATTTTGGGACTAACCGATTGGTCTTAAAGAAACTCAAAGGAATGTCATCAAGGGACAGTGTGGGTAAGTTAGTAAGGTGAGTCTACTTATTAGAAAATGAAGGGGAGGCAGATATGTAATTGGATGGAGCACAAACAGAAGAAAATGAGGCAAATTTATATTTCTCCTCTATCTGCTGGTTTCCCTGATTTTGCCTGGGTCACCTTCACCTTCCCTGCCTCCATGCCATTCTTTCTGGATCCTGACATCAAGTCTGAAAAAGGCAAGAGCCTGATATGGACCTGAGGCACTTATTAGCCCTTTGATCTTGGCAAGGAAGTTCCTTCCCTAATTTCCCCGAGCCTCCATTTGCTCATGTGAGAAAGAATAACAGCACAGATGTGGGTTGTGTGGGTTTAAGGAGACCTGCAGGTGAAGCGCCCTGCCTAGGCTGAGCCTCCCTGCAGCCGCCATGAGTCATGGCTGCCCTGCAAGCGCTTTTTGGTGCCTGGAAATGCAGAAGAGTCGACCTGCACAACTGCAGCGGCTCTGAGTGAGCTGCCAGGGCGGTGCAGAGCGGCTGAGCAGCACGAGGGCTGTTAATGGATTTTATGGCTTTGTTGAGTATCCCAAATTACAGTTATTAATTATAGGATGCTGTTTAGACACGTTGCAACATATATTTTGTTAGTTGATTTGTATAGGCACATATCTGGCAACATAAAGAATGTGTAGGACCATAACACTTACAAAGCACTGTAATTGCCTTTTACTGCCCTCTTTGGCTTCTCAGACAGGAACAAAGGCTTTGAGGAGAGGACGGACAACTCTTCTTGGCCTTTGGACTGTCTAATGTCTAATTCAGTGTCCAGTGGCAGGGTGACATAACCTGTCTAGGTGCTCAGCATATGAGTTGAATCAATGAATAAATAACTATTTTTTTCTAGATTTCTCTATTTCCTTAACTATTCCTTATGAACCCTGACCTGTGTGTGATATTGGCACTGCATATATGTATGCAAATAAGGTCAAGGATTTCTTCTGAGCCATCAGTTAATGTTTAGGGAGTACCTCTATGAACCTTGTGTGGCCTGGGGGTGGTGGGGAGTTGTCAAGAGTGCAAGGCCGTTGCACTCTGGGTACTGACAATTACTCACGAGGTGTTACAAGGCATGACGTCGGGTGGCCTGGTCTCAAGATGCGTGGAGTGAAACAGAAAGGTGGTAACTTCTTGCCTGGGTACCATACTGCGGGGAAGTGTCTGTCCCACTGCAGCCTCGGCAGGCCCAGCGGCCCACGTTGGCTTTTGTGATCTGGTCCATCAGCCTCCGAGAGCCGTGGCTGTTCCTGCCTCTCCAAGATGGTGCGGAGTGCGGCTATTGCCCTCCGGGTCCGCGGTGATGTACCCGGCTTGGCAACTCAGAGCAGCACTCGCGCTTTCCAGCTCTAGCGTGTGCCTGGCGCCCTCCCCAGACCAGGCGGCACAGAACGTCCGGAGACCCGGCCAAGGGCAGGACCTGCAGCAACGCCCGCCCGCCCACCCCTCCGCACGGATGTCAGCTCCAAGGGCGTGGCGGGGCACGGCGCGCTGAGCCCCCGCAGGCGACGCTAAGGCTCCCGGGGACCACTTCTGAGGGAGCCAGCCCTCCCACGAGGCAGTTATTTGAGAGCCGGAGCGAGGGCGCGAGGCCGGAGGGCTCCCCGCAGCCGCCCACCCGGTCCTCTGGGAGCCGAGTCCTACCTGGAGGAGGAGCGTCCCGGAGCTCGAGGACGGTGGAGGAAAGTTGGGGGGCGAGGGCGCGGAGCCGCGAGCCTAGGAGCCTCGGCCGGTGTCCGCGTCTCATGAATATGCAGGAGCCACCTCCCTCCCTCCGTGACGTCACGGGCCGTCCTGGGGTGAGCGCCGGAGCTGCTCGGGGTCCGCGCCAGTGAGCGCGGCTGCTGAGGGCGAGCTAGCGGCGCGGCGGCGGGCACCGGAGGCCGAGCGCGGCGGCGCCCGAAGCGCACACAGCTGCAGGGCAAGGCGGCCCGAGGCCCGGCGGACACCGGAAGGCGAGAGCCGGCGAGGGCAGTAGGCGGCGGCGGCGGCGGCAGCGGCAGCTCGTAGGCGGCGGCGGCGGCGAGGATGGTGACTGGGAGGCTGTGCTGGGTACCGCTCCTGCTGGTGCTGGGCGTGGGGAGCGGCAGCGGCGGCGGCGGGGGCAGCCGGCGGCGCCGCCTCCTCGCCTCTAAAGGTGGGTGCTGGGGAAGTTTCTTCGTCTCCGAGGAGGGAAGCAGGGCGAGCTTGAGGGTGCAAGCGGCGGGGACCCCGCTGGATTTGCACACCCTCCCTTGCCGCAGCTTCCCGGCCTCCGTGCGCCTGGGATGACCAAAGTGAGCGCCCTGCGCCCTGGACCAGAGAGATTCCACCTGCGGACGCCGGCCCAACCCCTGGGCAGATTCTAGGGACCCAGGGGAAGGCCAGGTCTGGGGAGTCCGGACAACTCTGTGGGCTTTCTGCGTCGGAGTGGGGGTGTAGTGGCCGAGTGGCGGGCTCCGGCCCGGGAGCGGCGGGAGCAGGGCGCTGGCACGGCGCGGACAGGCAGTTGTCTGCTCCAGCCCTGAGGGAGGAATCAGTGGCGGCGCCTTCAAAGGAGGGAGCAGAGCTCGTCTCCCAGCTTGGGGATGGGGTGGAAACTTGTGGGCTCCGGGGAAGGCCTCCCTGGCTGGCTTCAGGATCCCCCAGGGCGGCTCTGGCTCCCCTGGGAACGCGCGCCCTCCGGGTGGGCCGCGGAGTCCGGAAGAAGTGCGGGATGTGACCCTTCCCCATAGCCTCTCCGACTGTGCTTGGGCACCCGAGCACAGAGGCGCAGAATCCGGTGACCTCCCTCCCCGCAACCCTATTGGCTTGGAGTTCTTGACCTCCCCGCTTCTCCCGCCCCGGAGGAAGCAAGATCCTGGTGAACGCCTGGCGCGGTCGGGAGACTGTAGGCTGGCGAGCCGCGGAATTTGCTGCCTGGGAGCGCGGGGAGGAGCGCCGGGGTGGGGGCGTCTGGAGGGCGAACTGAAACGGAAGGTCACGTGCTTGCTGGACGGTGGTGGGAGAGGCAAGGGAGGAGCAGAGCGGGCTTGGGTGGCGACGGGCGCAGGAGAGGCGGTGGCAGTTCTGGGCTGGAGTGCCCGGCTTGGTGGTAACTTGTTGATTCTCTGCGTCTTGACTAGGAAAGAAGGGCGTGCGATTGGTTTAAAGGCTGTGGCCAGATTTGCCCGGCAACCAGTACGGGAAGGAACGTGGTCACTGACAATCCTCAGAGGACTGAGGAGTTTGCTCTTGTAGATAAAGAGGCTCCCTATTAGCGGCAACCTGATTTGCAAACTGGCTTTGAACTGTAGCTTACCTGTGGCTCAGGAGGGAATGTATTCTACGTTTAATTACCCTTGGAGGGTGGGGAGAGCGCGAGCAGCCAGTTCGCCTCCTCAGGACCTCGGGAATGCCTCTCCCGCAACTTGAGAGTGAGACGGTTGAGAATAGGAGAGTTTCTGTTTATGCTGTAATTTTTTAGTTTGGTGGCATCGTTTTTTGTAACATTATTTTATAAGCAGGCATCCTGTTCCTTTTCATCAATTCCTACCCCCACCCCCATCCTTGAGAGGTAGTTTTTTGGGGAGGGGAGACGAAAACTGATTATGAAAATGTCTCAAACATAAGGTAAAGGAATGGGTAAAGGAGTCGTTGATCATTCAGAGAGACGCTTGTTTTGGTGAAAGCAAGAATAAAAAACAAAGAACGACCAAATCGTTTGCTCTCCTTCCCCAATATAGACACTTTGTTAAAATAGGCAGATTACATGTTTTCGATTTTTTTCGTCACTTTGTAGCGGAGCAAATGGCGTATATTTAAGCCGATGTTTACGTGCAGGGGGGCTCACAGCAAGTGAAGGAAGGGAAAAAAACTTGTTTGGGAAGAAGACCTGGTATGCTTATGCATCGCCTAGTTCCCAGGTCAAAATGGAAAACTTGGTAGAGATAAAAGAGAAAGATTTGAAAGAAAAAAAAAAATCCAGGCTCTCAGTGATTCACGCATATGTGAATAATTATGTGCATTTTAACCAACACCTTGCATCTTCTCCACTTAGAACATATTCATTTCATGTTGAAAATAAGCCATTTGTCTTTCCGGAGTAAAAAGTTGATTGGTCCTGCGGAGCTAGAGTTGCTGTCTCCCCCGCGTTCTTTCCTCTTTCTCTTTCCAACCACTGGGGGGCTGCAAAGGGCGCTGTTAGCTACATTTTCCTTTTCTTTTCATTTCTTTTTTAAAGACAAATGTGTAATATTTGATCAAAACAGAGACATTTGCTATGACACTTTAGCTGGGATTTACAGGGCTGACTCTCCTTATTACAATGCACGTGAATTTTATGTCTCTAAATTTTATATAATTTCTGAAGAACATTTGAGATACTGAAGGTATGCTTCATATATGATGTGTCCCACCACTGACTTTGCCTTTTCTGAGGTTCATGTCATTATTATCCCCATCACTAAAAAGGAGAAAAGTCAGGAAGACCTATGAAGAAGACTGAACAAAGAAATAGCTTTCTTTTCGCATACAATTTCTGAACTCGTTCACGGAGGAAAAATGGCAGTGGGGCATCAAGCTGCGTGGCAGACCTGAATGCACCCTCTGGACAACTGTCTGGAAGTATGTCCTCCCGGCTTGGGCTCGTGTACAATGTCGTGTTTGTGGCACACAGCTTGTTCTGCCTTTGTGTTTCCTGCTTCTTCCTGTAGGGAATCGAGCAGCTAATCCCTGAGAACTGTTTGGGGTTTTCGCAGAATCGCTGCACTTTGAGTGCAAACATATTCCTGACGTCAGAAATAACGCAGTGGCCAGGCAGCTATTATAACCCCTTCCTTTTCTCTCCTGTATCTTGATTATTCAAAAAAGACAAACACTTCCTGGATGCCTTGAAAAGACCAGATCCTATGCACATGTTTCATGAGCAAAGCTTGGGAAGGCATTGTAGACCCAAGGAGCCTCTGGAGCAGAGAAAGGCATGTCTTATCCAGGGAAGAAAAGGCAATACAAAAAAACCTCTTAAGATTTGTGCCAAATTTGGTGATGCATGAGTGGTCTCAGGTCTCAGGTACACAAACGCTTTTCAGTCCTCAACATCCAGGTATTGGTTGTTCAGGATGATGCTTGAGTAGAGACCATCAGCAATAACTGATGTAGTGCCCGCCTGTGTGCCCAGAGCCTGACTCAGTGCTCTGGAGGATTCTTAGCAAATAAAAGAAGATCACCGCCCCCCCCCCCCCCCCCCCCCCCCGCCCACACACAACCATTCCCATCTCACTACTACCTTGCTTTGAGAGCTTTGATCTGACTGGAGATAAGATTTTTATGTGAAAACTTTAAGAGAATGACAGCAGGCTGAGTTTGTGCCAAGTATAGTACCATGCGATGGGGACGCAGACAAGGGAGATAGAGATAGGAAGAGGGCTTGCAAGCACAGCATTTGGTAATGGGGCGGGGAGGAGACAGAGCGGAATTGTAGCAGTAGTTGTATAATTGTAGTAACTGCAGTTTGTGGAACTTCTCCTTAGTGTGTTACAGGCACTGCGCTAATCCGTTTAACTGGGCTGTCTCTCATTTTTACAAATGCAGGGCTGGTTTTGGTAGCCCGTTTCACAGAGGAAGAAACTAAGTCCGAAAGAGGGCAAGTGACTTGCCAGGACAACCAGGGGAGGATGTGACACTGGGGTGAGAATGCGAAGGCTCACCATGGCCAGTGCCCCTTGACTGTTCATCGCATATTCTCCCCTTTGGATTTAAAGGCAGATCTAGTGAGCATAGGGAAGCTGACTGTATCTCTGAGATCCCCAAGAGCCCCTGTGGCCCTGCATACACAGGAGGAGAGTCCAGGGCTGCTGTGTCAAGGGGCCTGTTGGGAGATAAATGGAGTGGGCCTTGTTCTCAGCCTGTGAGAACAAGGAAACCTGTGTTCTAGCTTCAAGCAGCAGCCTCATCCTTCCTCTTAACAGATTCAGAAACCATCCTTGCGTATTCCGAAGTGCACATGCAGAACCTCCCGTGGGGGCGAAGGTGGTGTGGACTTTTTATGGTGAATTGTCCTATATCATCTCTTGGAAGGTAGCGTGTGTCTCCTGGGGGCGTAGCAGTTATTTCCCCAACAACTGAAGCACAAACGACAAAATGTCCTCAGCACTGCCTCAGAGGGTGCACTCTGACCTGCACTCATCCCAAAGCACCTGTGGTTCCTGGACCAGGATGTGCTCATTCCTGCCCTGGGCCCTTTGGACCATGTCTTCAAGCTAGACGGTCACCTTCCTCAGCCTAATGCCTCTGTGACTCAAGACACAGCCAGGCCTGGGCATGGTTTCTCCTAGGAGCCTTCCCTGACTGGTCCCCCTGGCTGGTCCCCCGGGATGTGGCTCTCCCTCTGGTGTACCTGTGCTCCTTGTCTGGCTCCAGCACTGCCCTGTGAGCTCTAAGGGCTGGAATCTTGTCCTGATTCTCCCTCCCTGTCCTGGTCTCCAAGTCCACCCTACTGCCTGACCTCCGGGTGTGAGCCGAGCAGTCAGTAGTGAGTGGCTTGGTGAATCCACCTGTTTGCAGTTGCAGTGCTATTGTTTAATGACATAGAGATTTTGGATGTTTTCTCCTGTTCTGTAGGAAGGAAAATTTGGGCTTCATAGCGAGAGAAACCTGGGTTCCAATCCTGGCCCTACTGCTTCCCAGTAAGATAATCTTGGACAAATCAGTGAATCCCTTTGAACCTCAGTTTCCTTATCTATAAAATGGGGATACAAAGATCTACCTTGCCAAGTGGTTGTCAGGAAAGTGTTTAGAAATCACTTAGCACAGTTCATGGCATGTAAACAGCATTAAATACACAGTGACTGTAATTACTGTAATTACTGATCATTTAAACACTGGGTTCTAGCATCTGAGATTTGGTGACATTCTCCCTTTCTGACTGACCTCTTGGCAGTTCAGTAGCTTCGTTCATATCTTCCCTCCGTTCAAACTCTGTTGTCTCTGTCTCTGTCTCTCTCCACACGTGCATATGTGTGGACATAGTCATATATGAATACATGCACACATAGACATTTGGCTTGAATTGTGAAAACACCTGCCTCTTTCACTAGTCTATGAATGCCTTTGAGGCTGGGAGCCATGTCTTGTCTCATTCATCTCAAAAGCCCTGGCACTTAACGCAGGGCCAGCTCTGAGGGAGGACTCAGCAATGTGTGTTACCTAAATAACTAAACATCTCTATGTGCCACTGCCGAAGGTGCGGGATTCTGGTCTCTGGAGGAAGAGCTTTACTGGTGTGATTTGGGTTGTAAAGAGAAGTCCCCTGACCAGCAAGCGCTTTCCTTCCAGCCTTGTTGTCCCAGAACGCAGGGAAGCAGTCTTTTTTGTTTGTTTGTTTAAGATACTGGCAACCTCTGTGATGATGCATGTTTATGTGGAAGGGGGTAATTGACACTGTGATAGCCAAATGACAGCTTGAGACAGATTGTTATTTTATTATTTATTATCTAGCCCACCACTAATTGGACCCTGTGGAAATTGGAATGGTGGGTTTGCAGATGAGGACTGAGCTGGGGGAAGCATGCTGAGCTGAAGACACTGGCACCGAAAAGGACAGAAGTTCGCCATCTTAATCAGCTGGGGCTTCTGCAGCAAAAATAACATAGATCAGGTGGCTTAGAAACAACAGAAATTGATTTCGACAGTTCTGAAGGAAGGAAGTCCAAGAATGATTATGTTCTGGTGAGAGTTCTCTTCTGGGTTGCAGACCGCTGTTACTTCTTACCGTGTCCTTCTGTGTGGAATGCAGAGAGAGGAAGCAGGCTCTCTAAGGACTCTCACAAGGACACTAATCCCATTCATGAGGACCCCACCCTCATGATCTCTTCTAATCCTAATATGCTGGGATTTGGGTTGTAAGGAGAGGGTCTCCAAAAGGCCCTGTCTCCTAATGCTATCACACTGAGGGTAGAGTTTCAACATGTGAATTTTGGGAGGACACAAACATTCATCCATACCAATCATGCTGTCAGCTTTGGGGGAGCAATAGGCAGAAGACAGGAGGCGGCAGTGGTTGGAGGAGGATACTTGGGGTGAGAGTGAGGCCAACCCAAACATGCACTGGGCCCCATTTTTAGCTGTTTCAGCCAAGAGCTATGTCTCAGTCTCCTGTTATTCTCTATGAGCGGATTGAAAAGCTGAAACAAATATCAGATATCAAAGAGCTCTCTCTAGGGCAAACATCACACATGACACAAACTATTGGAGAACTTGGTAGCTTCTGGGAAAAGGGTAGACTCTAGACTGTGCATGAAACACCTAGAAAAAGTTTTGTAGGAAAGGAGGAGATTGGCAAGGATAGGAGAAGCCAGCAAAGATTAACGGAGAAAATGAAAGAGGTCTTGATGGGCGAGTAGGCATTTGGTCAGCAGATAGCAGGTGGGCAGGACAGGTAGATGCAAGGTAAGAATGCCCACGTTGGTACGCAGGCAGGAGTAAGGAGGGAGCCCAGCCCTGGACAAATATATTTCTGCATACAGATTTATAAGGCTAATAAAAGAGTGAATGTTTATTGAATGCATACTGTGTGCCAGGCACTATTTTAAGCACTTTATATATGTCAGTTGGTTTCATCTTAACCCCAGTTGGTTTGATCTACCAATGATGCAGGTAGAATTACTATCCCATCTTTACAGAGGAGGAAACTGAGGCCCAGAGAAGGGAAGTAACTTGCCCAAGGTCCCACAGCTTAGAGACAGTAGAACTGAGATTTGAACCCAGAACAGTGTGGCAGACATGGATTTCCCATATCACACAGGCTTACCTAGCAGAGTGATGTGTTTTCAGCCCGAGGAAGGCTCTGAGTGAGGCCAGAGAGGCTCTGCTGCCCTGGAACATTCCGAGGCAGTTCAAGAACATTTGGGTCTTCAAAATTGCTGAAAGAATCAGTTTCTCTGGAAGCCTCACTCTCTGATTGATTTCCCCGTCAGGAGCGAACATCGTCTTCCTCTTCTCGCCCGGGCAGCTGGAAGCCTTCCTCCCCTCCCGTCATGCTTGGCCTCAAGTAGAGAAGGCAGCTGTCTGCATTGCATGGTCCATTGGAGGGGTCTCCTGAATCAGGAAGACCTCCCAGCAGTTGTTCATTTGGGTTAAACATGGCCCTCCTCTGACTCCTTTTTTTTTTTTAAGCAGGCAGGGTTAAGAAAAGCTACCACAGACACTTTCAAGTATACTAGATGTACATGAAGCCTGGACTCTGGGGAGAATGAGGAGGGGATGCTGAAAGGCGAGTGTGGCAAGAGGGGAGAGAGATGGCATAGATGAAATAGAAGGTGCCGTGACTGCTCATAAGGCTGCCTTTTCTTCTGCTGTTGTGGCAGGATTTTATATATGTCAATTATCTTTTTCACAAATACCCATTTTACAGATTGGTAAGTGAACACCACAGGGCATGTAGCCGCAGAGCCAGGAATCAGACCAAGGGGTCAGACTAATTGCAGTTGGTTGCAACCCAGCACCAGGAAGCCAGGTGATATCTTGGATGATGTCACCCGAAGGCCACTTCTCCCACTTCTTAGTGGTTTTCTAATCCTCAGGCACTTGTTTCCAGTACCTTCTCAGGACTTTGCTTGTCCCCAGCTCAGTGTCCTCTGCTTACATCAGTCGTCCGGAGATGGCCCTGACCAACTCTTCTCCTAGCTCACCTTAAGCCCTGCTCAGAGGCTTGCTCCATGTCTGGCCCCTCTAGGATGCCCTGGGGTACCACCAGCCCCATGTGTGTGCCAACCCAGCCTCTCATCTTCCCTCCACGAAGCTGCTGCTTACTCTGTGGCCTCTGTTTGGATCAAAGGTACAAGATCTGCACACTCACCCAAGCCAGAGCCCTGGAGTCCTCCAGCGTCCTCATCTGTCCTCTTCCATCACACCCCATCCTTCATCACGTCCAGTTGATTCTACCCGTAAAGACCTAGAACCTTCCCACTCCCCTCCATGCCCGTTGCTACTGCCTTATTTAGCATCTCTTGGGAATGAAAGCACCCCCTCCTCATCCCATCCATCACCCTGTTGCCAGGATGGGTCACATCAACCCCGGTCCCACCAGGCCTGTAAGAAGTGCCATCCCAATCATCATGAATTCCATCCTTCACCATCCCTGCTGCAGTCTGTTAAGGTCCCAGGGTTTTGAGAATAACGTAACACTCTTGGAATTGCCTCAAGTTTCCATCCCTCCCAGGTTACCCTTGTGACCCTCATTGTCTGAACAGCCTGGCCTCTTGATGTCCCCGGCTGACTCTCTACTTCCATGGGCAGCAGAATCTTTGCTGCCACTGGGGTTCCAGCACCTGAAGTCCAATTCTCCTATTACATTTCATTGCCAATGCCCCGGGGGGTGCTTGGGGATAGGAGATGGAGCAGGCCACCAGTTCCCATCCTAGAGGAAACCAGCCCTTCTCCCACCTTCTACCTCTCCTATCCCTACCATCACCCCATCAAGGAGCTCAGGCATTCATAGAGCAAAGGCCTGGACCGAGTGTCTACAGAGATCTTCTGCCTATGCTCTTGCAACCCAAGCCTCCTCTGAAGCTAGGATACACAGAGAGCTACTTACGTAGTTCACCCAACTACTACTGCTACTACAGCAGAGCTGGGATTTGAATGGACAAAGTCTACTTTCAGAGACTACCCCCTTATCCATTGGGTTAGTGACTCTCAAGCCTGGATGTACAGTGGAACCACTTGAGAGTTTCAAAATAACAAAGGTGCCTGGAACACCCCTGCAGAGATGCTGGTGTCATTGATCTAGGACTTGGGGTTTAGCTTAAAGCTCTCAGTTGTTTGTGATGCCCAGCCAAGGTTGAGAAGTGCCCCTGCCAACCCCTATTGCTGACAGTTCCCCAGGGAATGCTTCATTTCTTGACATGGGTTGCAGGGCTGCTCCTGGGTGAGGGCCTTGACCCTCTTTATTTCACCACCTCTGGTTTCCCCCATCACAGTGCCTGTCACCTCCCTGCCTCCCCAGGCAGACTGTGACCCCCTCGAGGGGGAAGCATCCTGGTCACCTCTGTGACCGGTGCCCAGCACAGTCTGAGGTCCAGAGTGAACGCTGAGCGTTGAGGGGGTGACGATATGCCGGGGTGATGCCACCCACACTGGCTGCAAGTCCCTGAGGACTCTGCCCATGCACACTTCCCCCGGTCAGGGCTACTCCCTGCCTTTGGTCACTGGTAGGAACTAGTCATCAGGCCTCTCCCCTTTAGTTAACTGATTCTCCTTCCAAACCAATGACAGCATTCACTTTGTAAAGGTTGAAAACACTAAGTTCTCCAGATGAGTTGAGTGACCTCTAACCACACCAAGATGTGTAAGGGAGTCAAGTCCAGCAGACGCCGCTGGAATTCTCACTGAGAAAGGCTGTAAATGCCACTCGTAGCTTCTAAAAATGCTTAATTGGCTGAAATTTGACTTCAGTTTTGCCGATAGAAAAAAAACAAAACAAAACACACAGCACATCATTTTTGTGATTTCTGCCACTTTGCATTTCCGTGATGTCTGTCGTATTATATAGTTAAACAGATCTGCAGCCTTCAAAGAAGGCTGACCAGGAAATCGCCTGTGGAGAAGGCAGTGACTCCAAGTCACGTGACTTGGACCCACTGATCTGTGTGAGGCTCAGGGCACATCACTCAGCCCTCTGGGATCTGCTTTTCCCTGTGCAGAAAGGACAGGATGGCACCTCCCTCCTCTATTCAAGAAAGTTCTGAGTATCCACGTGCAAGTGGCTCTGAATACCCTTTGGAAGGATAAAGTGCTTAAGAAAATAAGGTGATCAGATTTGAGAAATTGGTTTTGAGACTTCAGGACTCCAACCCTCCAAACAAAACCCTACATCTTTCCGTCTTTATACTGTCTTACCAATTTCGTTAATGATATTTTCAGGAGAAGACTGAACTTAGCGGTAAGTCCCTTCCTAATTCTTTAATGTACATTCTGCATATGGTGCACGGTGGGCGTTCACCATGGTTATGCAAGGGGTGCAGCAGTCGCAGGCCCATAAATTTTCAGGGAAGAACCAGTCAAAACTGTTAATATGATGTCAAGTTGATGTGTCATTTTCCACTTTGCATGGATAACTGCATCTCAGCAAATTAATTAAAACAGATAAATGTTAATCTAATGCATGTCTCCTTATAATTAATGAGATATAACCATTACTGGGTATTTGATTTATTATTTTAGTTTATAAAATGCCGAATTCTTCTGTAAAGTTAGATACAATAAGAGGAGAAGCTGACCCATATATAGCACTAGGAAAAATGATCACGTTTCAATAATTTAATCACACTCTAAAAGGATATAGTTCATTAACACCATGAACTGAAAGTGTTAGATGTAAATTAGATTAACCTTTTTAGCGACACTTGCATTTACATTGAATATTCTCTTCAAACTCCAAGCACTTTACATATATTAATTCGATGAACCCTCACCAGACCCTTGTTAAGTAAGTACATATATCAAAGTTGGAAGGGAGGAGAAATGAAACCCTTCAAAAATACTGAAATCCTGGTCTTAAGATTTATGATTTCCTCTTCAGCAGTACCGTTTATGCTGGGCTTCTGGAGCTGGAGAACATGGGTGGTATTCAGGCTCTCTCGTGCTGTCAGGAAACCATTAGCCCATCACTCAGTACCTGAAGCCAGAGATGCTTGTGCTGGATGCTCAGGCCAAATGCTCTGCCTTCTTTCACAAAATACACCCCAGCAACAGTGGGTCTTGGCTGTGGACAGGGCAGCCCCAAGTGGGTGTGGGTGATGGGAACTTAGTGCCCCACTGGGGCATCCAAGGGTCATCTTCCCTTGGGCCAGCTGCTGCTCCTTTTTACATCCCTACCCTTGATCATCTGGGTGCTGAGGATGGGCTGTGGTGAACAAGACCTTGGGAGGCTATTGGGAGAAGAAAGGAGGAGGGACAGGGAGATGGGAATGGGCTTAACCTCTTCAGCTGGGGGTCTCTACTCAGGCCCGCCTGAGTTGGGGGCCAAGACCGCTGTCTCTTTACCTTCTGGGATGGAGAGTGAGGGCCTGAGAGACGAGGAGTCCCTCTGCATCTAGCTGAAAGCCTGCTCCTCAAAGAAACTTTCCTGAGCGAGTACCTGGGTCTTCTGTAGCAGCTGGTCACTGGGACCACTCCTCTCCTATGGGGGCTCTGCCTACTTGCAGGACTTACTGTCATTGCCTACTGGAGATTGCACAGAGGGGAGAGGAAGCAGGGCTCGCATTATAAAAGCCTATGAAGAATCAGGGGAGGAGACTATAAGCATTTCCCTAGCCTGATTGACTGTGTGTTTGGGTGTGTTTGGTGGTTTGAGGTTCTGAATATTTATTTTTCCAACTCTTTCTGTTCCTTCAAGTTCTCAAACCCACAAGTGCTTTCCTAGGGGCAGATTTTCACTTTATTCCACAAACCCATTGAAATGCTGTGTGTCTCAGATAACGGTCTGCCCTGGAGCTAGCGCATCACTAATGGTTAGACATGAAATAGAATGTAGGAGAACAAAGTTGGAGTGTCGGGGATTCTTCTCCCTGCTTCTGGAGTTGGAAAATCATGTACTCTGGTCCTCATGCAAGGACAGTTGAACCCCACCCAGTCCTAGAATCTCAGCTCATTCTGCTCTACCGGCACTTCTTGGCACACTTGTCTGCTGCAAAATGCTCCACATTCTCTCCTCCAGACCTCGTACGGAAGGGATGAAGAATCTGGATGTAGAGTCAGGAACTAAGACAGGCCACGACTCAGGAAACTCACAGAAATGCTAGGGAATGAGAGAAAATATTGAATTTGCCGTTTATGGTATTTTAAGAGTTTCCTTCCTTCCTTCCTTTCTTCCTTCCTCCCTCCCTCTTCGTTTCTTCTTTTCTTGTGTGTTTTTGTTTGTTTGTAGGAGGGTGTGTGGTCATTTGGAGCAGGGAAGGAGGCTGAGATAATTTATGATCAGAGTTAAAAAGAATTTCACTTTCAAGATCTAGATTTCACTTTCTTTTTGTTGGTTATTTATTTCTTTTCCCGAAAGCAAACCAATTATTTTGGCTTTATGGCACCATCATGAGAAATATCAAGATGGCTGTATCTTGTGTATTAATTTAAAAATTATATTTAAGTCTTTTTAGTGATTTATTCTTCTTTTAACTAGAGGTCAGAAATAAAGCACCTTTTTTTTTTTTTTTTTACTGCACTTGTATCTTTTCCCTCTTGAAAACCCCCCTGCCTCCCCTCCACCCCAACCTTCCAGTCCTTAAATTGCAGCCCTCTTACTTGGAGGAACTCAAGTCAGAGACCAGCCAAGAACCTTTGCTTGAAGACGGAGTTTTCCTTTCAGACGTGTCCCACCTCTTGTCCCAGAGCCCACGAGGGAGGAGGGGAGGGCTGACGGAATTGTCGGGTCATCTTCAGCACCCTTCTCATCCGCTCCTTCCCCTCCTGCCATATCTCTTCCTACTCCCTAAGTCCCTCCAGGATCTCTCTCTGCAAGACCTGGGTGGCACCAAGGTCTGCTTTTGGAGGTAGTGTTTGGCTGCTCCCTGGAAACCTCTTCTTCTTCTTCTTCTTCTTTTTTTTTTTGCGGTACGCGGGCCTCTCACTGTTGTGGCCTCTCCTGTTGCGGAGCACAGGCTCCGGACGCGCAGGCTCAGCGGCCATGGCTCACTGGCCCAGCCGCTCCGCGGCATGTGGGATCTTCCCGGACCGGGGCACGAACCCGCGTCCCCTGCATCGGCAGGCGGACTCTCAACCCCTGCGCCACCAGAGAAGCCCACCCACTTCTTAAATTACTACCAATAATCATGAGAATCATCTTCCTCCTAATCTTACAATTTGTTTTCTCCATCCAATGGGAAATGTGAATAGAAGCATCTTTAGAAAACTTTGCTACTTCTG
The DNA here is from genome assembly GCF_008692025.1 of Phocoena sinus. Lineage (NCBI taxonomy): Eukaryota > Metazoa > Chordata > Mammalia > Artiodactyla > Phocoenidae > Phocoena > Phocoena sinus. Next base: position 20,848,442 of record NC_045766.1, read on the forward strand.
TGGATCAGAACCACCTAACCTTTAACTAAAGACAGAGGGTTCACTATGCAGCCACAGCTTCAAAACAAGTCACGTCGTTCATACTTCCAACCAAATGGGCTCTGGTAGAGGAAATTTGGAGCTGCCACTGCCCCTGTCTCAAGTCTACTAGACGTGGTGACCTAATGCTCTCCTTACATCATCTTATCAGAGAGGAAACGCTCTGATATTCCTGTAAGCTAAGGCAATGGGACATGATGCAGTATCTCACTTGACGATGTGCGCATTTAGAAAGAGAGGACACTGCTCAACCCCTAGGGTTACGCATTCGCACACTGGTGGCATTTGGGGCAGCGTGGCAGGCTCTCTGGAGGGGATGGGGGACGTGTGAGGCAGATAGGTCTCTGTCATGGTGCTCAAACCGTATTAGGGTGATTTAGCTCCTGTGCTCAAATTGTGGAAGCCCTCCTGGGATGAGTCTATGTGACACCTTCTGTCATCTAAAAGCTGGCAGTGGTGGCTACAGGTCTTAAAAAGCTGGGCTCCTGCCCGTGCTGACTGCCAACTCTGGTGGGTCTTGATGTCTTTTCACTCGTGGGTCCTGGCATGGAGATAGCCTGGTACTTGGTGTGGGTGGCTTCTCTGGCCGTGGGTGAAGACGTGCACTTGGACATCCTCTCTCCCCAGTAGCAAGGCAGCCTTGATTTCCAGGGACCTTGAGCCCTGCCAATCCCCAGCCAACCCTCCTGAACACCTAAGAAGGCACCCCAAGAGACAAGGGAGGGGTTGCCCATCCATTGTGATGTAAGAGCCTCAGGTGTGCAGACTGGGGGTGTGCTCAGATCCAACCACAGAAGCACTGCCTGGATACGGGCATCAAGCCCGGCGTCTCCCCTTCATTAGCCACAAGGACTCACCTGGTTCTCTAGCTTGATTGCATCTGCTTAAAGGCAGGGCAGGGTTTCTCCTGAGTAGCGGCCAGCACACCTGGCTCAGCAGTCTGTAGAGCACCGATCCTTCTCTGTCTGGTGTTCTCAGTGTTTTTCAGTGTCCTGAGCTGTTCTTGTCTCTGGTCCTTGCTTCTTGTGGCAGGCGCTCTCTATATCCCTGACTCTTGTCTTTCTACTGCAGCCAGCTCAGGATAGGGATGGGGCTGGGTGCGGGATGAAGAGGCAGGGGCCTCACTGATCAGAGAGCACTTGGTAACTTGGATTCTCCTTGCCTGACTGTACTTCTCTATCCCTGCAGCTCATGGACTGGTTCCTCTTTAATCTACTTCTACGCAGCCCTTGGCGGTTCTTTCAAACACACACACCCAGTCCATCACCCCCTGCTCAGAATCCCTCCATGTCACTTCCTCACTTTCAGGATAAAGTCCACTTTCCTTGGCTTATCCCAGAAGGCCCTTAGTGGGTGCCCACCTGTTCCTGGGCTAGAAGGTGAGCTCGTGTGAGCAGAGCCCAGCACCTGCACAGTGGCTGAGGAGTGAATGAGCGAATCTTCTCTCCATATGTTGTCCTCACGCTTCAGCCTGACCTGCAGAAAGAGCCCAGTTCCCTGCCTCATGGGTCTTCTTGTGTCTCTGTGCCGATGCACACCCCGCCCTTGCCCCATCTGCCTTTGCCTTGTCTGGCAACCTGGTGCGTCTTCTGGGATCCATCCCTGGCATCCCTGGGAGTATTCTTACCCCCTACCTCGATTACACGGCTCCCATACGGACCTCCACGGTGGCACTTACCAGCTTGCCTACCTGCCCACCTGCTGTTCCTCACTAAACTGTCCTTATCCCTGAGGTCAGCGTCTGTGACGTCCTCATTCTGTGCCCCCAGCATGTATGGGTCTAGCACAGGGTAGGTGGGTGAGTGATGTCTGGAGTTCCCTAGAACTCAGCTCGTTGCCTTGTGGGGATGGAGGGCTGGGGTGGAGGTTCCTCTTGATTTACCTTTCTCCTTCACCCCCCCTGGGTCCCCCAGTGCACATCTTTCCAGTGCAAGCCCACCAGAGTAGGGCTGGTTGGAAAAAGGAGGATTTGGTTAGGAAGGTTAGCATCGCGGGCTGGGTGCTGGCTATCATTGGCATGAGCTGGTGCGTTCAAGGATGGCGAGATAGAGCCAGGCTGGGGGCAGGTGACATGCTGGAGGTGAGACACATTGGGGCCTGGGAAGCTAGATGGCTCAGGGCCTTGGACCGCTGAGGCTGATGGTTCTGGGGGCCATTTCCAGAGTGTATGTGCTTCTGGGATAATTAATGTAAAGTAACTTTCCCATCAATGAAGAAGCTTAGTCATGAGCTCCCTCTTTAATCTGTAACACTGAATACCACCTATCTGGGAGAACATCTTCTGTCACTGCACCGATGAGAATTAAGTTGTAACCACCGGCTTCTGCGGGTCTTACACTCTGCCCAGCGTGCCCTCCATGTCTCTCAGTGGTTACTCCTGGCTCCTGTCAGCATCCTCTGAAGCCTCAGACTGTAGAAGTCCTACATGTATAAAGCATGCCTCCTTTTCCAAACAGGCCACTAAAAGCGATTTGCAGTTGGTGACATCAGATGCGTGTGTGTGGAGAGGCCAGGATAAAGTTTTTCGTTGGAAAAGCTTTGCCATCAGTTAGAGTGAGATGGCCGCACGTGATGAGGCCCGTGGAGTGCTACCCTCATAGCTAGAAAAAAAAAAAAAAAAAGAGCAAGTGGGAATCCTTCAAAGTCCAAACATTTACTTCCAGATCTAAGGGTATGCTGCTTCAGTTCTAAGCATTCAAGATTTGACACTGTGCACAGGGAAACACCGCCATCCCCATCCAACCCAAATCCAGGACTTTTGAGGTTGGTGTTGGTAGGGGAAGCTCCTGGGGGTGCTCCCTGGAGATGTGGCTGTGCAGGGGTGTATGGGGCAGGTGGCTAACAGCCCTGACTCTGACCCTGAAGCCCCCCTTCTCCTTGGGGCAGGAGTTTTTGTGTCGATTATGCTGCTGAGGCAGGGGCCTGGACAGGACTGAGCTGCCGCCTTCCCGTAACTCTGGCTCAAGTGGGAACAGCTTCTCCCTCTAGATATTAAGGCTAGAGCTTGGACCCAACTGGGTTTGACTAAAGGCTCAGAGTGCATAACAGGGAAATAAGCAGAAAGGATTATGAAGGCAGACCACTGGTTTGCATTGCTTCAGAACCAATGGCCCCTTTTTACAACAAATATTTTGTAGTCCTCCCATTATTATCCTGAAATGAAATGTACTGATATTACTGCTTGCTTGCATACATAATTTAACAAATCAGTATAATGCCTTAACTGAAATATAAAGAAACTAAAAGGAAAATAATGTATCATAAAATACTGTGTAATGCTTGTGCCCACCTATACTAGAGGAGTAGCGAATTAGATGTCTGCTGTGAATGCCACAGCTGCAAATGCAGATGGCTCCAGGTGCGTGGTATTGGCAAGTCAAATATCATGGTTGGGCTTCCCTGGTGGCGCAGTGGTTGGGAGTCCGCCTGCCGATGCAGGGGACACGGGTTTGTGCCCCCGTCCGGGAGGATCCCACATGCCACGGAGCGGCTGGGCCCGCGAGCCATGGCCGCTGAGCCTGCGCGTCTGGAGCCTGTGCTCCGCAACGGGAGGGCCACAACAGTGAGAGGCCCGCGTACCGCAAAAAAAAAAAAAAAAAAAAAAAAAATCATGGTTGATATTGGGGTGATGTGATGTTAAGAAATGGTGACATACTTCCGGTGAAATTCTGAACGAGACAAAAGTATCCTCTGGCCTTAATTCATAGGATGGTTGTATTCCTGAGAAACTTAGGGTTTATTAAAGCTACACGAAGAATATTTAGCTGACTCATTCCAGTGCCATTAGTACAAGGAAGAGAACTGTGGAGTTCTAGATGGTGTGCTGGGGGATGTCCAGGCTGAGAGGTGCCTGGAGGATATACCCCAACACACACACACACACACACACACACACACACACACACACACACACACACACACTGACTCCTAAGTTCCTGCTTCTAAGATGTACCAAAGCTGGATCCCATATGTACTTGCAGGTGAAATTTCCTTAAAGGGTAGACAACTTCCGGAGCTGTAGTCTTTCTGGGGAACTTTTGGGGCAAGGGGGAAAATGCCACTAGCTGGTGGACACCTGAAAGAGGTTGTCCCGTTTCACCAGAAGACCTTCTGAAGAATAAAGCCTTCCCAGGGGGCATGTTGGAAGACCGCACTGAGCCCCTCAACCATGTGCTGGAGAATCATTTAAGGGGATAGACCAGCGGAAGGGAGGACTGCTACTTTGCCTGAGATGGAGCCAGGCTGGGAGTAGGTGACATGTTGGGGGTGAGACAGGTTGGGGCCTGGGAATCTAGATGGCTCAGGGCCTTGGACCTCTGAGGCTGATGATTCTGGGGGCCATTTCTAGAGTGTATATCCTTCCGGGATGATTCATGTAAAGTAACTTTCCCATCAACAAAAAAGCTTAGTCGTGGGCTCCCTCTTTCATCTGTAGCACTGAATACCACGTATTTGGGAGAACATAACTTTGCTTTAAGTATAGAGGTATGTCTTCCCCTTTCCCTTCTGCTTCTCTTCCCCACAAGCAGAAGAGTAGGGTGGAGGGGTGGAGGAGAGAGTAGACCACACTCGGCCCCTCCATCAGGAGACTTAGGAATACCTTGCCTTTTGTGGGGGAGCAGAAGCTTTGTGGATCAGATAGGAGTTTAAAAATGAGTTGGGTTGAGTCTTAGTAATTGAATGAAAAGCTGTAGAATTGGGCTGGAGTCTCTTTAAGGCAGTTGCCATCCAGTAGGAGGGAGGAGCTTGACAGCACTGTAGGGGGCAAAAATAACAGTTTTTCCTGTTTATATCCAGATGGATTACATGCTAACAAACTGGCTAGAGTATTTATTATGGTCCATACTGATATTTCAGAGATAAAACATTGTTTTCTTGGATGGAAAATTCTTCGTTAGTGTTCTCATGGATAATTTAGAGGGATGAGGGTTTTTATTTTGTTATTAATCCCTAGGTGTCTGTTTATTTTTCTCCCCTTCCTTCACATAAGCTTTAAGGTGCTCCTAAGAGAGAGGCTGAATTGCCAAAGAGAGTTTCAGTAACTCTGAGATGAAAGTGCATTTTAATATTTTGATTTAATGGGAAATGGTATATCCCCTTAATAAGGAGTTCAGTGACATTTGGTAGTTCTGTAATATTTGACTTGGAGTTGAGTTTATAAAAATTTCAGCCCAACGGTAACTTCAGGGCACTAAGGGATATGTGTATTTCTGAAATGAGAAGACCCGGTTGACATTCTGATTCTAACATCAACCTCATCTCTCATGCATCACCATATTTTCAATTATAATGGACGATGGGCTGTGCATTTAAAAGTGTTTTCCCTGCAAGCTCCCTCCCAGACCCAGCTGGGAAGGGAGAGTTCTCACACGCACTCTTCCAACTTAACTTACTAACATGCTTCCTTCTCCAAGACTGCTTTGTTTTTTTTCTGCCTACATTGGTTCCTCAGGGATTCTTTAGAAAGTGGAATCTTTTTTAACTTCGTGGGGGAATTTACGTCCTGAGTCACCTGAAAAGGTTGAACTTGGGAAAAGCAAAATCATGGCAGGAAAAGCCTGAGGTTGTATGAAATAGCTCTGCCAGCCAGACAAAAGTACTTCTAACAAAATCTGGGGAGTAAAACCAATGTCTAGGGTATGGTGTTCTAGTATCTCTTGGGTGTTTCAGGATGATTCAGACCTTCTCTACATTTGTTTCTCATTTCAGCATTAGCTTACTCTCCAAGGAAACAAATGCCCTAAATGGATTATATCAAGAACCCGATATGCCACTCGTAGGCAGCGAATAAGGTCGGGGTTACACTCAGGCACTCCTAGGACACAGTGGTTTTGTGGAGTAGTGTGGGTTTTTATTTTTAAAATTTTTTAAAAATAAATTTATTTTTGTAACCAATGGAAGCAAATTTTATATGTCACCTATTTCGAGTGTACATTTCAATGATTTTTAAAATAAATTTACCAAATGGCTCAACCATCATCAATCAGTTTTAAAACATCTCTGTGACCCCGATCAGATCCCTCATGCCTATTTACTCTTTGTTTTTTTTTATTGTTGTTGTTTGTTTGCTTTGCCAGGAGGCTCAGGACCAGACCTCCCTACATCAGAGACTGGTCACAAAACCAGGTCTGCGATGGCCCTCTCTTCTACCCACAGTCAGTCTAGGGTGGGGCAGGCCCTGTCTTTTCCCCACCCACCTCACCCAGCTGGGCTGGAGGAATAGAACAGCTGTCGAGTTCGGTGGAGCCTGCTACCAGTGGCTTAGAATTAGGGGCCTCTTCCCCAGTGGGGCTGTGAACTCCCGGCTGGCCTTACAGCAAGTCTTGACCCCTTCTCCAGTGTACATTGTCAACGGACTTAATAAGATGCAGGTTGGATAGAGACTAGTCAGCAGCCTCAAGGGTGTGTGTGAGGAGGGGATTTGTGTGGCCATCGAGGGTGCCTTGCCCACGTTCCCTCTGCTCCTGCCGTTTTCATAGATTCAGGCCCAACTTCCAGCACTAGGTGCCCTTTGCCTGTGTGCTCTCTCTGGCCGTGAGACCCCTCTCTGCCTGTGTGCGGACCAGGTCAGAAGTCCCAGGGAACTAACACCCCCAGGAATGGTCCTCCACCCGTGACTGACAGGAGTTGGTGGATCAATACCCCTGCTCCGTTGTCACTAAGGTGGGAGAACATCACAACCTTTCACGTGGTCCTCAAGGGGTTCCCACGAGGTCTGGGCTCCACTTGCCCAGTTTCCACCCTTTGTTCCTGAGTCATTTCTCCCCTCCCCCACTGGTCTTTCCTGAGATCACCTCCAGATAAAACACCTGCACTCAAATCCTTGTCTCAGGTGGAGCCTGTTCCTGAAGGAACCCAAACAGATAGAGGGGCAAACAAGAGAAGGTTTTTTTTTTGCGGTACGCGGGCCTCTCACTGTTGTGACCTCTCCCGTTGCGGAGCACAGGCTCCAGACGCACAGGCTCAGCGGCCATGGCTCACTGGCCCAGCCGCTCCACGGCATGTGGGATCTTCCCGGACCGGGGCACGAACCCGTGTCCCCTGCATCGGCAGGCGGACTCTCAACCACTGCGCCATCAGGGAAGCCCGAGAGAAGGTATTTTATAGAGAGCACTTGGGTGCTCTCTGGACTTTGCTCTCTATAGTAAATCTGGTACTTCAGGATCTCAATGCTGGGATTCCACTGCACATTTAGTCAGACTCACTTGGCGGCTGTGAGGTCTCGTGGGGCGTTTGGAGGACTGCTACCCCTTACTGGTGTCCCCCGTCACTGAATTGGGGCGCTCTTGTGTGGCACTTAGCCTGGCCTTCACTCCCACCCGGGGTGGGGAGGTCTCCCTGCAGCGAGCTCTGTGCAGGGCTCTGCGGCCCAAATTCCCTGGGCCTGGTGGGGGGGGATGGGCGGCTCTTCCTTGGGGCCCAGGATTCTGAAGGCCCCCTGAGGGCAAGGTTGCCCCAGCTCCTTCCCCAAGATCTGGGCTAGGGTGGGTGCCCAGCCCCCCAGGGGAAATGAGGTGAATTAGGCTGATGCCTGCAGCACACATCATCCACACATCTGGGGCAACATCTGGTGCCTCTGATTGCAGCCAGATTTCTCGAGTGTCTATTTTCAGCATTTTCCCAGAGTGCCTATAAGTGAATTTGCAAAGCGGTTAACTCTGTCTGCAAGGCTTCCTTCACTGACGTGGAACAGCCGGCAGAACAGAAAATCTCTCCCCTCCACCCACCCCGGTTTGCCCATGAGTCTGAATGACTGTGGTCATTCCGTCATTTCAGGTAAGGCAGTGAAAAAATCCGATTGATACAAATTCAGCCCTTTCTCTGAGAGACTTAGTGCCCTGAGCCACTGCCGGTTGAGCAGGTTGACGGGAATTAGTCCGTCCGCTTAGCTTCAGTCACATGGCCCAGCTCAAGTGGATGCGATTTGGTATTTTTTATGTTTTTGACAGCCAAATGACTTTATTTCAGAGGTGACTATTCTCAGCATATAAAATATATGTAAGTAGGTGATTTCAGGTACTGAGGACAACCCCTGATTTATTTAAAAAGTTCTTGTAATTCTAGGTGGCTGACTGATGCATGGTGTGTGAAAGGTGTGTGAATGCTGATTCAGTGTATGGGTCCTGATTATGCAAAATGTAGAAGACATGGGATCTTGGAAAAGTTGCATAACTTCTCTGAGAGTTAGATTTCTCAGCTCTACGATGGGCATATGAAATCCTACCTCAAGATGCTGTTGGAAAGATAAAGTAAGACCTAGGATGTAAACCACTGGGCATAGCAGAGGCTGGTATTCTGGTTATCTACAGCTACCTAGCAAACTACTCCCCAATGAATCCATGTAAAGCAACAACGTTTTTAAAAAATATTTTTTATGGGAGTATAGTTGATTTACAATATTGTACAATGGTATACAGTAAAGTGAATCATATATATATCTCAATTACATATATATATGTCTTATATATATCATATATATATATATATCTCCATTCTTTTTCAGATTCTTTTCCCATATAGATTATTACAGAATATCGAGTAGAGTTCCCTGTGCTATACAGTAGATCCTTGTTGATTATCTATTTTCTGTATAGTAGTGTGTGTATGTTAATCCCAATTTATGCTCATAGATCCCGTGGCTTGGGAATTTAGATGGGGGTGGGGTGGGGAGGATAGCTTGTCTCTGCTCCGTGATGCCTGCGGTCTTGAATGATCAGGAATTGGTTGGGGTCATCTGGAGGTTTCTTCACTCCCGTGTCTGGCGCCTGGGCCTGGATGACTCAAGGACTGGGCTCGGCTGGGGCTACTGACCCGAGGCTGTCTATGATTCAGCTTCCTGCCTGCATGAAGGACAGTCGTGCTTCTTACCGGAACACAGAGTAGAAGCTGCACCGCCTCTTGTGGACCCAGCTGCATCCTCTCCTAAGTCATCTGGAAACAGGTCCTGCTCACCTCAGGGCTTTCTCTCACTGGATGATGGCTTGCATTTTCTCCTTGACTATGTCCTTGACCTTGGCCTTAGCCAGAGTGGTCTCTACTCTCTCATGCCCCAAGAGAGAAAGGATGGAGGACACTCATTTCCTGGGTAGCAGGCAGGGAGCACATGCTATGAGGGGGCAGCATGCACAGTGGGACCTCTGGAGGGAAGATGGGTCCCCGTAGGAGGTGCGACCCAAAGGCTGGAGGGAAGGGGGTGATGAGGAGATGGTCAGACCTTGAGCATAGTTACCCCTGTTCTAGAGACTTTATACCCGTCAGCTCAGGTCAGCTCACCCTCACAGGGGCTCTGTGCGGTAGGTCGGATAACTTCCCCACTTTATAGTTGAAGAAGTCTCCGAGTGCTCTTAGTAAGTCCATGAGTGATGATGTTGGGACTTGAAGCCGATCTGTGACTTCTGAGTCTGTGCTCTTACTATCGCTCTGGTAGGCAGCTTCCTATTTGGTGACACCTTTCCTTATTTTGTTCTCTATTTATTGTGTATTCATCCTTTTCCCTGACTCCATTCTGTACTCACTGAGGGCAAGAGTGTGTCTTCTCCTCTTACATTCTCCTCCTGTGTGCTTGGGAGTCCCTCAGAGAATGGCACTGGGGCCAGGTCGAGAGGCCGCCATCACCTTCATGGGTCCAGCCTGGCGATTCTCTGTCTTGTGAGCCCCACCACCTGGGTCCCGGTAGATTGAGAGCAGGGAAGGCATAGTTGTAAAATATTCAAAGATGATTCTGGGCAGGAGGGCAACACGGGCGTTGAAGTAGGCTGGAGAGTCAGGGCTGGAGGAGGTGATGGGGGGGTTGATGACTGCTCTGAGCAGGGAGCCCTCCGTGCCTTGGGGCCGCCCAGCTCTCCAGCCTCATCTCCAGCCTGGGTCTGGCACTTAGAGCACAAGGAAGGAACCAGGTGTTTCCCCCTCCAGGCAGGACCACTCCCTCCCCCTGAAGGACCTAGGATGCCCTCACCTCCTCCCTAGGCACAACCTCCATACCAGATCCCTGAGATGGAGAGGGATTTTCTCTTCATGGGTGACTGTTCTGTGACATTTTGCATTTCTCCTCCCACAGTTGTGTCCTGACTCTAACCTGTGCATACCTCAAATAGAGCCTTACTTTTTTTTTTTTTTTAATATGAAAAGCTGGATTTGCCTGCCAGATAGTGAGGCCTGTAAAGGGGCAAGGCTCATCTCTTAATTCAATCCCTGTTCCCCAGTACCTGGTAACTCACAAACTTTTGACTGGGTGAGTGGGCAAAGGCACGGCTGATTTGTTGATTCAATGAAATGCTGTGGAGTGTGGGACTCTGAGGGTTCTGGAGAGGGCAGACGATGTCAGGGAAAGAGCTGAAGTCAGAAGAGAGTGCGTGCCATGTTGGGCACAAGCCGAGACCAGCCTGTTTTCCATGGGCTGCCATCTGAAGGCCTGCGGAACGGGGACCCCCTTTGTAATGTTGAGCCTCACCACCCCGAGCTAGGGGGGCTGGGCTAGCACAGGAAACATTCTCAGGCTCACAGTCTCAGGATCACCATGGGAGCCCATGTGTCAAACTCTTCAAAGGCAAGCACTTTCCCTTGTTTTTCTGATTCTTTTGTCCTGCTGAGTCACTGCCTGTGAGAAAGCCACTGTTTCTCCCACCTGCCAGTGGGGGACCTCGTGTCTGATTGTTGATCCACACTGCAGAGGCAGCCGGGGCTGCTCAGAAATAGGGCTTAGCCGGGGCGCCCAGGCTGCTTGCACTCCTTCACAGGGAGCGTCTGGGGACAGCTGTCACTCAGAAGGCTGGTCAGAGCAAATACCTGCTCCCGCCTGATTTGTAGTCTGGACAGGGTAATGGCCACCGGAACCCTTGTTCCATAGTGATGTCTCCTAGGAGCCTGGGGGTGGGAACTGTCAATGAGGACTGAGGATGTTGCTGACCCACTCTTGGGAGGGCTTATTGACCACGTGGGGTATGTACCCCACCTCCAGCACGTGTTCAGGAGGTTTGGGAGTGAGTGATGTGTGCTCTTTCTTTCTTAGCTTTATCCTTCTGCTGTTCATATTTCCTCTTCTTCTGCCCAAGTCGTTACTTTTCTCCTTTGGCACGGTATGCATTTCAGTACAAAAGACCGAAATCCGTGGTAGAATGCGGTGGGGCATCCGTGGATAAAATAACACATCTGGATTCTGCCCAGGTTGACATGATGAACTTGAAGCCTTGATATACTTGGAGTTATGACCTACCTGGTGGGCTGGGGGAAGGAGCACCCGGGAAGGGAGATCCACTAGGAACCTGCAGAGAAACACACCCGGCAACTCCGTGCTCCTTCTAAGGGATCAGAGTGTGCCCCTGTAGAGTCAGGATTAGACAACGGTGTCACGCAAAGGAAACCCAATATGTCTGGGAAAATAGATACTCCTCGAAGCATTGTGCCATCCCGCCGTGTCTGCACAGGTATACCATGTTTCATCAATTCTAGGATGACAATTGTTCTTTCAAATGTTAACATCTGTGAAATCAAGATGGGTCTTTTAATGGATGGTGCCATAGATACAATGAAATGTGATGAACTGTGGGCAATGACTGTGTCATTCCTTTGCCTGTTTGCTGTCAGATCTGTCCCTACCCTCCTGCTCCTGGGCTTTGTAAGGGAGGGCACTGTGGTCCCCAGCAATTTGCCAATTGTCTCTGCCTCGGTACAACCCATGGGAGGCCCTGGTGGAGACTGGAGAGTGGGGGAAGGAGAAGTCAAAGTGTTTCTCCCTCTGCTTCTTGTCCCCGGAAATCACTGCTGCCACGCATCTCCTGCACCCGCTGTTGCCCTGCCAAGATTCCAGGTTCTGCCCTGCGGCTCCACCTTCTGGGCTTTGGTGACCCTGCCTCTTCTATCCCTTCAGCACTTGGTGGTGATGGCTTCCTGTCTTGCCATTTGCTGCTTAACTTCCTTGTACCCTGTCACTTGGGTAATTGATTCTTTGCATTAAATCTCCTCTCTTTAAAGTATCTAGAGTAGTCATTGTTTTCCTGGTTAGACCCTGACTGCTACGAAGATGCAACCTCACAAGATTAAACATTGAGTTGAGGGGCCATTATTTCTCTTCCCCAAATCCCCTGCCTGCATAAGAACATGACGTGACATTATTATTCGTTTACGGTCATCATGGGGTGTGTGTGTGTGTGTGTGTGTGTGTGTGTGTGTGTGTGTGTGACTCACTGCCCTCTCAGCTCTTTCCTCCATGTTACCGCACAGTGGGGTGGGAGGGACAGGGGAGATATAAATGAAAGAGAAGACCCCACCTCTGCCTTCAAAGGGCTTACACTCAAAATGTGGATAGAAGTGGAGCTTCAACAAAATAGAGAATAAAATTAGGTGACAGCATATGGTGTTCTTTGGTTGGTTCTCTAGGTTTTCTAAAAGTAGAGGACGGAACACGGATTCAAGTTACAGAGTGGCAATTTGCAGGAAAGACACATCTACATTTTCACAGATGCAAAGATTAGAGAAATGCAATCTGGTTCTTATCCTTATAGCAAGTCTTGCTTTTTCAAGGAACAGAAAAGACTAGAGGGTTTCCTTGAATATTATTTTATTTTATAATTAAAAAAATACATTCTTTTTATAGAAAATTAATAAAAAGCATAAAAAATAGTAGCAACATTTAAAAATTTGCATTAAAAGATTAAAAATTGCTATATTTCCCATCACTCAGAGGTAATCCTCAAGGTATTTCTAGATTTTTCTATGCATATTTTTACATAATTTAATTCATACCATATATATAATTTATATCTTACTTTTTTCACTTATCATTATCACATAAGTATTTTTCCAGGTTATTAAAAACTCCTCATAAACATTGCCTCTGATGGCTACATAATATTTCAATATGTGAGCGTACCATAATTTATCTGAGCAGTCATTTTTTCAGATATATTGGTGGCTTCTATTTCCTTTTTTCACTTTAAATAATTCTGTAGTGAAAATTTTGTATTTCTTTTTATGTCCTTAGGATACAGTTCTAGAAGAAGTATCCAAGGGTAAGGACATTATAAGGTCCCTGATACGTTTTGCCAAACTGCTTTCCAAGAGGGGTCCGTTGGTTTATCTTCCTATTTATATCCCTTTAGTTCTCTAGCCTCTATTATCATGTTTTTAAACAGGTATAATTAATATGCAGTAAACTGCACATATTCCAAGTGTACAACCTGATAAGTCTGACATACATGTGCGCCCATGAAGCCATCCTCACAACCAAGATAATGAACAAATCTATCGCCTTCAGAATTTTCCTTATGCCCCCCATCCTTCTCCCTTGCTACCCCTCCCCACCTCACTCCCGTCCCACAGACAACCACTGCTCTGCTTCCTATCATTCTACGTTTAGTTGGCACTTTCTACTTTATATACATGGAATTATACAAAATCTACTCTTCTTTTTGCCTGGCTGTTTTCACTCGGCATAATTAGTTTGAGATTCATCTGTTGTATTAATAGGTCATCCCTTTTTGTTGCTGAATAGTATTCCATTGTATGGGTGAACCAACATTAGTTTATCCATTCAGCTGACGGATATCTGGGCTGCTTCCCAATAAAGCTGCCATGAACATTCATGTACCAGTCATTTGTGAACATACGCTTTACTTTCTCTTGGGTGAATACCTAGGAATAGAATGGATGAGTCATGTGGTAGTTATATGTTTAACTGGTATCTTTTGTTAGTAGTAATTACCTCTTAGGGCAAAACATTGGTGCATTATAATGATGATAATAATAATAGTTATTATTAAGTTATTTTAATTGGCTTATTTTTTTAATTTTTTTTTTTTTTTGCGGTACACGGGCCTCTCACTGTTGTGGCCTCTCCCGTTGCAGAGCACAGGCTCCGGACGCTCAGGCTCAGCGGCCATGGCTCACGGGCCCAGCCGCCCCGCGGCACGCGGGATCTTCCCGGACCAGGGCGCGAACCCACGTCCCCCGCATCGGCAGGCGGACTCTCAACCACTGCGCCACCAGGGAAGCCCTTAATTGGCTTATTGAACCTTGTGCTGGTTCCCTGATCAAAGTTGAGGTCAGGGAGGAGTGGTAGTGAGGAGGACAGAGACCCCTTCCTGTCACTCTTTTACACGTTCAGCAGAGAGTAACTAAGGGGGATGATCTGTGCACAGAGTGGTTTCTAAACCCCTGCTTCTCACTCTGGTCTGCAGCCCTGTCTCTGCTCATCATCCTTTTTTTCTCAGAAGAATAGACTCATGTCCTGCTGGTCTTTGATTCGAGTGTCCCGCTTGGATTCAACTTTCTCTTTATAATACTTGGTGATGAAATAACCTAGTCCTCTGCCAATCGCATCACCTTCTTTTCTTCTTCTACAATCGATACCCTTCCTAGTATTAAGGGGGTGTGGTGGTTGGAGGTGGCAGGTATGGGACTGTGGAAGCATCCACGTTGCGGGACCGACTGGGAACTCCGTGAAGGCAGCCTGGCCTTTCTTGCTTGCTGTCCTTGGCTGGAAGAGACATTCAATAAATAATTGTTGGACAAATAAATGCATGAATTTGCATAAGGGGAAAAGTAAGCGTCAACCGTAGTCAGAGGACCGAGTGATCAAACCTATGTCCTTTGGGCAACGAGAGAAGGTTTCATGAAGCATAGGGTACATATGAGAAAGCAGTACAAGATAAAACCTAATGTTAGATTGTGTGCTTCAGAGAGTTTAGTAGAGGAGATGAACTCTGTTTCTTGTTTGAGAAACTTTCTGTTCATCATGTTGTTGAACACCCATAACAAACGTGGGCGAGAATTATCTCCATTTTCTGGTGAGTAACCAAGACTCTGAGATTCGGGTAAACCTGCCCAAGGTCCCAGCTAATGGGAGTGAGTCGACAGAGTGCGTACCTCTTGGAAGGGATGGACCTTGAAATGGCAAGAGAAAGGGTGAGATCGTTTTCGTCCTCTAAGTGGTGAGAGACACTCACTCTTAGTCGACTGGTCCTGCAAACATGAACCCCTGTGCTCTGCAGAGGAGGTTGCTGTGGCTGGAAGGGCCCGAACCCCTCTTCCACTCTTCTTCCCAGGAGCACAGTATGTAGTGAGATGCTGGCTGGGACCATCCATCCCCTTTGTCCACTGTGGCAGCCCAAGGATGCCAGCTCTCACATGGCCTGTCTTAGGGCCTTGCACCCCAGAATCTCTGGGGTTACTTAGGAGTCAGGAAGACGAACAGAGTTTGTCTCCATGCTAGTCTGTCTTTGTTCTTCTCTGAGCCTTCTCGGAGCCCCTCACCACATTGACCTTAAAGAAAGAAGTTTCTGATGCATCTGATAAGGACTTCTGTTGAGTTCCATGAACCATCAGTTTGGTGTTAGTTTCTTTTTCTGGGGACTGCAGTCAGATCCAGAAGGCCTTTGCTTCCTGCTTTGCATTCTGGGCTACGAGAAGGACGATGACTGTGGTGGGTTCGTCTCTCAGCACAGCTCGTCAAGGAGCTCTTCCTGGACGACGTCTTGGGCTGGGGCCAGAGCCGGACTCACCCTTGAGAAGCCCGTCTGGGTGGCCCATGCTGAGCGCAGTGCTTGGCCCACAGTAGCAGCTCAGCGGCTATTGGAGTGAATAGCATTGCGGGTCGGCTTGGCTGACATCGCCAGGGCAGAGGTTCCCCAACTTTCTCAGCTCCCAGCACCCTTTACCTGTGTCTCAGGAATTATTTTTTACAGTGCCCCTAGGCCGAAAGGAGTTCTGCTTATTAAATCGATTGGTCCCCCAAGTTTAATAACTAGTTATGCTCTAACAACTCAGTGCCTACAAGGCACCACGTGATGTCTCAGACTGTGGAACCTCACTGGGCAGTGCCATCTTCATACTTTGTTCCGCATTGATTTTTACACAGTTCTTGCCTTTTATCATGAGAATCCTGAAAACTAGGGCTCACAAAGATGGCATCATGAAAGGAAGGCAGCCCTCTAACGTTGAAAGTGAGCTACCTCGAGCTAGTCGTTTGCATGGCACCAGGCAGATGTCACTGTATGTCCCTCGGAAAATCTAAAACATACAGGGGCATCTCTGTGAGGTTGCGGTGGCTCTCCCGGCGTGCCTCGGCACGCGCTTTGGGAACCGTGGCCCTAGCGCACCGTCCTCCTTCAGCTCACCTCACAGTGTCCTCTGTCTCAGGACTAGAGCCCTGCCAGACGTGCTCTCAAGGGTTTTCTGGTCTAAGGGGAGAACGATCCTCGAATAATCCAGTCTGGGCCATGCCGGGGGTCAGGGCAGGTGTTCTGCATGGCAGGGGAAGGGCCCACTGCATCTGAGAAAGTGCGTGATTTCAGGATGAGAAAGGTAGGCATGGGACATGTTGCAAGCACATGTTCTAACCCAGCCTGGAGAGCCAGAGGACGCTCGGGTGGAGATGACACCTGAGCCTGGGCTCAAAGCATGAGCTGGAGGAAGCATTCAGAGAGAAGGGGCTGCTGCCTTTAAGCAGGCAACGTAGGGCCAAGCCACCCAGAAGGGGCTCTGGAGGCTGTGGATTTGGAGGGACGGTCTGCATTTCCGGGCCAGGATGCTTTCTGAAGAGGGAGTGAGACACGGGCTTATGCACCGAAGGACAGACTGTTGTGTCTTTTCCCCAATCCTGCGGGCTGTGCAACCCCGAACCTTTCCCGGGGTGCTTTGTCTTCTCTCTTTCTTCATTTTATTTAAGCAAACAAGAAATGCATTTTGCCTTTGTCATAAACTGGTGTTTCCAGGAGGTTCGATTCCATCTCCCAGCTACATGTGTCTGGCCGTGGCAGCCGCCTCCCTTCTCTTCCGTCGGGAATGACCTGCTTTGTCTTTCAGAACAGCAAGTTGACAAATGCCATCTGATGTGTCGCCTAGGCACCTCCATTCATCTTGATGGCAGGCTTCGGGCAACACCACCACGGTTGATATTTTATACTTTGAGACTTTTCTGCACTGATATCATTTTGCGTGCTTTAGGCTTTAGTGCCACCTTCTCTGGGTCCCTGGCATGTTTACACGGTGTCACTTGGTAAAGAAAAAGCTTTTCTGCAGTTCTGTTCAAAGGCTGTTTTAAAGAATGAACGAAAGGCTCTATCATTTGCGCAAGTCTAGTTGTGGGCAGTGGTTCTGCCAGAGATGCAGTCATTGATCCTTTGACAACAGCACTGTCTGAACCCACCTCTCTGCCTTGGTATCTGGAGTGGTACCTCTCATGACCTTCGCCGTGACCCGGAAGAGAGGCAGAGGGGAAGGAAGGGGGCATTTGGACTTATGAGCGAGCCGTGGGCCCTGTGCAGCTCTGGGCAGAAGCCAGGCTGATCTGCTTCTCTCTTGTGGGGTTGGAATGGCATCTTCCACACCTGGGGCGTGGGCTTCTGGTCATGGTCTTGGGACCTCTGCTCTGGTGAGCGCTGAAGGGGAAGGAGGGCGGGTAAAGGGCACTGCTCCATCCAGATGTGAGGCAGGGTGGCCAGCTCTGGTTTATGGTATCAAGACAGGGGAGCAAACACATTCCTTTCTCAGAGCTGGCCCAACCCTCTTGAGAACCAGGTAAGGCACCAGCGCCTAGCTTTCTTCCATTCGGGGACCTGCCCGTCCCCTGGCAGGGGGCCCAGAGCCTTCCCACAGCCTCCTGCATCCTCCAGAGACCTCCCACATCTCCCTGAAGCCCCAGGATGCCCCCGCAGTGTTCTGCGGCCTGCTGTTCCGCTCACCATCTCTAAAACCAGAGCCCTTCTCTCGTTGCTCTCTTTCAAGATCAACTTGCCCTGACAACCTGTTGGACGGTGGTTCGACGGTCGGCCCACTGAGCTAGTGTTGTGCTGTTCACCTCTGGAAGGTGGTGGGCTTCATCAGCACTGGTCCCCGGAGGGCAGGGAGGTGCTGGAAGGGCTCGGGCCAGGACCAGGAGAATGGACCAGCCAGTGGAAAGGGTCCCCTGGGCTCCAATTCACTGTGACCAAATGACCTGGGAAGATCTGGGCTCTGCAGGCCAGCGTTGCCATCCAAGTAGGTCTTGGGCGTGAGTGAGGATGACACCGACTTCCATTCTCAGCACTGCCGTGCCTGGGGCGACAGCAGTAGCCTCCTACTCAGGCCGTAACTCTGCTGTCTCCCCACGATCTGTAACCCATCATCTTCTCTGTGGCCAGAAACATCGTCGTCAAACCCAGATCCCAGTATGCCGCCGTTTGTTTGAATCCCTTCAGCTGCTCCGATCATATCGAGGATGGAGTCAAAGCTCCTTGACTGCATCTATGGTCCTTTATGACCTAGCCCCAGCCTAACGCTGGACCCTGTGTTTGTCATTCCCACACATACACCACGACTGCTGTTACCTCCTGCTTGGATGACGCTGTTTCCTCTGCGGGATGGTCATTCTCTGCCCATTCAAATTGCCTGCTAATGCCTATCCGTCTTTTCAGACTCACCAGGCCAGGCCTCACCTGCTCCAGAAAGCCCTCCCAGGCTGCTGCAGGTTGGGACTGGAGCCTTCTCTCTGAGCTTGCACAGAACCCTGCTGTCCCTTGGAGCACAGACCACACTGCACTCTCATGGTTTATTTATTCAGTAATCTAAATCCCACTAGAGGGACTTCCCTGGTGGTGCAGTGGTTAAGAATCTGCCTGCCAATGCAGGGGACACGGGTTCGAGCCCTGGTCTGGGAGCATCCCACATGCCACGGAGCAACTAAGCCCGTGCGCCACGACTACTGAGCCTGCACTCTAGAGCCTGCGAGCCACAACTACTGAGCCTGCGTGCTGCAACTACTGATGCCCGCGAGCCTAGAGCCCGTGCTCTGCAATAAGAGAAGCCACAGCAATGAGCAGCCTGTGCACTGCAACGAAGAGTAGCCCCTGCTCGCCACAACTAGAGAAAGCCCATGCACAGCAACAAAGACCTGACACAGCCAAAAATAAATAAATAAAAATTAAAAAAAAATCCCACTGGAGCCTGGGATTGTTGAGATCAGTGACTACAGTCCTCAAAGGTACATGTGTGTCTGTCAATGGACTGAATGAGTGAAGGGAAGGTGCCCAGAGTCAGGCTGGTGGCTCAGTCTTATTTTGGGTCTGTTTGTGCTTGGGCCCTGCCAGAGGCGGGAGATTGAGGAGAAAAGTGACTAGTAAGAGTGAGGCAGGGGATCAGCCCCCTACCATGCAGTCAGGCTCCCAGGCCGTCTCCACTGGGAAACTGGAGTATAAATCAGGAGGGGAAAATGTGTAGGGTCACAGACATGTGTAAATGCATTGAGGGCGGAGGAAGCCCACAGCTCTTTAAGCTTCAGCCTTGTAATTGCCACCATCCCTGGTAACGGCCTTGGTAATGGCCTGATCGTGGCAGGAGTCAGGCACTGGCCGGAAGCCACAGGAATGATAGGTGAATGGGATGGATTTTGGGAGCAGAGGAATAAGAGCTACTTTTGAGGGATCTTGTGAATGGAAGGCCTCTTGCCATTCTTCTGCCTTCTTCTGTGACTGGCCCAACAGAAACCTGCAAGGTGGCCTTGTCTTTTGAAGCTTTTAAATCATATCCATTAGGATGTGATTAATTTTTCAGTAGGTTATGCCTCTACCTGAGCTCCTGGGCGTGGAGGTCAGATCAGTTGTCAGCAGTGTGGCCACTGTCATCTTCCATCTGCACTCAGCAACACCCAGGTATCCAAGGAAGGACCACCAGAGAATGGTCATGGCTGTCACCCACGTTTGTCCTTCAGGAGCAAGCCGAGGGGATTTGGCATATGGGACTCAAGGTGGCTGCAGGACAAAACCCCATGCATTCTCTGGGAGCCTAACTGTGCTTTCTTTGTATAATTTTTTTTTTTTTTTGCGGTATGCAGGCCTCTCACTGTTGTGGCCTCTCCCGTTGCGGAGCACAGGCTCCGGACGCGCAGGCTCAGCGGCCATGGCTCACGGGCCCAGCCGCTCCGCGGCATGTGGGATCCTCCCGGACCGGGGCACGAACCCGTGTCCCCCGCATCGGCAGGCGGACTCTCAACCACTGCGCCACCAGGGAAGCCCTCTTTGTATAATTTTGTTTCCAAAACTGTGGATGCTTTTCATCTTCCCTCCTGCTTTAGGAAAAGCTGTTTTGTTATTAAAAGTGGTTGCCAATGTATTCTTTGCCTAACAGTGAGAACTCCCAGTTTCCCAGGAATAAAATACTCTGAATGTCTCTTGGATATTTTGAAGTTATGGCAAATAACTTTTTAATTTATTCATTTATTTTATTTTTTATGTGTTTTTTTACACATCTCACTAATATTTACACATAATAACATGCTTGCAGACACTACCTATTTGTCAGGTGGTCAGTTTGCCAAGTGGTCCTTCTGGTTCTCTTGGAGTGAAGAGAAGCACATGGGATGATTCACGCCTCTTAGGTCCCATGGTCTCACATTAAGGTTCTCTGGAAATGGGAGAGTGAATGCAGGGTGTTGAGTCTGCTGAAATATTTTGTAACACAAGGTCCATGCTGTGTGACCCTTGGCAAGTTATATAACCTCTTCTTCTGCAAAGTGGGCAACAATAATTCTAGTTTGTTGTGAAGATAAAATAAGGATGTGTGTATATGTGCGTGTTGTATATATATATAGCACACGTATAGACATATATCTGTGTATATATATGTGTGTGTGTGCGCACATGTATCTGTATAGCAACAAACATGATTAAATGTTTGGTAGAATCCAAATACTTAATGATTGGTTATTTGGTTTAGAATAGGTTGAGAAACCCGAATGGGACTCTCCACTTGGATGGCATTTTATGCCTTCTTGAACATGTGAAGTCTTTGGAGAATTCAGTACTCACATTGTAGGCCATGGGGACTGAAGAATTAACTAGAGGCCACAAATGAAACTGGAGGTCAGAGTTAACTAGAAATTCACAGTTGCAAGCACTGGGTCCCTTGGAACTGTGGAACACTAGTTAATGGAATTCTGGGGATAATAGAGGATTAACCTTCAAACTTGTCCTCTTCTTCAGTCCTTGTAGGATGTTACCAAAATTTCAAGAAGTGTGACTGATTGAGGACTCTTGGCATAAACATTATGACCCTCGTGACCGCCGTCTTCTGAGAGATTTCTTTTTTCTTTTTCTTAAGCGAAAGACAGACTGTAACTTTTTTATGGCTCTGTGTTCTGTTTAGTTTGGATCTTGAAGTATTCCAGAAACTCAATATGTCAAATATATTGCTGCATAAAATAAGGGGAAGATGTAAAAAGAAATTAAATATATTTTAAGAAACTCCAGTGAAAAATTATTGACATTTTAACTCAAATTCATGTTGGTAAGTCTGTTCTCTAGCAGCGGCAAAAGACATAAACTCTTTTTATTTGTTCATAACTTTGAGCTATAAAAGAGATCATTATTCGCATTTTTTTCTCATATGGTAGCATAGCCTTCAAGTTTAAGAGGTTGGAAAAGTGAGGAGAACGTGCAGAGTATTATGGCCATCATGAAATTGTGTAGGGCTTTGTATATAATGCTTTCTCACTCCTCCAAACATGTTCATATGCATTTTCTTATGGGAGACCCACAGTCTGCCTTTGAGATGGGCAGAGAGGGGTTGATTATTCCCGCTCATCAAGGCAAGGAGGGTTAAGTGACTTGCCCAAGGTCACCTAACTAGTAAGTGTCAGGGCTGCTACCAAAAGCAAGGCTTCCTGGGTTGTCAGTCTCTGCCAAGTCTTGTCCGTTCTGCCCTCAGATGGCTCTTACTCCTTTCAGTCTCACTGCCCTAGCCTGGGTCAGCTATGAATTCTTGGGAAGGCTGCATCCTTTTCCTAGTTGAACTCCATCCCAACCCACCTGATCTCTCAGTCATTTTCTTGTTCCGTGGTAGACCTTGAGTGTCTCCCCTGTGCCACAGCCAGATGACTCTTCTAAGAGCGTCTCCATTGCCACTGGAGAATCTTCAGGGGCTTCCTTTTGCCAACCACATACATCATCAGGTCCTCCCTGCAGCCACCTGTCTTTCTGCCCTGCCTCTGCCTACTCTCTTAGGCCTCTAAGCTCCAACCTAACTGAGCCATTGTCTTTACGTGGGTCCTGCGTGCTCTGCTCCCCTCCTTCCCTGCATCATACATAACCTACAGTCCACCTGTACCGTCTTCCATGACCACACTATGGATCTGTGCCTCTAGGCCCCTTCCAAAGGAGACTTTCCCAAATAAATCATCACCCACTTGCCCCCAATTCAAGGATCTCTCCTCCCTTGAACTCTAACGCTTAGCACCCACATCGTGGCATTGACTGACTTTCTCCTGCAACATTGTAGACTGGCCTAGTTCCCCTTATAGAGTCTGTGAGCAACCTGAAGGCAGGGACCTAGGATGGGACCCCAGCTTCGGAGTCAGGCCTATTTGAGTCCAAGTCACCCTGTCCTCCTACAGCCAGCCGTGGGAACTTCAGTCGGTTACTAGACCATTGCTGGAGTCACCCGCAGGGCTTCCAAAAAAGGAGGTCTGCACCCCACTCTTAGACATTGTCCGGTAATTTGGGCTGGGCCGTGGCCTGGGCGTCAGAATGCTAAAAGGCCCTCAGGTGGTTCTGTTGAGCAGCACAGTTTGAGAGTCACTGATTAAACCTGCCTAAGCAGATAGGTTAGAACCTTCTCTGATAAAGCACCTCTTGGGCTTCCCTGGTGGCGCAGTGGTTAAGAATCCGCCTGCCAATGCAGGGGACACGGGTTCGAGCCCTGGTCCGGGAAGATCCCACATGCCGTGGAGCACCTGAGCCCGTGCGCCACAACTACTGAGCCAGCACGCCACAACTACTGAAGCCCTCACACCTAGAGAAGCCACCGCGATGAGAAGCCCGCGTGCAGCAGCAAAGACCCAACGCCGCCAAAAATAAATATAAGTAAAATAAATAAATTTATAAAAAACACAACAAAACACCTCTTGCCCAGAGTTCCTGGCACTGCAAGCTATGGCGTGCGTAAAGCCTCTGGTGCAGGGTGCTCTCCTTGTGTGCCAGTAAATGGAGGTCATTACAATGATGATTCAACGTTGTAGCCTCCGCAGCACCTCACACCCTGGCCTGAACAGGGTAGGTGCTCAAAGCCCAGTTGTAAGGTGTGAAACATAAGAACAGTATGTGCTTTGTGACAGCAGTGTGATGTGTCAGTAACCCCTGGTGACCATTTTCATGACAACACTTGTCGCCAGTGGCCTGTGAACTGCCTTGCGAACGCAGCTGCATTTGGCCTCGAGGGCCCTCCCTCTGCCCCTGTCAGAGGCATCTGCAATATTTGTACCCCACCCCTGCCCTCAGGCTGCCTCCTGCAATCCCATTCGGCAGGAGTTGACTGGTGCTCTTGCTGTTGTTTCCAAGGGGAATTGTGGCCTCTCTCTTTACCAAGTCATGACGGGTCAGTGGCTGGGAGAGGGTGCTCATTTTAGAAATAGCTCTTAAGCATAATGATGGGATTCGGCTTCCAGAAAAGCTAACAGGACGATGGCAAGATCCATTGTACACCTGTCCCTTGCCCTGTGTCAGATGCTTTGCACAACATTATGGAGGGCCCGTGGTCTCTGTAAAACCCTGGGTAGTCAATGCTGCTTTTAATGGCGAATTTTTGCCTTGAGGACATCAGTCAAGGGGAAGATTATGGTTTAGAATTATCAGGCTTTCTTCTTGGCATTCATGTGCTCTTCTCGGGACCGAATAGCTATATGTAGTCCTTCCTGAAGCCAGAGAAAAGCAGTGACCACTGATGATTTGGAATCTCAGTGCCAGTAAATGAAACGCTTATAGAATAAATATACCTCTGATTAGGAGGGGTGCTGAGAAGCCTCAGTGCTCTGCAGGGCTGGAGAAAAATGAGATGAGAGGCCTCATAAAAGAGCAGTCAATTATTTTAAAGACGAGTTGGCATCTTTTAATTCCTCACCAGATAATGAAATAGCTATTTGAGCCTGAGACTATTGTATCATTTCTGGTGTATTCAACAAAATTGATTCAGCAATCATTTAGTAAGTGCGCCTCTGTCCCAGGCCCTGGGCTGGGGCCTGGGACATGTAGAGGAAGGAGCTTCAGTCGCTGGCCGTGGAGAGATGACTGTCTCTTGGGGAGAAGTGTAGGATGGAGAGCAGTGCAGGCTTCCTGGAGGAGGTGAGGCCTCAGCCAGGCATGAAGGAAGGGAAGAGTTTGCCCAGTGAAGGACTTGTTGAGCAGAGTAAGAGGTCTCCATCTAGGTGAGTTGGGCAGGTGCTCTGGGTTCTGAGCCCACCCATAGCTGCGGAGTGCAGACCAGGCCCACAGTTAGTGGCCTGGGCGGTACTGCCCCTCCTCCGTCGGCAGGCACCGGAGCCAGGAGGACAGGAGACATAGATCCCAGCCCCAGCTGTGCTTCATGCCTGTGTATGACATCAGCCATCGAGACCCACTGGGCTCCGGTGTCACCCTCTGCCGGTACAGCCTCTGATAGCCTCTGAATCCCTGACCTTAGGTGCTGAAGAGGGTCAGAGAGACTCTGTGTCTGCAGAGGCTTCCTGGAGGAAAGGGCTTGATGGGGTCCTGAGGGATATTGGAAGGTCCTCATTCATTCTTCTTTCAGGCCCCCTAAAAACATTTCAGTCCTCTGCTCTTCCCCCACGCTGCAGGCAGGAGCTGCATGAAGAGGGAAGTAACGAAGTGACCACTCCCTGAGGATCTGAATTCCCAGTAAGTTTTAAGTCTAGCGGAAAAGGAAGACCACGGGCTGTGGATACTGACAGTGGGCTGCAGTCAGCTCCGTCACTAGCTGACAGCGTCGCCCAGCTCCTTCTCAGAGCCTGGCATTCTCCTCAGTGAAATGAGGGTAATCCCAGTTACTCAGAGGTTTCTGAAGATTCCAGATTATCCATGAAAGCCCTTAGCAGAAAGCACTGCCCATTGCCAGGTCTCGGTAAACTGTGGTCAGTAACATCCATTACACCACGACAGTTCCCACAGGGCAGGGGGTGCGTGATGGGGAATTTGAGGGCGATGCCAGAGGTGACCCCGCTGCCTCAGTCCAGGGCGGAATGTGAGGATTGTAGAACCACTGCTTTCTTCTGCCTTGGCCCTCAGTTAGCTCTCAGTAGTGTTTATTGAATGAATAACCGGATGAATGAATGAATGGATGAATCAATAAAAAAACCAGAAATGGCCATCTGGTATTTTTTGCTAGGAATTTTGTCTGCACATCTGTCTTTATTGTTAGAAATCATCTGTTCCTTTAGTCTACCTTGAAAAAGAGAAAGGATTCCTGCAGAGTTTTATATACGAGCGAGATGTTGGATAACTGGTGGGAAGAGGAGCCCACCCTTATTCAGTGCTCGCCGTGAGCGGACTTTCCTGATGGATGCCTGGGGCAGGGCCTTGAAGCCAGGGTCCCTTGATTCAGAGGCCGCAGCCCTGAGGTGGGCTCTGGCAGGGCGTGGTCTACCTGGAGCCACGCCCACACCTCTGCCAGGTGTCCGCATCACCGAGGAGCCACCTGTCTGTGACTGGCTTTGAGGGAAGTATGTGGCTGAGAAGCAGGCAGGTGTCTGGGCCTCCTGAGCATTGAGTTCCAGCGGCAGCCACCTTGGTGGCTGGCTTAGGTTAGTGGCCTGGACTTAGAAACTCGGCCGAGGACTTGAGGGCTCGTCTCTGATGATGGCTTCAGGAGGGGAGGCCTGTCTGGCCTAAAGGCATGGCATCGGGGCAAACAGGGGGGAAGAACTCCTCAGGAAGAAGGGGTCGTCAGCCAGCCTGTGACACCTGAGATTAGGCCGTGGGGCAGAGGGAGGCCAAGAACTTGGGGTTCCGAGCCCTGCCTGGCTGGGGAAGAATGACATTTCCAGGAAGCTGATATTACCCACTGGCAGGTTTCTGGGAAAGGATGGGACCTGTAGTTATGTCCAGAGGAAGAATTCAGCTTGGAATTTGTGCAGTCAGGTGCCAGGACTGGGCAGGAAGCTGCTGGGTTATCCATAACACCGTCTTTGCCCCAAGTGGCCAATTTTGTGACTCTACCCAAGCCAAGGTGCTTGTAAGCCTAAGAGAAAGCAATCTGATGTAAGCATTTTGGGGAAACTTTGCAAAGCAGCGTGAAGCTGCAGTTTTGGGGCCTCCAGGTGACACCACCCATCCTGTGAGAACTGGTTTGGGAATGGGAGCCATGGGTCAAGGACTAATCTTTCCTGTCCTTTGGATGAAACCGAGATACCTTCAGCCACAGGACTCTCCCTCTGCACCCCTGCTCTAGACACGGTCCCAGAGACATTGTCAGCTGTCCTGCTCGGGGTGGGGGTGGGGGAAGTGACACGCCTGGGCTGTGTGGACCCCGCACCCCTGCTTCCCCAGAGGTCACTGGGTGATCTCCACAGAGCCCTCCGAAGCGGAGAGGGGGTGTCTGTGGAAGAACAGCAGCGTCCTGCACTGACCGAATTTATACTCTTGCTAAATGTTTTACAGCGTACATTGCACTGGATAAATTGAAATTGGGCAGGAAGGTTTTTAAGCAATTCATCAGTCCAAGTAAACCCCTGTTAAGAGGTAGACATGAGCTCTTACGGGGATAATAGCCATAGGAAAATAAAGTGCGATAATATTCTTCTCTTTCCAAAGGATATATAAAATCAGTTGCGGGTTCCCTGCTCACGAGCCCAACCTCTGGTGCTGTAATTTACTCTGGGCCTGAGCGGGGTTGCGTGCTGGCTGCCCTCTGGCCTTGTATAGAGGCCCTGGATGTTTATCTTAGAGAGGCGAGCTGAGGAGGGGATGCTCAGAGGGTGTCTTGGGCACAGGGGTTCAGCCGGCCAAAGAGTGGGGCTCTCTAAGGGGAAGGTGGGGCACTGCCTCACCCTGAGCACAGGGCCCAGCTCATGCTTTATCTCATTGAATCTCCGGACCCCTGACTTACTCTGCAGAGGAGGAAGCTGAGACTCTGGGTGAGCAAGTGTCGGGTTGGGAGTGGTCACCTAGCCCCTGGGCCTGGGGAACTGGAGCCCTAACCGGAGAGCAGGGGGCGGGAGGTGCAGGAGCCGGGGGTGGGGCTCGGGAAGTCTGCTAGGCAGAGGGAGGCAGGTGCTGGAATATGGAACTCGAGGGCTGTGCTTGACCGTGCACTCCCTCAGGGCAGAAACCACAGCTGTCAAGGGCCCACTGGCTCTGGAGAGCACAGAGTGGGTGCTTGTTAAGTGTTCATGAACCAAAGAGTGGTACTATTATTGCCAGTATTAATTGCAAATATGGAATGGTACCCTGAGTAGAGGTCATTCATCTGAATCAGGACTAAGGGACCGATGGAGACATTGCAAAGTGAGATTCAGGAAATCTTGGTTCTAAGAAGGGACCTGTGATGTCTGACCCTTAGACAAGCAGTGATAGGAGTGCAGAGCTTCAGGCTTCTCAATACACAAGGTCATGAAGACCAGGGACTGGCTCCTGGTCATGTGTGGGTCCCTGCATCCAGGCCAGACTGACAGAGTGGGACTCTGTGAGTGCTTGTACAGTGAGTGCATGGATGAACGGACCATTCCCCCATCACTTTTCTGCAGGCGGTGCGTCCTCAGTGAATCAGAAGGCCCTGCATCACGTGCAGACCCTGCTCCCTGGTCCCCCAGGAGCCGGCTGAATCATGGCCATGGTCATTGCAACAGCACAAGTGCCGCCACAACCAGAAGCTCTTACAGGGTGTCAGGCACTTGCTGAGGACTTTGGACACCTGACTTGCACATAATCCTCATGACTCAGTTAGGAGGCGTGAGACTGAAGCTTGCGGTAGCATTAAGCTGACTTTTCTGTGGAGCCATGGAGTGAGTTCAAATCAAAAGGATGAGGAATACAACTCATCAAAGTACCATGACCTCTCTGTGTAAATCATTGAGTTTCAGAATTTATCCCAGACTGTCACCAGATATTTCTGCAGAGCAGTCAGAGCTGGCAGACCAGCCTGGAAACCCTGGGAAGAGCCTGTTCTGCTACCCTGAGACCACCTAGAGTTTAAGGCTCTGCCAGGATGGGCCAAGCCATCTAAGTTTGCCACAGATCTGAATATTAAGGTGAGAATTAGTAACAGCTGCCACTTAAGGGAACAGCTGCTGTGCTCGGGGCGCTGGGCCAGGTGCTGTACACGTGGAATCTCACAGAATCCTTGAAACGGTACAGGGAGCACTCCTCCTCAGTGCACAGATGAGGGAAACTGAGGCTTGGGGGTGGGGGCGTCAACAACTTGTCCAAGGCCACTCAGCCAATGGTGATAGAGCCAGGAGTCGAATGGAGTCTGTCTGAGCCTAAGTCCCTGCCTTTTCTGCCCAAACCTGCCCCAGTGTGCCAACCAGCAGGCCTGTGATGGATTCACCCAGCAGGCAGATGGCTGGGGCGGGGGAAAGGACGGTGGTTCTGTGTCCTGGTCCAGCATGCAGCCTGCCATGGACAAGTCGCCTCACCTCGCCAGGCCGCTTCTTCCACATCTATAGTAGAAGGGAGCTGGATATGCTGAGGGTTGATGACTACGGGGGTGTGAGCGTACGGCTATGTCTATTGATGTGATATATGTGTGCCCGCATGTGCGTCGGCGATTTAGAGACTTATCACCCTCCCCAGCAGACGTAATCCCTAGAATCCAAATATGCAGTCTGCTCCTCTGGAGACCTCCAGTAATGAAGCGCCCGCCTCCTCCACCTGCCTCCTCTTCCTGCTTCAGCCACTTACCACCTGGGCCCCAGCCTGGAAAGGACCAGCAGCCACTTGCAAACAGGAACCTGTGGGAGAGAAAGGACGAAACCTCCAACCCTCCAGGACCTGCCTGGCAGCTCTAACACATGATTTGTAGGTGAGAATGGGAGTTGGTTTGATGCCTGCTGTTTTCTCCCGTCTTCCTGCAGCCTTAACTGATCTCTTATCCCCACCACATTTCCTTAAACAAAGGGCTGGGCGGTGCTTCAGAGCCCCTTGGGCAAGCGCACTGGAGGTTTGGACAGGGATGGGAGAGGGACCAAAGGAGGAGGGGACCACCGAGAAAGCCAGCTCCCCAGTGGGGAGAGAACCCCAAGCGTGGAGACAGTCTCGCCGAGCAAACTTGGGCCCCAGACACTACAAGACCTGAGACTCACCGTCTGTCCCCTCTTCTCTTGTTCCTTCCAGAATCCCACATTGGTCTTGAGCAAAATGATGGTGTTAGCCATAAACAGTGTCAACTGGTATGGATTTTTATCCCTGTGCCTTTTTTCCTCACCTGTGAATCTCCAAGGCACCTGCTAGATTAAGCACCCTGATATCAGGATTACCAAGCTCCACGGGCATCATTCTAATTCACAGGCTTTGCAGCCTTTCGGGGACCCTCCTTCCCTCGTGCTGACTTTTTACCAGGTCTGTTTGGCCTGGAGGCTGAGAGCCAGGCCCCCGACCAGGCAGCCTGGGCATTGTAGGAAAGCCACTGCCCGGCACAGAACAGACCTGCTGTTGCTTCTGTGTCCTGGCCAGGGAAGGGGTCAATCGCATTATTTTTTATTCTTCACCTGCTGAGAAAGGTATAGTTTTGGAATCAAGGTTATTTCCCCATGTTCGCTGCTCAGCGTGTTCCGAATGTTTCCCTTGCTGGCCTGCTTCCGTGACATGTGGTGACACGGGGGGCAGGGGCACTGGTAGTTCTCGTTTTGACAGTGGGAAGGGCTGGTTCTGAGGGAGACCCTCACACAGAAGCAGCGTCACTTTCTGGAGAACGCTGTGCTAAGTTCAAACACCAGAGGAAGGGCCAGTGCAAAGTTGAGGGAGGACCGAAAGGGACATTTTGTCTCAGCAGAATGAGGAAGCAGAGAAAAGCAAGGGACCCTCTGAGCTCGTCCGTTCAATTGTTCCAAAAGCTTGAATCCAATGAAACCCAATACCCGCTGTTGCTGGGTGCTACGCCAGGCCTTTCCCACGCTCCGGGGGAAAGCTCTTTTCTCAGGGGATACTTACGAATTTGTTTTTGAAATGTTGTTCTTGGGCTGCTGTCTCCTTTCTCAATGAAATCTCCACGATATCGAGTGCAGGAGGCACAGAGAGTCAGAGAGAGTGAGCTTATACATTTAAAGTTTACAGGTTTAGATTCTGCTCGGTAACTTAGAGAAAGTGCGTAGAAAGAAGAAAGACAGAAATCACGATAGTTATTACAAAATGTTGTACAGATAAGGGAAAGTGAGGCATCTGTATGATTTAGGTGGGAATGGCATTTACTTAATCATAATTGTGTAAACCCTGAATATAGTGCTAACCAGAGTGCAACATAGCCAGCTCCGTTGGTAAGATTGGGGGTGGTGTGTGCACACACAGGTGTGTGTACGTGCATATGTGTGTGCGTATATATGTGTGTGTGCACATGCGTGTGTGTATGTTGTGTTTATGCGAGTGTGTCCATGTTTAGTTGTACGGAGTGGAGAGAGAACAAGAACTAAATCCTCTTCTTCCAAAGTGGAAAGATGATGCCTAGAGGTGAAAAATGAGGAAGTAACATAAACACGTTTATTTAGAGATATGGAGGTAAATAACGAAAGAAGCAGCTAACGTAGTTAAAAGCAGTTGCTTCTGGGAAGTGGGAAATGGGGCAGAGGGGAGATTCGGGATAGCCGCTGTGTTGTAGCAAGCCCTGCAGAACAGTTTGATTCTTAACTCTGTGTATGTAGGACTTTGATAAAAAGTAATCACACATTTTTTAAAAAGAAAATGTTAAAAAATGGATATATAATACCTAGTGGGTCCCCCTGCCCATGCCCCAGGATGTGGACATCCGCTTCGGAGGCTGTGCAGCTTGGTCCCCTGACTTCTGAGGCCTGTCCAGCAGTGGGCTGTGATCCACGATAAATGGCCAGGGCTCCAGGCCAGTCTGTGGTGACCGCCAGGGCTCCTTGCCTCCTCTGTGAGGGCCGCATTAGCAGTGACCATTGCCCACTGCCCAACACCGCAGAGCCCTTGAGATCTGTCACTTGTTCTCTAAGGGTGTGCGGGGCAAATGTGGGCAATTCTGTTGTCATTTGTCATTTACATTTCCTTGTTCATGGAACTCAAAATAACAGGTTCAATTCTTTCTCATCATGCAGGTAGCTGAAGACCAGGTTCCTACAGACAACCCTATGTGGGTTTCTTGCTCGGTTTTGTGAGGACTAATTTTTAACTTTGGAGAACCGAGATGAGCTCTTCATTCTACTAGATCATCGCCAGCATCGTGCCATCCAATGGCGTGTCCGCTTACCCACTTGTCCAGGCCATCTTTTAGTCATCTTTGTCTCTCGTCTGTTTCTCTCATTCCATATCCCATCCATCGCACAGTCCTGTGAGTTCTGCTTTGAAAATGCACCCATGACCCATACATTTCTCTACCTGTCCAGTCACCACCCTGGTCCAGGGCATCATCATCCCTCCCCTGGGTTACTGCAGTAGACACTTCCCTGCTCCCACGTTGGACCTTCAGTCTGAAAAAAGGAAATCTTAAAACTCAGATGCCTTCCACGGGTGCCCAGAGGGAAATCTAGAGTTGTCACGATGATTAGTAAGGTTCTGCATGATCTGCCCGTCTGTCTAGCTTCATGGCCCGTCACTCTGTCCCCAGCTCACTCTGCTTCAGCCACACTGCCCTTCTTAAGGTTCCTGACCGCTTCAAACTTGCTCCTGCCTCAGGGCCTTTGCACTTGCAGTTCTCGGCTGGACTCTTCCCCGAGATATTCACATGCCTTCATTTCAGATAGGTCTCTGCTTCCATGTCAGCTCATCAGATAGGCTTTCCATGACTATCGCGTGTAAAATGGCAACCCTTCTCCACATCATGGTCTCGCCTTCTCCTGCATTATATTTTTCCATAGCACTTGCCATTTCTGCTCTATATTATACACGTATTTATTTATCTTCCTCTTTGACTGTAATCTCCATGAAAGCATTTGTCATCTTGGTTCCCTGATATATCCACAGCCCTGGAACAGTGCCAGCACACAGTAGGCACTAGGTAGATATTTGTTGACTCTCCCAGTGAACGAGTTGTGCACCCACTGTGATCAGAACACTTCCAGGGACTATAGGCTATAGAGGCATTGGACTTGTGCCCTGCATTCGATTTGTCACGCTCACAGAGAGTTACGTGACCATGGGTAGTGGCGCATCCTGCCTTCCAGCAGCAGTTGTGGACGTAGCGTACTGCTTTCTTAGTTTCCTCGTGTAACTGTCACCTGGATGTCTGGAATGAATGGTGTGTGGTATTATGGAGGGTGGGGCAGAGAATGGAGCCCAGAATACGCTGCCCTCGAGAAACCTTCATGTGTGTGTTTCACTGGGCAGATCAAAGGGATCTCTGTCTATGGGTCACCTGCACATGTTGGAGTTTTACTGATGTATCTCAGTGACATCATCTCTTTTCTCTCAAGCTTTCTGGAAAATGTCATTCTCTCAACGGACTTTTTGAGACGATTTGGCTGTGTGCATTGGAGTGATGTAGCCCTCACTCCCAGATTGGCCTCTTTGTGAAAATGTAGTGATATTTAACAAATATTTTTAAGCATCTGCTGTATTCCTAGCTCTGTTCTAGGAAGTAGAGATATGGATGGAATTAACCTCTTTGCAGGGGCAAGAGCGACCCATGCAAAAGAGCATACATCTATATGGGTATTAGTGTCCTTTGAAGTATAGTCTCACCCCTTACCATGTATCTTTTATCATTGCCTAAGCTTCAAGGTGGCTATGTTAAGTTTCCATAAATTGGACTTTCTTCTTCAACGAACGGAATACCAGATATTAATTAATGGTCGCTGACTATTCCTACCAGCTTACTTTTCTGGCTATATCTAATTATTAGAATTAAATGATGAGACAGGTTAGGCAGACTAAATCAAAGGAACAATAAAGAGTCCAGGCTTCCAAATTGTGTCCCTGCATTTGCTAAATCAATTTCAATTAGTTGTATAAAGACATTTGGCTGCTTTGTGAAGGAAGATGGTTGCCTTATTAGAGAGTCTTTATTCTTCCCAGTTATCTACGATGACTTTGAACCACATAATGACCCTGAGAGCCCATGTCTCCCTTGGGCTCGTGCTGCAAGGTAAGCAGGTGAAAAAGTAGGTTTCCAGGCTGGGACTCACAGGTGGAGAAGGTAATTCTGTCTGTTTCCAAGGCTGCCGCGCCCCAGCTCCCTCTGTCTCTTGCTGGTCAATATCTGTCTTCAGTATTCAGAGATGGCTGGTGGGAGAGTTGCCATGATTTGTGTATCTCCTTCTCTCTATTAGAAGAACAAAGAAGAATAGACCTGAGTGATGAGGAACTTGCTTAATTTAGCCAATAATAATTTATTTTCTACTAAGGAGAAGCCAAATGCACTGTGGGCAGCTTTTCCCAACCAAATTAGGTGTTCATCAACAAACTAAATATGCTACTAATCTCTTGTCTCTTTTTGTGTTTGTTTCTAGTTGAGTTTTCATGTTTTGGGGTTATTATGATTTCAATTTATTTTTAGATTATGAGGGGACAATGAACTTATTGCATGCTCCAGTTACACTTTAGGGAGGTCTTTTGGTATTAATTTTTAATATGTTTATACTTTTGAATGACAGTGTATCACAGTAATATTAAAATACCTTAAATTTTTTTTTTAGTTATAAAACTTTCATGGGTTCCTTAAGCGAATGTAATACTCTTGGTATTGAATGCTTCTGTAGGGGCTTAACTTCTGCTGAAAGATAATTGTTTATAGTTAGAAATGCTAGGAGGTCTTTTAACAATGGTTGGAGGGGCTTCTTTATTTCACATCTTACAAGCTTTCATAGATCTGAGAAAAAGCTGTGCACCAGGGCAAAGAGACTTGCCAACCCCGCCCCACCATTGGGTGACGGGATCCAAACCCAACCTGCTTGTAAGTAGACATCCATCTCTAGTTTCACTGAATTGGTACTAAAATCCTCCTGTGATGTATTTACATCAGGGCTAAAGTTGAAAACCAGACTTTGCTGTATCCCGTGAGGAAGAAATGTGCTTACAACAAGGGTACAAGACAAAGAAAACATTAAGGACTCGATAAAAATTAATAGGAACTAGACATAACCAGACACTATTGAGATAAGTTGACTAATGTTGATATTAGGCAGATTCCAGATATTGGTTCAAAGAAAAATATGTATTTCTATGGGTTCCGTAATAAACAATACTCTGAACCATCACAAACACTTCAGAAACAAAAGCAACCAATAGGTCCCATTTGTTTATGTTTGTGTTTATTTCCATTTCTCTAGGAGGTGGGTCAAAAAGGATCTTGCTGTGATTTATGTCATAGAGTGTTCTGCCTATGTTTTCCTCTAAGAGTGTTATATATGGAATCTAAAAAAAAGAAAAATGGTTCTGAAGAACCTAGAGGCAGGACAGGAATAAAGACACAGATGTAGAGAATGGACTTAAGGACACGGGGAGGGGGAAGGGTAAGCTGGGACAAAGTGAGAGAGTGGCACGGACATAGATACACTACCAGATGTAAAATAGATAGCTAGTGGGAAGCAGCCGCATAGCACAGGTAGATCAGCTCGGTGCTTTGTGACCACCTAGAGGGGTGGGATAGGGAGGGTGGGAGGGAGACGCAAGAGGGAGGGGATATGGGGATATATGTGTACGTATAGCTGATTCACTTTGTTATACAGCAGAAACTAACACAACAATGTAAAGCAATTGTATTCCAATAAAGATGTTAAAAAAAAAAAAAGCAACCAATAAAAACCTCAGAGGTGAGCTCTTTCCTATGTAAAATCTGCCCCTAATCTGGTATTTTTCCCCCTGATGTTACTGGAAGAACTTGGGGTTGGTTATGGCATGTTCTGCCTGCATGTTTTGATCAGTGAAACTTGATTATGTGTGTGTTACTCACCTTTCATAAGCAGCCACTCATGTGGGAATCGGTTTACAAAAAGAATGAATGGACTGAAAAAAAGATGGGAGGGGTGTTTTTTATCTGGTTTAATATAATCTAACCACATTAAAATCTTAATTAGGAAAGAGATTTTAAGCTGTGGGTCTCATCTGGAGAAACATGCCTGAAAGCACTCCTAAGAGAGAAATGAGCTTTTTCCTTAATTCACTGTCATAACTTGGTTCACATATTCATTCCAAGGCCTTGAAATAATCCCCTGTTTTAACCCTACAGCCAAGAAAATCCACATACCATTATATTATGAACTTGAGGGACAGGAGAAATTACTGCATATTACTAAGACTGTTATCCTTCGGATTTCTAAAAATATAGAATTTTATGTGTAGAGCTCATTTTTATTAAATCTTCAGATACCCGTGTGATTGAAATTTCTTGGAGAATCAAAATGCCACTTTTCTTTTGCTACACTATAGTATTAAATGATGTAATAATTTAGTATGTAATTTTTAATATATTTTACAGTCAACTCCCAGATTATTTAGAAGATACTGTGTATCTTTTCTTGTGTAAAGTTCTTCACATTTTAAAGGGGAGCTTACCCAATCATTAGCATGTTATTAACTTTGTGTACTTGTCATAACATGAAATTAAAACCCAGCAGTCGAATGCTTCTGAAAATGAATATATAAAGCAGTATCATTTTTTAATCATTCGTAAGTTGATTCAACCTCCCCAGTGGTCTCCCTTCATTACATTCCTTTTTTCCTCTCTGGGTTCTCTCTCAGAACCAGAAGTAAAACCCACTGGAGTCATTCCATAAATTGATCCATCTCGTTAGTGAGCCAAGCGATGGTTATTGATAACCATAGTGTGGTCAAAAATGCTCATCATGGGAGTTGAGCAGGGAGTGTAGGAGGGGCCTGGTGGGGAAACGTGTTTGGGGAAGCTGAGGAGATGAGGGGTGGCAGGTACCAGTGCACGGCAACAGAGGAGACTGAGAAGTTCTGATCTTACCCAAGAGCCCAGGTTCTTACCCTGGAACTATTCTCCTGGACGACCCATGGCTATGGAGGCTTCAGGTGGTCACAAACAAGGAGTATCATCACAGATGCTGCTTCAAGAGAGTAAAGCGTCATCTACCAAAAGAGACAGAAAGAGACACATCTCGTCAGTTTCTCTGCTCCCATTTCCCCTGGATTCCCAAATCCCCAGAGAAGTTCCCAGAATTCTCTGCTCCCAATTCTCTGCTTGAATATCTCAAAAGTCAACAGAAGTCTTGTTCACCTATTCTCCATCTCCAATCTCCAATCTTTTCCTTTTCATATTGGCACCACACGCTTGCCAGCCAAAATACTTTTCTTTACCCATTACGTTCCAAACTGGCAACAATGCCATCAGCTTTGCGTCCAAAATGTGTCCCAGGTCTGCCCACTTCTCCCTATTTCCACTGCCACAACCATGTGTAAGTCGCTGTTGTCTGCCACCTTCGCCTACATCACCTGTTACCTGGTCTCCTGTTTCTGATTTCCACACTCTCTCAACAATTCATTATCCACAGACAATTGTCCACTCAACAGATTTTTTTAAAGACAAGTAAGATCATGTCGCATTGCTGCTTAAAACTCTCCAGTGGTTGCCCACTGTGTTCTGCCTAAAATCCAAACTCAGCTGAGACCTATGAGGCTCACAGGGGCGGAGTGGAGTGGACTGAGCTTAGCCTAGGGAGCTGATCATTTCGGTCTAAATAAGGACAAAGAAAGGAATACCCCAAATAAAGTTGTATGAAACAGAAGTAGAGCTTTTTGAGCTTTATTTCTTGTAAAACCTCTTAGGTATTCCTCCCAGCTTTATATCAGTCAACCATTTGATAAACAGGCCTTCTGGGTTGTTCTCTAGATTGAGGTTCCTAATCAGGGGTCCATGGGTGTGTACCTCCTGAAACTCTGACATCGTTTGCAAAATTGTGCGTGTAGGAGTGTGTGTTTGTGTTCAGATGTGCATTGTTTTTCCTGGAGAGAGAATCCATTACTTTCATCAGCTTCCCAAAGATGTCTGGAGCTGCCGCTAAAAATATCTTATTTAAATATAGTGACTTAGGGATACAGTTGAGGAGGAAAAGGCAGTGGAATCTTGGTTGCCCAGAGATTCCTTTGGCAGGGTCTGTGTTTAGGGCCAGGTTGCCATGAGCTTCAGTTTGTGTCATTCAGGTTGCACCACCGTCCGGTAGGACTTCCTGTGATGAAGGGAATGTTGTACGTCTGTGCCATTCACTACGGCAGCTGCTAGCAACATGTACACTTGAAATGTGACTAGTGAGACCGAGGAATAGAATTTTTAAACTTTATCTAATTGTAATTAATTTAAATGGAGATAGCCACACGTGGCTAGTGGTTAGCACATTAGACAATGCAACCTCAAGCCTGGTGGTCCAGTGTAGTGGACGGGAATGAATCACCCTGGTGTCATCTAGCACTCCAGCCCTTCCAACTTCTCAACATCTCTCCTCTCATATCCTAACTCTGGGAGGTAGAGCAGACATGTGTTCCTCTCTGATATTATTGAGATAGCACATAGAACTGAATTTTTATAGAGCATGTTCCAGGATGTACTGAAAATTCTAAAGTAAGTTATCACATGTGCATAGAGGTTTTTGTTGTGAATCATCATTATGTAATTCTTAAAAATAACATGTCTTTATTACATGGTTTGGTGTTCCTGGGTATTATGCTCTGTTACCTCATTACTTTTCACCCCAGCCCTTTGAGGGAGTATGATGGGGCCCATAGAGGCTCGGATCTTGCCCAGTGTAAGTGGCAGAGCTGGGTGTCTAACCTTCCTTTGTCCGTGTTCCTGTATGCAGCCCCCAGTCCCTGCTCCCCTTCACATGACACAGGGTTCAGCATACTATGGGGAGGGCGTTTGTTCCATCCACCCTGCTGCCCCGTCTGTGGAGCACATATAGCTTTCTGTCAAGTCTAGTAGCAAAGATTCTGCTTGCCCTTCCCTTGCAGCCCAGACTGTTCAGAGCCTAACTTGAACTTTCTCTGTTGCTCTGGGCAGCTCTCCCCAACCCTGCTTTTCTTTATGAACTTGTGCATCCCTGTGCTGCTTGATCGCGCTCAGCTCTGTCCTTAGCAGTAGGTCAGTGTTGATGCGTTCTTGCCTGGCTGGAAGGAGAGGTAATTCTCTCGGGATTAACGCAGCTCTGGCACCAGAACACAGCACCAGAGAGCTGGGTTTGTAGGCAGCATCTGTTGCACACTCAGGGGCTGGCTATTCTGGTGTTACTGGACCATATCTGAAAGACGGTGGGGATGTTGGAGAAACAGGATTGCTTTGAGGGCTGGGTATCTGCCCAAAGAGATACATCTGATCATCCTCAGCCGTTTTTCTTATGTACACTGCCTAACTTCAGGATAGATCATACATGCCTATTATCTAGCTTGATGCCTTTAGTGAGGCTTTAGGTCTCCAAAGCAGCATTCCCATCAAGATGTCTTTAGAAAAGTGCCAATTGTACAATGTTAATGCAACTAGAAGAGCTGGAAGCTGGCTAGCACCAGCCTTCCCGTGCTAAATTGGAACCTGGCCCGTTCTCTGTATCTGAGAAAAAAGAGTGAAGTATTTAGGTAAATACTAAAGTGTACATTGTAGACTACTAGTGCAGTACAAGTTCAGGAACAATTGCAGCTGTCACATAAGGCAGGTTTCCAAGGACAAAATCAAAAGCCACGTCTTTAATTAATTCCAGCTCCTGTAGCTCAGAGGCTGAACTCAGAGGGGTTTGGTGACTTGCCTGCTGCCCTCAAGGTGTGCAGCTTGTTTTGTGTGTGTATGTGTGCCTGGCGCCTCAACTGGCCTCACCAGGAGGATAAAGAGTGCTGGAGACAGGAGACCTGGAAAGCTTCTACCGCTCGAGGTGGATAAATTCCACCTCCAGCAACGACATCTCCGTGCTGTTTGCTGGCGTGCAGAAAAATAGTATTAAGGAAGTGCTTTTCCTTTTCTATAATACCTCAGCTATCTATAAGACATAAGCTGCAAACCAATGACATAATGGCAAAGCAGCCCTTGGAGAGCAGCCCTGAATGGTGAGAAAGGTGGGATTACACGGGGGTTGAGCTGAAATATGGGAATGATGAGCTTTGTCGGCTGTTTTTAGTGGTTCCACCGGCCATCCAGTGTTTGCTGATATTAGATAATGCCATAATTAACATTTTCAATAGAAGTCTATGCCCATGTCTCATGTTCTTTCCTTAGGGTACATTTCTATGGCTTTAATTTCTGAGTAAGAGGTATCAACACTTTAAGAACAACTTAATACACTCTGTCAAAGCGCCAGCGGTTTGTAAGGGCCCAGCCCTGGGCATGGCCATTGCTTAAGATCTTTTCGAATGGTATAAGTGAAAGGAGAAGGCAGTTGTACTTTCAGGTTGCTTTAATTGGATTATTAAAAGTACTTGACTCTCCAGAAGATAGAGCTCCTGCCCTTACCTCCCTGCTCTGTGTTTTCCTCTCAGGGAAGCGCTGACCTAGAGCCACCAGTTGGCGTGTCAAACATTCCCTTCATCTTATTGGTCCCAATTAGACTCTCCTTTTCAATGTCATGAGTTAAAAACAAATAACAAAGAAACAAGAAAAAAAGAAAAACAAGTCATGCTAGTCTTCGCAAAGATGGGCAACCTTCAGCTGGGTGGAATTTTAAAGTACAGTGTTGAGAGCAAAGTTGCAATATAATGAAAGGAACCCCCAGTGTGGTGACTCCTTGGTCCATTTTCCATAGTATTTGTGGGGCATCAGTAGACAGTCAGTTTCCCCTTCTCAAAAGTTTATTAAGCACAGATGCACACTGCTATATATAAAACAGGTAAACAACAGAACCTACTGTATGGCACAGGGAACTACATTCAATATCTTGCAATAACCTAGAATGGAAAAGAATCTGAAAGAAAAAAA
This sequence comes from Phocoena sinus, assembly GCF_008692025.1. NCBI lineage: Eukaryota > Metazoa > Chordata > Mammalia > Artiodactyla > Phocoenidae > Phocoena > Phocoena sinus. The sequence continues at coordinate 20,888,231 of NC_045766.1, forward strand.
ATATATAACTGAATACATATATAACTGAGTCACTTTGTTGTATACCTGAAACACTGTAAATCAAGTATACTTCAATGGAAAAGAAAATATTAAAACATTTTAAAAAACCTTCCAGAAAGAGTTTTTAAGCATCTACTATGTGCTGGTTGCTCTGCTAGGTCATGAGATACAAGGGTGATTAAGATGTAGTCCTTGCCCCAAGGATTTCGTGGTTCATGGGGAGACTAAGCTGTGGAAGCACTAGGGCAGGGGCAGTTAACCTGGCCTTCCTGCTGGCTACCTGGAGAGGCAAGGTGATACCGTAGTAGGGGCGAGGTGCAGGGAGGATATCTGAGCAGAGAAAGTTGCAAGCAGTCATCAGAGAGCATGGTGAGGCTTGAGTACTGGGGGGCTCAGTATTATCCCTGTGTAAATGGAAGTCTGCTGCTGGTTGGTGGGGGCCTGCCTGGATTTGGAGATTTTTTTAAAAATAAATTTATTTATTTATTATTTTTGACTGTGTTGGGTCTTTGTTGTGGTGCGCGGGCGTCTCATTGCGGTGGCTTCTCTTGTTGCAGAGCAGGGGCTCTAGGCGCGTGGGCTCAGTAGTTGTGGCTTTTGGGCTGTAGAGCACAGGCTCAGTAGTTGTGGCGCATGGGCTTAGTTGCTCCGCGGCACGTGGGATCTTCCCAGACCAGGGCTCGAACCCGTGTCCCCTGCATTGTCAGGCGGATTCTTAAGCACTGCGCTATTTTTATATGAATAAAAATCCGGGCTCTGGGGCTTGTAACACAGGTGGATTTGCGTGGTGATTACTTGGTCACCCTTGGTAAGTGTAAGGACAGAGTGTGAAAGCCACGTGCCATCTCATGCATCTAATATGGAAAGGAGTCCAGCCACACAACATCCTCAGCAGGTGCAGGGAGAGCCCTCTACCCTGGGACAGGCCCTCTCGTCTGCTTTACAACTTGGGAAGCGCTTGGACTTGTGTTATTCAGTCCCTCCTCACAGAGGCCTTTGAGGGCAAAAACGATAGCCAGCCAACGTCACACGGGTGAAAATGTTGGGTCCAGGACCTCTCTGGGGTTTCAGCTCTGATGTTGCAACCCCTATCAGCACCCTCCTCCTCTGCCCATCTTGGGCTGCGGCGTGGTGGTGTGGGCCTCAGAGGCACCTTTGCGGCCACCAAGAGCCCCGCCTTTCCCCTGCAGGGTTGCTTTTCCGCATCCCATCGTAGACCCACACTTCCTCTTCTGCTCACTTTTCTCCCATGCTCTGGGGCTGCGGTTTTCCTCTCCCCTGCCTTTCTGAGGGTTTTCACTCCTGTATGGTTTTCTGCTCTCCACTTGCAGAATGCCTCTGCCCAAGGCTTGTGCTCCTTGCCTCCATGTGGCCTGTCACAAAGCTCTCCCACTGTCCACCCTCTGCGTCTCCCTTTGCTCTGTCTGCTCTCATTTCTCCCTGCCTGAAGTAAAGGCTGCTGTCTCCGGGGACCGGAGTTCTCAGAACCTGCACAGGTGAGTGCATCCCGGAACCTCCCGGAGCTTTCTGATTTCTTAGCTCCAAACGGAGGGTGTGAGAATCAACGGGGGATCACGTATTCAGCAGCTGTGCGCTGAGCTTTACTGCGTCTGGGGTGCCGTCAAATGGCAAGCTCCTTCTCCCCGGAGCAAGCACCATGGCAAGGCTTTTCCCACCCGCCCTGCAGTCCACGGTTCTTCCCAATTTCCTCCCTCGTAAAAGGAGGATTCCACTGCCAGCAACAGTGTAATCCATGTGCATTGGAATTAGCAGATTTGCAAGTGTGATATCAATAAAAGGTTTAAAAGTGTCACGTTACGTACAAATTTGGAAATCGTTTGGCCTGCCCATAACTTTTTCCTTACAAATTACATGATTTCCAAGCCAGATGGCTGAAGTAACATCTGCACTCACCCTTGAACTGGTAAGCAGAAATACCCAGTTCTTCGTCCATATCCTGGGGGTCCTTTTGTTGCTAGCAGGCTGCGAGGCATTTTTGGTAACCATTGTGCTGTTACTTTAACATTCACTGTTACTATCATTGGAATCCTCTTTTTTTATACCCTATAGGGGTATAAATGTCATGCATGTGTTTATTAAGAAGCACTGTTTGGGCTTCCCTGGTGGTGCAGTCCGCCTGCCGATGCAGGGGACACGGGTTCGTGCCCCGGTCCGGGAGGATCCCACATGCCGCGGAGCGGCTGGGCCCGTGAGCCATGGCCGCTGAGCCTGCGCGTCCGGAGCCTGTGCTCCACAACGGGAGAGGCCACAACAGTGAGGGGCCCGCATACCGCAAAAAAAAAAAAAAAAAAAAAAAAGATTGTTTGTCCTGAAAATTGCTTCTGAATGTCAATAGGTTTGGGCCTGATATACCAGGAGGAGGCCAGGCCACTGCCATAATATGTTGCGTGGTAACATAAGGGTGACCACTCTGAGGAATATTATGACCATGCTGAGAAAATAAAAAGCAGCTTTGAAATAAAATAGGCAAGAGTGTTTACAGATTTATGTGCTTCTAGGGTTCATTCTCCTGACTTCGTATTTATCTGTAGGTCTGCAAATGTGGCTATTTTAAATTGTCTGACACCTTCAGAAATGCACCCTTCGCTTAAAATTGTCCTGCTGGATCAAAGAGGTCACCCACCATGTAAAAGATGATCCTAACTTTTTACTGCCAAGTTCCTGGTCTATCAGTAAATAAGTAATGAAATGCTTCATAAAGAGAAGGCTCACTACAGGAAGGTCCAAGGTGGAGGCCCAACCTGGATGCGTTAGAGATAAACAGGTAGATGCCGTGTGACACAGGTAAGCTCAGGAAGGTGCTAGACAGGATGACCTTGGAGGTCTCACTGGAATGGTTTATTCACATTTCCCCCAAATGTACCTTGACGACCATTGTTGGCACACAGAATGGCTTTAACTGGGTATAGAGATAAACTGTTTTTATGTTAATAGCTATGTCTTTATTTTAATATTGTTTTAAAGCATAGCTAGCATATCAAACTCATATAAAGTTTCCTTTTTAAAATAAACTTATTTAAATGAACAATATGGGTCTATTTAAAGAAATATTTTAAGTACATACTACGACAGGTGGCACATGGCTACAGCGGAAATCATGAAAGTATTATGCAAATAATGGAAATTTGGAAAATGTTGGTTTTAGCTTGTTTAGGTAAATATGGGTGTCATGTTGATGGAAATCCTGGCAAGCATGTATTGTTCTTTTGGGGCAATATATTGCATAATTAGATGTACTGCTATTTCATATGTGGCTAATTTCAGAAGCTAAAACAACCGTATCTATTAAATGCTATTTTATTTGATTAATAAAAATGCTAGATTGTTTTAGGATTGAATAAATATAAAACGCTAATTGGATATAAAATGCTTATTTATGTGATCATAGGCATTGCCATAAAATTATAAGACAGTTATTACTGTTTAATATTGCCTTAATTAGAAGAACTCTTCCAAAAGTTAGAAGACAATAAGCTTCTCCCCTTAGCAATTCCTGAGGAATCAGTGATGTCGCAATGAGATCAGAAGTCAAAATAGAACAGGGTGATTTTCTTTTTCCCAAGAAGGCACAGGGAGATGTTCAGCTGTACTTTTGAAGGCCAGGATTTAAATAGGCTGCCACAGAGTTGTTAGATTTAACTTATCTATAGGATGTCCACTATGTACCATTCTCTGTTAGGTCCCTGGGGAAGTGGTGACGTTTATATGAGCCAGAATTGTTTCAGGAGCAAATAATAGAAAACCTAACTCAAACTGGCTCAAGCAAACAGACAAAGGATTTATAGTTTCACACAATGAAAAGCCTAATGGTGGACTTCAGGCATGGCTGAATCCAGGTGCTCAGGAAGTGTGATTAGGACATGGCTTTCTCCATCTCTCAGCTCTGCTTTCTTCTTCACTCTCCAAGGTTCTGTCCATGTGGTAGCCCCTAACAACATGAGCTGCACCTGAGAGAGGAAGCTCAGAGTCACACTAGCATCTATCAGGGCTCAAGACCACATGTGGTGTAGAAGAGTCATTGTTTCTCCTCTCCCACTTCCCCCGTTGCTCGTCGCTCTGTCTCAGGGTGCTCTTGTACCCTTTGAGGTCCTCTCTCTTGCATCCTAATGGGATGAACAGGGAGTTAATAGTTTCATGTTCTCTTCTTATAGTCCTGCCTCTCTTCCCAAGCCCATCTTTAATTCCCCTATAAGGGAGGAGGGCTAATTGGCCAGCGCCTGAGATCTTATTTGGGCAACAGTTCCTGGTGTGTGTGTGTGGCTGGCAGCAACCACTGGTGAAAGGTTTGGGCATGGGCCTTCTTTCTCTCTTTTGCTCCCATAGAAAGATCCAGCCTGGTCTTTCCTCCTTTTCCAAGAATACCTCTTTTGGGTAATTTAAGCCAAACCCTTCTTCTGGGCCTGGGGGTCTCTCTTCCTCTTTTTGTTTCTACGTGCAGAGGTTCTGGAACACACTGGTTCCAAGATTCAGATCCATGTGGTTCTAGATCCATGTGGCTTCTGCCTCACGTCCCAACTCAGCCTGTACCACAGACCTCTGCAATGGGGGACCCTGGAGGGCCCTTTGCTTCCCATTACCGCTGCTTCTCTCCTGACCTGCAAGGACGAAGAGGAGTGAGTGATGCCAGCGCCCAGCTAATCCTGGGTCTGTGGATAATGAGCAAAGGGGCACCAAAACCTCAGCTTAACCCCCAACACGCCCTCTCCTGGAGAGCCTTTTGCCCAAAGAGTATGTCCCCACTTCTCCCACCCCGCAAAAAGAAACTCGTATACTGTGCCTGCACCTCCCTGTGTGTTAATGTATTCACACTGATTGATTTATTAACACAAATTCCCCAAACGGTGGGCAAAATTGTACACTTTGTGAACAAGCATATCTTGGTTTAAATCCTGACTTTGCAACAAACCAGTTATATGATTTTGAGCCAATTTGAGTCTTAGTTTTCTCATCTGTCAAATGGCGATAAAGATACTGACCTAGTGGGCTTGGGAGAAATTGACAAAAGTGTGTGACAAGTGAACGATAAATGCATGCCGCTGCACAAAGAGACTTGTGACTGGTGCTGGGAATCTGTAGCAGCAGGACTGGTCCCCATGGGCTGCTTGCTGGGGGCTTCCTGGGCAACCCAGGACACCTGTGGTGAAATCTTCACTGGGATTTCAGAAAGGTCTCCCAGTGGAGTGCCGGCTTAGCCTGGCTCAGTCCCCAGGGATGATGGCCTATCTACCATTCGTACCTGCTAGTGTCAGGGGTGAAGAACAAAGCTCACTCACAGGCAGACCCAGCACTTTTGTGCTATGCCTGAAACCGTGCAGGTCTTGGGTTTAGGCGCTGTGTCTTCCTACACCGAAGTGCATTTGCCTCCCAGAAACTTCAACTTGCCTTTACCCAGACCTATCTTTGAGCTGGCTTAGAAACTGCCTGTGACCTTTCCTTGTGTTTCTATAATGTTCCATATCATACTTTCACATCCATATTATCTGATCCTTGCAGCACTTTGGTAGGTGTCATACTATGTGACAGATGAGGAAACTGAGATGTGATGTCGTACTTTAGATCTCCTAATTTCTGATCTCATGCTTACTCTATTGCTCTGAGTCACACATCTGGCATTCTGTCTTTATTATTCCTACATGGAGACAATTTTTTGTGAGGGCTTAAATTTCTTGTGACCTCACCTTTTGTGAGGTCTCATATTATTATGCCCGTGTTGAGATCCTGGACTTTAAGCACACCTTCCGCAATGTGCAGTGCCCTCGAGAGGGCTGGTTCCCTTTGCTTCCCCCTTGCTAACCACCCTGTCCCCCAGCCTCCGCTCCTATTCAGTGCTTATATGATATTAACTCCAGGTGCATCCTTCCTGCATATTTCTTGTTGTTTACTTGAGACTTTTGGATGGGAGAAATTGATTAGGCAATCAACAGCATTTAGTGAGAATATACTCTGCCCCATACTCTGCTAGGAAGTGAAGGTTTTATAAGAATTATGAGATGTTTCTGTTGCCACTAGGGAGTTTACAAGAGAGAGATGGTCCCCTCCTTATGATTTCTTCCCTGTCTTTCCTTCTTTAGAATCCTGATGTCCTTCCTAAATGACTCAGGTCTCAGGCTCAAAAGACTGCCTTTGAACAAAAAGAACACCATGCATTACTGGTGTCTTGACCTTTGTCTCTCTGACATTTGCTGGGTGCCTGTTCTGAGCTGTGGCTCTGACTTTGAGGGGCTTTGGAGAGTTGAAAGTTGGTGATATCAGCCACGCCCCTGGGTCTTCCTTGGCATCTGTCTGTCCAGGCCGAGGTCCTGCTTGCAGTGAGCATTCAAGGATGCATTAGAGGAATCACATTTCTTTCCTGAGCTCTGAACATCCAGTTTTTCCTCTGGGACCCCAAATGACCCAGTCACCCATGAACGGAGATATTTCTTTGGGAAACTGGTTTTCATTTCCAGCCTCCACACCTCACAGAATAGCATATTTCCTATGTGTCAAGTTAAATATGCTGTTGTCCATTCTGATTTTCCCTTCCTCTTGGGAACCAAGTAGGCAGGGGCTTGTGCCTAGGGCTTTGTCAACCAGGGAGCCACATGGCAGTTTTATGGACTTTGCATCTCGCTCCGTAAGCTGACTTTTCTCTTCTCTCTTGCCTGTGATCCCTTGAATTCTTCTTCTCTGAATTGTCTGCGGTTCTGACATCCTGATTGGGCTTCTTTGTACAGAACTCAGCCACTTTTCCACATGCTTCATCCCAAGGGAGTATGGGGAGAGCTGTGTGAAGAAGGAGCTTGACGTCTTAGCAGATCCATTACCGATGTCTGTCATGGGCATGACAAGGAAAAGTAGTCATACCTGCTATCTGTGCTAAGGTGTAAAGGGGGGATGGAAAACTTCTGGCTACAGCAGTGTGGGTGATATATAGGTACTTTTTATAGATGACAGTGTTTGGCAATCGCCAATATTCCATTGCGCCCGTATCCCTGATTTTTAAAATTGGACCTTAGGTATACAGAATTGGATTAATCATAGTTCTTTTCATGACACAGTATTATCAGTGGCCCTCTTTTATTTATTAAAAATATAGCAAACACTATGAACTCACAACTCAAACCAAGAATTGTATATTACTAATAACTTACACGTACCCATGTGCTCTTCCCCCACCCCAGCTACATGCCTCCCTTACTCCAGAGAGGGGACCATGATTCTGAAGGTCGAGTTTATTACTCCCTTGTTTATTTTTTTTTAAGTTTTTAAAATCACACATGATACCTAAACCTAAATTGTTTGGTTTTACTCGAACTTTATAAAACAGTGTCTTACTGGATATTGTCTTCTGGGACTTTTTTTGTCCAGCCAACTTGCAGATGTCACTCGTCAAGTGTACCTGTTTAATATCTCAGTGTGAAATATACACCCTTTATTTGTCCATTCTGCTGCTGATGGGCCTTTGGGTGGGTGACTGGCCAAATTTGCAAAATGATGCCAGATCGCTTTTCAAAATACTTGTATCATTTTATACCCCTACTGGCAATGTGTAGAATAGCCACATTAAACTGCATTTTCTCCAACACTGAATATTGTCAGCATCCTTATTTTTGCAGTTGAATGGATGTACAATGAAATCTTGTGATCTTGATTTCCAATTTCTTGACTGCTACTAAGGCTTAGCATTTCTTCATATGTTATTGGCTATAAGTGTTTTTGCTTCTGTGATAATGCCTGGTAATGTCTGTTGCTAATTTTCCTATTGGGTTGTTTGTGTTTTTCTTATCTCTTTGTAGGTGCTTTTTATAGTGTTCATACTAATCCTTTGTTGGTCGTCTATTCCACAGATACCTTCTTCCGGTTGTAGCTTGCCCTTTTTCTTTCTTTGAGTCATCTTTTGATGAGTAAAAGTTTTTCATTTTGTTGAAATCAAATGTATCAATCTTTTCTTTGATTGGTAGAACTTTCTTAATCTTGTTTAGGAAATCGTTTCCTGTTCCAAAGACAGAAAGATAGATAGCTAAACACACACACACACACACACAAACACACACACACAGGGAGTTGATTTTTGTGAATGATGAGTTACAGAGCCAGTTTCAATTTTTACACACAGAGAACCACATTTTCCAGCTCCGTGGATTGAATTACCACTTCTTTCCCCTGTGATGACCATGCTGTCTCTTTCAGATGTTAAAATTCCACGTATGTGAAAATCTCTTCCTGGGATCTCTGGTTTATTGGTCATTTTTCTAGTCCTGTACCAACACTCTTCTGTCTTAATGATCACATCTCTATGTTTACTCTGTGTAGTCTTCGTATCTGGTAAGTTCCTTCACTGTTTTCTTCTGCAGAAGCAGTGCAGGCTGTGCCTTGTCTATTTCTCTTCAATATACATTTAGAATCCGTTTGTCAAATCCCTTGAAAAAGCTTGGTGTTGTTTTTGAATGGAGTTGCATCAAATTTATAGGCCATTTTGGAGAACACTGACATCTCCCTAATGATGAAAACACCCTTTCCATGAATGTGGTATATCTCTCCATGAGGGAGAGGCCTGGAGATGATAGTTTTCTTAGGACCCTGGAATTACGTGTTTAGATAATAGTGCCCCCTGCTTTCTTCTTGCCAGTTAGAGGTTTGTATGGTCTTATGTTAGAAAAAGCATTCATAGGCATCTGGTTAAAACGTTTTCTTTCCTGCTCCCAGGGGGATTGTGAGAATTTAGATGAAACCATGTTCGTAGAGTGTCTGGTGCGGTGTCTGGCCCAGGGCGACACCTCAGTAATCAGAACAGAGCGTGCTGCTGGGAAATGAGGCTCCATGAGCTTAAGAATCATGCAGACCTGGCTCTGCATCCCTGCACCTACCAACTAGGAGGCCTGGAGCAGAGACCTCATGTCTCCTAGTGTCAGTTTCCTTTACGGAAACTGGGGATAGTAGTGTCCGTAACACAGGGCTCTGGGAAGGTTCTGTAAGGTGTGCAGTTCGGTGTGTGGCACTTGGTGCAGGATGAACTGCGGCCAGGCCAGGACATTGACCGTCCCGCTTAAGCTTCAGGAACTGGCCGTCCCCCTTCCCATCAGGCCGCCTGCCTGACCCTACCCTGCCCTGGACCAGAGTGGTCTCAGAAGCTGACAGCCCCATTTCCTCAACTGATGTTCTGACTTATATTCTAATCACACGTAGAGGCTACATAAGATCTAAATAGATTTCTGGAAACCTTGAGGCCTAGTTTAAAATGAAATTACCTCTGATGGGAAGACCAGGAGCCTCAGCCTTGGCTTTCCTCTTCTCCCTGGACTTTGTGATTTATTTTTTATTTTTATTTTTTGCGTACGCGGGCCTCTCACTGCTGTGGCCTCTCCCGTTGTGGAGCACAGGCTCTGGACGCACAGGCTCAGCGGCCATGGCTCACGGGCCCAGACGCTCCGCGGCATGTGGGATCTTCCCAGACCGGGGCACGAACCCGTGTCCCCTGCATCGGCAGGCGGACTCTCAACCACTGCGCCACCAGGGAAGCCCCCTTGTGGTTTTTTTTGTTCTGAAGCCTCCAATGGCCCCATTATGTTTTCCTGTCCCCATGGCCTGCCCTGCCTGGGGCACACATGCCGCTGTGCCTGCCCTTTGGAGAGGAGATGTCTCTAGGCATCAGCCACTTGGGGCAGTCTCTGCGGTGATGGCCCGAGATGCCCTGAAGTTTTCTGATCCTGACTCCTGGGGAACCTGGGGATGGGGAATAAATCTGCATCCCATACCTGCCTGCCTCAGGCCCCAGGGCCATTCCTCCACCTGTGCAGCTCTTTTTTGTTGTTGTTTTTTTTTTTACGTCTTTATTGGAGTATAATTGCTTTACAATGATGTGTTAGCTTCTGCTTTATAACAAAATGAATCAGTTATACATATACATATGTTCCTATATCTCTTCCCTCTTGTGTCTCCCTCCCTCCCACCCGCCCTATCCCACCCCTCCAGGCGATCACAAAGCATGCAGCTGATCTCCCTGTGCTATGTGGCTGCTTCCCACTAGCTATCTATTTTACGTTTGGTAGTGTATATATGTCCATGCCTCTCTCTCGCTTTGTCACAGCTTACCCTTCCCCCTCCCCATATCCTCAAGTCCATTCTCTAGTAGGTCTGTGTCTTTATTCCTATCTTACCCCTAGGTTCTTCATGACATTTTTTTTCTTAGATTCCATACATATGTGTTAGCATACGGTATTTGTCTTTCTCTTTCTGACTCACTTCACTCTGTATGTGCAGCTCTTTAAGGAGGAATGTGAGCCTTGAGTGGGGCCTGTGTGGTTATCTGCTCAGTCAGAGAAGGGCACCTGTTCTGGAAGCCTGAAGTGCATCTCAGATGTGCCTGACAGGGATGAGACCTACTAAGGTAGTGTTTCTGATATACCCTGGTAAGGTCTGATGCTGTAGCTGACAGCCCTAAACCAAATCAGAGACAGACGTATTTGTTATTTGTTTCACTTCCATTAAATACAGGAAAAAGCACGACAAGAAAAGTAGATGTTTGTAACTTTCATTTTCTGTGCGAATTATATGTATGGAACTTTAAAAATTCCAGGCCTTCCCTTTTTTCTGAGCTCTCTGTTATCACACAAATGAAAGGTAAGAGACAGCACGTCTAGTGAGTGTTTACAATGTGCTGATCACCCTGATGGGCACTTTATATAATTACCTCCTTTACACTTCACGGCAGTGCCGCACGGGTAGCGATGGTTAACCACAGAACTGCGTTGCAGATGAGGGGCTGAGCCCCAGATGTTGCTGTCTGGGTTCAGCCAGCCCAAGTATAAAAGGTTCCTAACATACTATCACCAGATAGCATCCATCCCTCGGGTAGTAGGTAAGAGTTGACAACCTCATTAGCTGGGTGACCTTGAGGAAGAGATTTAGTTAGTACTTACCTTAGAAGGTTGTTGTGATAAATAAATATAAAGAATTAATTATAAGTGAATTAATGAAATTAATATACACGTAAAATGTTAAGACAAGTGCCTGGCACATAGTATGCATTCATTCAATGCTAGCTATAAATGAAATAATATGTAGTAAGTCATAATAATTGTTAATTAATACAATTGCAAATAATGTTACCAAATATTGGAATTATTGCCTTATTTAATCTATGTCTCAGTCCATAAAACGGGTTGACGAAATGGAGAGGGTCAGATAAAAGACTTAGCAGACAAAGCGAGAGAGTGGCATGGACATATATATACACTACCAAACGTAAGGTAGATAGCTAGTGGGAAGCAGCCGCATAGCACAGGGAGATCAGCTCGGTGCTTTGTGACCACCTAGAGGGGTGGGATAGGGAGTGTGGGAGGGAGGGAGACGCAAGAGGGAAGAGCTATGGGGACATATGTATATGTATAACTGATTCACTTTGTTATAAAGCAGAAACTAACACACCATTGTAAAGCAATAATACTCCAATAAAGATGTAAAAAAAAAAAACTACACGTCAGGATATATAAAGATAAGAAGAATTCACACTTAATAGTGATTATGTCTGGGGAGGGAGGGGACTGTAAGAGGGTGAAGGAATGGGGATTTTACTCTTTTATATACATCTTATTATTTCTTTAAAATAATATCTGTGTATTGGATGTTCACCAAACTTATTGTGGTAATCATTTCATGATGTATGTAAATCATGCTCTATACCTTAAACTTACACAGTGCTGTATGTCAATTATATCTCAATAAAACTAGAAAAAAAAATCTCTGCCAAAAAAAAAAAAAAGACTTAGCAGAGCACCAGGGCCCAGATGAGCATTGTTCCTACTGGAGTCCACTTCAGTGGTCATCACTGGATAATGGCAATGCAAAGCATCTCTAAGAGCTGAGCTGTTCTCATGTGATCTCTGGGTCCTGGGAAGGGATGGTGCTTGCTCTGGTGGAGCCGCCTGGGTTTCTCATCTTGCTCTTCCCTGACCTACATTATCTCTCCTTTCTTCACTTTCCCATCCTGTGCTCTCTCATTGTGCCTGAGAGATAGGAGAAGCCACTCCATGAGTCTATATCCTTCTCTTTCCATCTTCCACATTGACCAAGGGCTTGTGAGCCTTGGAGTTCTGTATTAAGGCCTTTATTCCAGAGTTCTGCTTGTTGGCATGTGTCTTGATTTGGGGACAGAGAAGGTTAGGAGAAGCACGCAGATAAATACTTCAAAATATCCTCCTGCCTCACTTTAAAAAGAGGTACAGTGTTGGCTTATTTGTTCCCGTTTTGTACCTGCAGAAACTGAAACTCAAAGGAGTTAAGTCACTGACCAAGCACACCATTCAATCATCCAGTAAGTGACCCAGTAAGTAACCTCAGAGGAGGGGGAGGTTCAACCCAGGTCTGTCCAAAGTCAAAACATATTACAACTTTGATTACAGTTATGTTAGACCACTTGGGTGTTTCCTACATATCTCTTGTATTCTTTTCTCTTTTTTTCCCCTATTCTTTTATCTCTCTGTACATTAGTGTGGCTATCTACTTATCTTGTCTTCTGCTCTGTCCAGTTTGCTATTAAATATACCTGATGAATTCTTAACTTGATACATTGCATATTTCAGTTCTAAAATACCTTTTTAAATTCTTTTTTACACATTCAAATTTCTGTTGCAATTCTTCATTTTTTCATGCATTTTGTTCATCTTTTCTTCTATTTTCAACAGGTTAATCACAATTATTATTATTTTTTTTTTTCGGTACGCGGGCCTCTCACTGCTGTGGCCTCTCCTGTTGCGGAGCACAGGCTCGGGACGCGCAGGCTCAGCGGCCATGGCTCACGGGCCCAGCCGCTCCGCGGCATGCGGGATCTTCCCGGACCGGGGCACGAACCCATGTCCCCTGCATCGGCAGGCGGACTCTCAACCACTGCGCCACCAGGGAAACCCAATCACAATTATTTTAAAGTCCTTATCTGCCAACTCAAATAATGGGATAATACGTGGGTCTGTTTCTGTGATCTTTCTTTCCTTGATTATTGGTCAAATTTCCTTGCCTCTTCATATGTCCTGTAATTTTTTATTGTATGCTGGTCATTGAATACAGAAAACTGTAGAAGCTCTAATATTGTTTTTTGCCAGGGAGGACTCCCCTTTCTTTCTGTTAGGTAGATAAGGTGAGAAAAGTATGATCCAGTAAAACATATACATTTATATATTACACACCAGTCAGTGCTCAGTGCCTCTTTGAAGTTTCCATAGTTCAGGCAGTTTTCCTCATTGTAAAGATGAAGCTGCAGTTTCTCTTACACCAAATAATTAAACAAGCACCTCCATTAATATGCAGTGCTCTTGTTTATTCACATAATTAAACACAAAAAGAGAGATAGTCGATCAGTTGGAAGGTAGCTTTCTTAATGTAAGCAGATGACTAATCTGACCTGATTTCCATTTATGACAGGTGCCATCTGGAGAGCCCTCCAGGAGAGGGCCGACATTGATGAGGTGGGATGTGGGGAAAGTCAGTGTAAATCCAACTCTGGCCATCTGGATCCCAACAGGGAAACCCCATCTAGCAATCAGCACTACAGGCCACTCAGAGAGGCAGCAGGAAGGGTGAACCTTTAGAATTATTTGGGAGCCTGTACTTTAGAGACTTTCTCTAAGGCTGGGGCCCTCTCAGGGACCAAGTTTCTTGCCTTCATGACCTTCCAGTAATTCACTAGCATAATGAAGCTCTTCGTCTAGGAGTGAGGACTTGAGGAAGATGTCCGAATTGGAAAAAGAAACAAATTTCTAGGCAGGAAGAGATGTTTTCTAGCCCCTCCAAGTAATACAAGTAAAATTGAGTGTGAAGGGCTTCTTGCAATAATTTGGTTGTGACCTTTGGCCAGTTCGTGAAAGACCCAGTGGGTTTATTTGCGAGGGCCCCATGATTTTATTGGGTGCTGAGAAAAGTATTGTCTCCATCCTGGAGCAGGCACTGTTGTTCAGTTCTCCACAATATGGCCATATGACATGCCCCTTCTATTGGTCCATTGGAACCAAAGTTTATGATTCATAAACAAGTATCATTACATCAGGTAGCTCTCATCTCCTATGGCCATTGGAGAAGGCTAGGGAAGAGAGAATGGTAACTAGTGGCCAGCCCTGGATATCACCACAACTGGGGAAGGTGGCCCCAGGAACCCAAAGGTAGAGGAGCTAAGCCCTGCAGACATTGGCCTGGGGATGCGGTAGTTCTTGGCAGGGCAGCTCTAAGGAGGACAGTGTCCCTTGATTCCTCGGCTATTAGGTGATCCCCAATACCCTCATGTCAGGCATGGTCTTGGTCCTAAACCACATGCGTGAGCTGGTTTTTGTCCCCCTCCTCACTCCAGATCCTCCCAGTTTGTGTTGTGATTATTGGTTCCCCTGTTCACCGTATTTCCTGTCTGTTCTCACTCTGTGGTGACCTTGGCCTCCCTCCCTGTCTTTGGTGTTAATCCAGCCTCGGGCTATATTTCCTCTGGCTGTTCAAATAGTGGTGTCCGGCTCCTAGACCTTCTTTCACCGTCTGCCCAACAGGACTCGCACACAGAGCCCCACCTACCTTCCTTGATGTCTCCTTTTGGCCCCAGTAAACCTTCTAACTTATAGCTAGTATGTGCTTATCCCACCCACTCTGCGTGCTGTGTGAATAAGTAAAACAAAATTCCTGCTGTTGAACCACTACATTCTACCTGAGGAGACACAAGTTTCTCAATTCTTAACAAGATGGGACTATATTTAATTATGTGCTAAAGGGTGTGGCGCTGATAAGTGCTGAAGAAAATCTGATGGGAGAAAAATGAATGTAGCGAAGTGGGAGAAGAAGTAGATCTTGACCTGGGATGTGTGTCCCCGTCTCCCCACGTTTGGACTTTGGCTAATGTCGTCACCAACTGGCAAGGTAGCTGGCAAACAACTACGGTAAAAGAAATGAAATGATAAACAGAGTTGTAGCGATGCCAACCCACACATATCAGGATGGTGATAACTCACAGCTTCTGAGGTTGACGGCTTAGTCGGAGCAATATTGTATATTTGAACTAGGCTAGAGTTAGCAATATCTAAGTTCATTCATTCTACTGCTAACATTAGCAAAACGATGGTTCAGGAGCCCGAGCTGATATATTGATATTCAATATAACATCCACATTCTTGGAAAAGCAGCTCCCAGTTCAGTCCCCGTGGAGGTTTCACAATTTCTCAGTGGGGTTTCCATGGATCCCTGGGCCTTAATGAGAACGTGGTATTCATGAGCACATAAAGAAGGCTGACCGATGGCTTTAAATCAAGTTAGACATTTTTCTTGTGAGATATTTTGTTTTCTTCTTTCTGAAAAATTTAAATTTCAAGAAAAAGACTTTTGGCCACAGATTTTATAATAATCTTCCTCCCACAAATCTAAAATAATCTTATGAAAAATTCAAAGCCTAGTTTTTAAAAAACCTACAAGGCTTTCTTCAGTATGTGGAGCTTTTAGCTGGGAAGCCTTTCCTTAGTTCATATGGAAATGTTCATGGAAGTGGTTCGTCTCCAAGTCTCTGGAACTTCTGCAGGCACCATGGGATCCATTTAAATCCCTCTGGCTGGCTGCAGAGCGCTTCACCATGCTTGCCCCATGCCATTTTTCCCCTGAGTAAGATACACAGTAGGTTGATGTTTTCTAATCAAGCATGGTCCACTTGATTGCCTCCTGAATTTATGTCCTCACTACCTCTCCCCAGGTGTGTGACACTTTCTATGCTGTTAACATTTCATGTCTCACTTTCCCCATTTGTCAAATGGGAATGTTCCTAAGTACTGATAGGAGTATTGTGAGGCTTATATATAATTTTTTTTTTTTTTTTTTTTTTTTTTGCGGTACGCGGGCCTCTCACTGTTGTATCCTCTCCCGTTGGGGAGCACAGGCTTCGGACGCTCAGGCCCAGCGGCCATGGCTCACGGGCCCAGCCGCTCCACGGCATGTGGGATCTTCCTGGACCAGGGCATGAACTCTTGTCGCCTGCATCGGCAGGCGGGCTCTCAACCACTGTGCCACCAGGGAAGCCCTTATATATACTTTTTAAGTGCAGTGCCTGGTATATGATTGATAACAAATAGTAGCTCTGTCAGTAAGGCCTAGGTTGGGATGAGTGAAGTACCCATCTCGGGTGAAACTTCAGGAGGCTTGCACACACACACACACACACACACACACACACCCAACACACACAACCTCAGAAATAAAGCTAAATATTACTTTAATGCAACATTTTAGAAAATCAAAATTAATGCAAAAATCCATGATGAAAAAAATGTCAAAATTTAAAATAGATATAAGATCAGTGTTACTGATTTTTCCTTTTGTCTCCAATACAGCTCGGCACGGCACTGATAGTGATATGTAACTATATATCTATGCCCGTTCCTGCCCTTTTATTCCTGCTTGGCCCACCATGGAGCCCTCTTCGTCTATCACTCACTAGGGAATCTGAAAATAAGATGGAATGGGGTGGGGGATCGTTCATCTTGCTGGATGGTTTCCCCAAGCTGCCGGGCTTGCTGAAGAAACAGCATGCAGAGAAACATAGGTGTGTCCAGGAGCACGCAGGCCTCATTTGGGACTGAATCATTAAGAGTATATGCTCAGGCCAGGGCCTGATTAGATGGGTGTGGAAACAGGACACAGGGGAGCAGGAGAGGCAGGTGTTCTGGCAGCTGGCATGGTTAGCACAGCATGAGTGGTACCCATCGGGGCCACTGGCCAGGGCTGTCCTCTAAGGTGGAGCATTTTTCTTCTCCCCATCCTATCTCATCCCATCTCATCCCTGTTTCTTTTTGAGCTTATGGTAATTCACGTACCGGAATATAGTTGAGTCCCATCATCTATGAATTTAATTCCTTCATTTATTTGTGCTTCCAGCAATTTTGAAAAGGAGAGAAAAAGAACAGTTGAAATAATGCTAGGGATTCCAGCATTCCACTCCAAGCAGGTGGGCTGCAGAGTAAGCAGGCCTGGGGGAAGCAGGAGGCTCAGGCTGGCCTAGGTTCCCAAGTACCCGCCATGGTGTGAGAACCTTGCAATGCCAAATGTGTCCTTGTGTTTGCATACTTCTGTGTGCATATGTGACTCTGTGCCCCATGGTAACCCTCTGTGAGCTGGTAACCACTTCCTCTGGCCTTAATAGAAGAACCAGTGACCTTGTCCAATAGTGGAAGAAGGATGCTGGCTGGTTCTATATACGGTCTGGGCAATTTAAGGGATTTCCTGTTAATCCAGCTTCTGACTCATTTCCTCAGGCTGCCTCAAATTATCTTACCAGCCTCCTAGACCTTCTTTCACCCTCTGCTCACCAGGACTCACACGCAGAGCCCTACCTGCCTGACCACCCATGATTTTCATAGCCTGTGCGGACTTAGAACCTAGCCTTGGGGGAGATGCAATTTTTATTTTAGGCATTCATCTACTCATTTAACTGCCAATAGTTACTGAGTTGAAGACTCTTGGTCAGATACTGTGCCAGCCTCAAGGATGCCAGGCCTAATAGGGGACAATCTTACTAGGAGCTCGTGTTCCAGCGGAGGATGACCACATGTAAATAGCTGATTCCAGCACAGGGCGAGAAGTGTTGGGGGCATGATTCTGTGGGGTGATGGCCCTTCTTCTTTCCCAAGTCCTTGAGTTTGCCCCATGAGTGTCCCATGCTTCTTTAAGGGAGCAGCTATGAGCTGGCCAGCTCCCAGAAGCTACAACCCAGGTCTTTTCAGTGTACCATGTCCCTGGCACCCTTGGCCCTGGCATCCTTTTCCTTTTGGTTAGTGTTCCAAGGCTCAGCTCACTTCCCGCTCCTGCAGTGTGCCTCTCCTGACATCTCCAGACTCCTGTGAACTTCCACGCTGTCGCAAGGGAGGAGCAGGCAGCTGTTCTTGCAATTTATAGGGGTCCCCAGGGCCCGGAGCCCCCCATTTGTCAGGAGCTTCATAACACCTGCGGTCGGCTTTCTTCAAATCTGCCAGGATCAGAGGCAGTGCTTTGCCTCTATCAGGACCTCCAGAATTTCAAAGTTAACAGAATTTTCCCAATGATACGAACAAGCGGAGGATTACAGTTTGGTTTCAAAAGGACATCAGAGAGTGGGTGGTGTTATTTGCCCAGCACATACTCTTAGTGATGGTGACAGTGTAACTGGCTGTGATTCTACCCAGCCACTGGCTTGGTCGTCTGAGGCCGTATTCTCTATTCTGCTAAAACATCTGGGAGAAACATGGGGGACAATCAGTCACCCCAGAAGTTGGTCCAAAGGGCATTTGTTTGCAGATTTGCCTCAATATTTAAATGTTTGGCATATATAGACTTTTTAAAAATGGTTTTGTTGGCACCATACAAACACAAGCCTGTTGACTTCATTTTTGCATCAATATAAATGTTTTCCTTTATGACAATTTAACTAATGTGCTGTGTTACAGATTGCTGAAGAAATATGAAATATGTCATGGGCTTCTGCTAAACAAATTCTGGCTGTGACATTGAAGAAAGGTTTATTTCTCTTCCACGTTTAGAGGAGGAACATTTTCTTATTTATTTTGCTTGTCCAGCCACACTATTTCTTGTTTTGTTTTAAGGTCCCATGTCCTAATTATACGTCTCGATCTTAAAACTGACCTTATTGAGTCATTGATTGCTTTGGAAAGATTTCTTTTCACTCCTCTTTATTGTGCAAGTAATTCGTGTGCACGGTACCAAAAATTAGTTCAGATAAGCAGGTCTAGAAAACGATTTAAAATCACCAATAATCCCATCACCCAGAAATAATGACAGCAAACATTTTGTTTGATGTTTATCTGTTCAGAGGTATTTATTTGCCATTCATTCAGTAAATATTTATTGAATTCCTCTTTTGCACTCAATACATGAAATCATCCTATATATAGTCTTTGAGACCCGCTTATTTCTCCTAGACATGTACATCCTTCCAAGTCAATAAATGTGTGTCTACACTGTCTTTTAAAATATCTTTCAATTGTAAGGGCATATCGGTATATTCTGTTAGTTTAAAATTTCAGTTATCGTAAGTTTCTGTTGTTATAACTGTTGCTGCAACAAAGGTTCTTGTAAATATTTCTTGGCATGCTTGTCTGATTATTTTGGAAAGATTTTCATATATATTTACGTCCAAATTATAAAAGAAAGTGTAGAATCCCCATGGCTCCCACACACAAAAATGCCCCAATATGCGTGAGTCACTGGTAACGAAACTTCTGTCTCGGCAATGGAGTTTCACCTGTGCTCTTGTACCTGCCCAGACTTTGCTTCATGGGGTTTGCATTTGATCATCCTTCAGTTTCAATTTAAATGTGACATTCTCAGAAAGTCTTTCCTGACTCTCCATCAGATTAGTTCTGTATTATTATTGTTGCCACCCCCCAGCCCTTCCAGAGTGTCTGTACCTGTCCTGTTCTATTAAGCTCCCTGAAGACAGGAATCCTGTCTGTTGGGCTGTCTTTCCAACCAATGAGCGTGGTGCTTTGTCGAATTCACATAGTCGTTGGTTGAGTGAAAGTACCTGTCTGTGGTTGTCTTATGCTTTTCTTTCATTTTCTCTTCTGTCTTTCAGGAGATTTCTGTGCCCTTGCCACCAATTAGGAGGCCTTGGTCTTATTCTTTGTGTTGGTGTAAGAGACTTTTTCTGTCCTAACTAAGATGAGAATATATTGACTCACCCACACATGAAAATTCCAGCGGTGGGAGGGGCTTCAGACATGGCTGGATTTGTGTGCTCCATGATGGTTCCCAGAAATTCATCTTCCCATTTCTAGGCCTGGATTTCTTGTAACCTGGCCTCGTTCTCTGGCAGGCGTTCTTCTGGGGAGGGTGGTGGTGCTCAGTTGCTCCAGGTGTATGTTTAGCTCTCTCTTGAGGACTCCATCAAATGTGAATGGAGGATTCTGAGCGGCCTGACTGGGGTCCCAGGCCCTTCCCTGAACCTCCTGCTGTGCCCAAGGAGGTGGGGTTCTCTGGGCCCGGAGTCCCACTGGAAACCAGAAGGAAATTCAGGGTGACAAAGTTGACTGTTACTGCTGTCCACTGCACTCTAAAGTTGTGTGGTCCTCAGCACAGCCAGCCTCTTGGGGCCTTGCTTTGATGCTGTTTGTGTAGGAAATTAGAAAAATAATGCTGCCTTGATTGTTGTGAGGACCCGATGAAACAGTGGATATGAAAGCACTTTGGCATTTATAAAACAGTTTGAAAAAAGAAGGGCTCTTCGTATTGCAGATTTGGAGATCCCTTTGTCTTTACCCCACAGGTGCAGCTGAGTGGCCTGTGTGTTCCAGAGGTTACAGACGTGTCACCTGGGGGATTGGTCTGCGCTCAGAGAACCAGGACCCCTCCCCACCTGCCCAGGGCCATTTCCCCACATTTAGAACTTGAGGTGCCCTGGCAGGCAGGCTGCTTCCGCAGACCCTCTTCCTCAGACCCAGGGACCCAGGGACCCTCCTGGCGCCAAGCACTGCTAACATGGCAGCTGGTTAGGGTGCAACATTGCCAAGGATCTATAACCCTTGACTGGTGGTGTGGCAGTGCTAGAGTCATGTCTGTTACAGCTACTCTGCTGGCGTCTGTGGGTGCCCGGTTCTGGGAGGGTGTCTCAGCAGAGCTGAGGAGCCAGTGACAGAGCATGGGGAGAGGGTATCCTCTGCTCCAGGACATGCTTGTCTGCCACCTTGACCTACAGATCACCAGCTCCTCCAACCCCATTTCTCTTTACCTCAGACCATGGATCTGCCCATTATTTGCTGTGTGACTCCAGACCCACTGCTGAATCTCTCTGAGCCTTGGAATCCATTCTGTATACAACTATCCCAGCTGTGCACTTAAAAATGAGATAATGTACCACATCTTCTCTGTCCATGCATCTGCTGATGGACACTTAGGTTGCTTCCATGTCTTGGCAATTGTAAATAGTGCTGTTATAAACATTGGGGTGCATGTATCTTTTTGAATTGGAGTTTTTGTCTTTTACAGATACATGCCCAAGAGTGAGATTGCTGGATCTTATGGTAACTTATATGGTAATTTTTAGTTTTTTAAGGAGCCTCCATACTGTTCTCCATAGTGGCTGCACTAATTTACATTCCCACCAACGGTGTAGGAGGGTTCCCTTTTCTCCACACCCTCTCCAGCATTTATTATTTGTAGACTTTTTGAATATTATTTAGCCACAAAAAAGAATGAAATAATGCCATTTGCAGCAACATGGGTACATCTAGAGATTATCATACTAAGTGAAGTAAGTCAGACAGAGAAAGACAAATATATATCACTTATGTATGGAATCTAAAAGAAATGATACAAATGAACTTATTTACAAAACAGAAATAGACTCATAGACATAGAACACAAACTGTGGTTACCAAAAGGGAAAGAGGCGGGTAGGGATAAATTAGGAAGTTGGGATTAACAGATATACACTACTATATAGAAAATAGATAAGCAACAAGGACCTACTGTATAGCACAGGGAACTACATTCACTGCCTTGTAATAACCTATAAAGGAAAAGAATCTGATAAAGAATATATATATATTCACCGGAATCACTCTTCTGTACACCTGAAACTAATGCAACATTGTAAATCAACTATACTTCAATAAAAAAAAAGAGAGGTAATACATGGATGCCACCGGCCCAGGGCTTAGCACAGAGTGTACGTTTACTTAGCGCTCATAACCTTCCTGGCCTGGCCCTTCTGATGACTCCCACAGGACCGTTTGTCTCTGGAAGACGTGCCAGAATGTAATCCTGGTCCTTCCTAAACCCCTGGACCACTGGGCCCCTTTCCCTGGCCACTGCTGCCCTCACAACAGGGTTTCATAGAGTCCCTGCTGGAAGAATGAGTGTCTGGGGACAGGGGGGTTCTAAGTGCTGAGCCGAGGGCTCAAGTGGCCGGCGCAGCCTGAGAGCGGGGGCTGTGAGGGAGAGGACCCCAGCTCTGGGATACAGAACCATCCTAGTCAGGAGAGTAAGGCCAGAGATGCCTCTGAGGGAGATGAGGGTCATTGCAGTCCATCAGAGGAGGAGATCCGAGATGCCGCTTTCTCTGGGGGTGTGCAGGAAGCCGCTGAAGAAGGCAGAAGGAACCACGACAGGAGACTTGACGAGGCTCAGCACGGCGGAAGGTGCACGGGGAACCTAGCCTGTCCGCACCGCCCTGCACTAAGGACGCCACTGTCTCCTGCTTCTTTGAAGCACAGAGCCTGTCCAGAGTGGGTGCTCAGAAAGCAAGCACTTGAAGAGACAGTGATGAGAGACAGGAGAGAGGAAGAGAGAGAAAAAAGGGAGAGAGCAATTGAGTGAGAAGGTCTGCTGCAAGCAAGCCAGGGAGCGGAGGGAGAAGAGATAAGAAGGAACTAAGTGGATCAGTAAGGATGTGCCAGAAAACACAATGCAGACATCTCTTTCTCTCTTAGGAGAAGCAATCTGGAGACAGGCTGTTCAGAGCTTGGGGGATCCCTCAGCCGTGCCACCAAAGTCCCCAGCGGTCTCTTTCCCCCTTCAGCTGTTGGCCGTGTACTTGCTGTGCCCGGGGCCTCAGGGCTGCTGCAGCGGCTCCAGGTGCACTTCAGTGTTGGGGGGATTTGGGGGGACTGGGAAGCTGAAAGGAGAAAGGGTAGCCGGCTGCATGGGTCCATATTTTCAGGACAGTAAAAGCTTTCTCAGACACCCCAGCAGACGTCTGTCTCTAACTCATTGGACAGAATCGTGTCTCATGACCACCTCCAGCTGCAAGAAAGGCGAGCCATTAGCTTTCGCTGCCTCTGTGGTGAGGCAGGCGAGTCAGAAGGGCTGGAAAAGGTATGCGGTGAGTGACAGCCAGTGCCCTTGATCCCGCGGGCTTACCCCGGGTGACTGAGCAGCTGCAGACTGCATTAACCCAGCGAGGGAGGTCAGGAGGCGGGAGGCGCTTTAGAGGGAAGCCAGTGAGCCTGAAATTCCAAGGTGCATCTACACAGAAGCGGAGCTGGCCCTGGAAATGTGGTCTGGAGGTGGGGCCGGAGACAGAGGCATGGAGGGTGGCCGTTACAGCTACACAGCCATGGGTGAATGTGTCCGTCGGGGAAAGAGTGCTGACCTGGTCCAGGCGGCAGGAGGGAGAAAAGCCAGGGGCTGTCAGGGCAGTGCATCCTGGTAGAGCCAAGGGAAGAGGGCCTGTGCAGTGGGTGGATGGTCCAGGCACGACTGTGGGAGGGGAACTGCCTCAGGAGAGCATCAATGGGGAGCATGGTGGGCCCTGAGTCAGAAGGTAAACCACGTCACTTCAGGTAGCCTTTCTGGGAATTGATGAATCTATTTCTGGGTGAGAGAAAACAGTAGAAGGGGCTGCAGCTCTGGGCCCCGGGGCTGAGGGCAGAATCGCAGGCTGTGCTAACCGTGGACCCAGCCCACGGTGGGGTGCTGAGGTGATGGGAAAAGGCCGACGAGTTCTGGTGGCTTTGAACGAGGGCTTAGTTACTTCGCCCAGCTCTGTGTTTGGGCTTACAAGGATATGGAGGGCATCACTGAGTGTGGGAATAGAAAAGAAGTGCATGGAAACGGGTGGGTGATATGGAAACAAGGGCTTTGGGTGCCAACTATTGAAATGTCTTTTTTTTCTGAGGCTATTGCAACCCAAATATATATAAATGGCACATATGAACACACCGTGGCACGTTACAGACAATCTGATGCCTGGGTCTAAAGTTGTAATTTAAGAAAATTTAATCGCAAAACACTAAAAATAATCAGAAGCATAAATAGCAGAGCAAGCCTGTCATCATCACCAAACTCGAAGCTGTAACTGGAAAGAGTATGAGATGCTGTAGAAAATGGACCAGTTGGAAAAATAAGCTGAGTCTTCCAGATGCTCCCAGCCTGTGCTGGAGGTGGGGAGCGGGGTCCACGTGTGCCTGGAACGCCTGAATCACTATAGTCTCCTTCCGGACGCCGGGCTGGAGCGCAGCCCTGGGCCACGTCTCCCTCCCCAAGTATATCTGCAGCTCCTGGGAGGCAGACATTTATACCAGCCAGTGCCAGTCACCCCTTGCTCCCTCCACCAGCCTCCAGGACCAGCCAATGCGCTGCCCTTTTGCTGAGTGAAGAGCTGCTTCTTTCTCTCTGTTATCATGTCCCAGGTGACCTTTCCCTTTCTGAAGCTGAGAGAACCTTGGGTGCCCTCCTTTATCATCAGGCATTGTCAGGGGTGGGGCTGTGACCAGGGCACTTTTGCCTGGGGCAAGGGTGATGTTGAGACTGGGGAAAGTGACCCAAGAAGGCCACACTTGGGGAGGCATCTGTGCAGGTGGGGAGCCCTTTGGGGATCCAGGGCTTAGGGAGGTAGCACTGGGGGCCTGTGATGGCAGGGAGGGTGCGGTTTTACATAGGCATTCAGGATGGTCTCGGTGAGAAGGTGACATTGAGCAAAGATGTGAAGGAGGTGGGGAAGGGAGGGAGCAACGTGGATGAGGGGAAGGGCGTCCAGCCGATGGGACAGGCGGTATAAAGTCCACAGTAGGACATGTGCCTGGTGTGTGTTTGAGGGTCAGTGAGGAGGCCACTGTGTCTGGAGGAGAGTGAAGGATGGGGGAAGAGAGGAGATGAGGTCAGAGGCCTGATGGGGGTGGGAGGTGGGCTTCTGCAGGGCCTTGCAGCCATTGTAGGGGCTTTGCGTTTTCCTCTGAGTGAGATGAGGGTCATTGCAGGAGTTTGAGTAGAGGAGCAACGTGACCTGACTTAGATAATAAATGAGCGATTGGACTGCTGTATGTCAAAAATCGTGGAGTCCGCTTCCAAGCTAACAAATTCACCTGCCACAGTCTCATAGATGTTGGCAGACACAAGCCTCCTGGTTAGAGATAAAGGATTTTATTACTCACAGGATACCAGGCAGCACAGCCCCTGACTCTCGTTCACAACCATTCCCCTTGCTCCCTGAGTTCTACCGGGGCCATTCGGAGCAGCCCAGGTGGATGCTGTGCACACAGTGGGTGTGTGTCACTGCTGAGGAATCCCGGGCTTAGGAACCCACAGTCTTATAAGGGGCTATTGGCAAAGCTGCTCCAAGTTTGTCCTGGAGTAAGACAGCATCTTTATCATCTTGTTCAGGAGACAATCTGCCCTCTACCCAGGAAGGAGATACTATCTCTATCCTCCGAATCTGTTTCTATAAACGTCCTCAAAAAGATAGTCCAGGACAAACACTGTCACAACACACGTGGTAATACCATGGAGAAGTTCCACCTTCCCCAGCTGTATAGGGACAGTAAACTAAGTAGGAGCAGGTCAGAAAGCCAGAGGACCCATCAGGAGGATGTTGCAGTGACCTGAGAAAGAGATGATGGTGTTTGGACCGGGTCATAGCAGTGCAGGTTGTGGAAAATAAAAAGTTTCCTCTGTGTAGAGCCACTCACTCTACACTCTGTGTAGAGCCACCAGCACTCTGCCCTGATCATGCAGGAGAAAGATCAGTCCTGCTTGCTTCCTGAAGCCTCAACTCATCATTATAGAAGAGAGACTGTGTGATAGTTAATTTTATGTTTCAATTTGGTGGGGTCACAGTGCCCAGATATTTAACCTGACATTATTCTGGATGTTTCTGTGAGGGTGTTTTTCGATGAGATTAACATTTAAGTTGGTGGGCTTTGAGTAAAGCAGATTGCCCTCCTTAGTGTGGTGGGCCTCGTTCAATCAGTTGAAGACTTTCATAGAACAAAAGAGCAACCTACCCTGAGCAAGAAGGAATTTTGCAGCATGTGGACTTCAAACTTGAACTGGCTCTTTCCTGGGACTCCAGACTGCTAGCCTACCCTCCAGAGTTTGGACTTGCCAGCCTATATAATGTCATGAACCAGTTCTATCTATCCATCTATCTATCTATCCATACACACACACACACACACACACACACACACACACACACACATCCTATTTGTTTGTACTTCATCCTGCTTTTGGTGGGAGTCACTGAAGAGTTTAGAGTATTTAGAAGAAGGACATGATTGGATTTATATATTAGAAGGATGCTGAGGAGGGCCAGATGGTGGATTGGGAGACTGGGCGTTGGGAGACAATTATATTTATCCAGGTAGGAAATGACAAATTTGGTGGCAGAAGTGGGGATGGAGAGGAGGTCTGGAGTGGGGAGATACTTAGCCAGAGGAACTAGTAGGAATCAGAACCCATTGCATGAGTGATGAAGGGGAAAGTCAGGGTGGGTCTGGCTCCTGGGTACATTGGGGATGCCCATGCCTGTTGGTACAGGAGAAGGAGAATTGGGCTGGGGCAGTAGGTGATGAGTGTTCTGGGGGGCGTGCCAAACTGTGCTCCCTTATCTTGAGGGAGATGCCCAGGGAGCACAGATTTGGGAGATGTCACAACTTGAGGGGGGTTAAAACCCTGTGGAGTGCATAGAGCTTGTCCCTGTTGTCCCCAGAGCATCATTCCCACGAAAAACCTGTCCGAATGCCTCGCCCAGCATCGCCAGCCTAGGTCTTCACCCAGGGGCCCAACACAAAGAACGAGTTAATGCTGAGGGGGAAATTCAATACCTGCCACCAGAACTCAGCAAAGGCGTTAAACACCATCTGGTGCCAGACAAGTGAAACAAATGAAAAAAGTCTCTGAGGAGACCCCACCCTAGATGGAGGCGGCGTCTTGCCTGTACTGGAGGGAGTAGGGGAGGGGCTTTCCTTGTGTGCACACATGTGTATTCAGGTAGAACCCTCATGCACGTACACACGTGCGTTTATGAATAATTGAATCTCCGTAAACCTGCCATCAAGTAGCTCATTTTAGTTTCGCAGACTGCCCCCGCTCTGTCCCCTGTGATGGCTGTCTTGTCCCTGTTGATACACGAGGAGAGTGAGGGTCCTGGCCTGCAGACAGGCTCAGAGTGCTGCGAGGGAAGGAGAAAGGCAGTGGTTCTGGCCCAGGTCCTCCCCTTGGGTGCCATATGGGCCACATCCCACTCGGGATGGCAGGTCCAAGGCCAGCAGGCTCCAGGCTTTCTGCTGTGACCGGGAGCCTCATCCCTCCTCCCCCAGGGCTGGTTGGCCTCTAAGGCAGGACTCTGACACCAGAGTTTTAAGTGTATCTGGCCGGGTGCATTATCTAAATTATTATGTATCACCCCGCGTAATGGCAAAAGTAAAAACCGCTGTTAGCTCAGTGAATAAATCCTCGGTGTTGATCAGCCATCGCGTGGTGTCGACTTTTTTAATAGGCACTATTTACATGGAGACTTGGCAGCCTGCTCCGTCGTCTAATTGCAGGTGGAAAATGGATGCCGGTCTCTGCTGTGCCGTAAAAATGTAAACTATAAATGACTTAAGTGCTCGTGTGCTCCCTTCTCTACCCAGCACTCATTTCCACCCCGTGTTTAGATACCAGGTGGAGAAAAAAAACTACTCTCCTGTGAGATAATAACTTTTAAGATGTGGGGCTCCCAGCTTCTCCCATCTGATGCCCCCAGTGCTTCCTGGAGCCGTAGTTTCCCTGGGTCTCTCTCCACGGGGGAAGCATCGTGCTGAGCTACGCAGACGGTCCCCTGCCTCTTAAGTGCCATGATGTTATTGCATACTCTTAAGTAGCCTGAGTTACTGCCCCTGTGCTCCTTAATGCTCCTGTGGGCTGAAGGGGTCGGAAGCTTCCAGAAGAGCTTAACTCCACCACAGAGCCCTGAGAGGAAGTGGATTCTAAGGGTGGGTGTGTGCTGATGATGGCCTGAAAGCAGGTCAGGAGAGCCAGGTCCACGCAAGTGACTCAGTGATGCGGTTTACCCGCAACCTTGCCAGGAGCCAGGCTTGTTTCACTCTACACTTAGCTCTGAGACACCTGCAAGCCCTGTTCTGTTAGAAAATTCCCCGTCCGCGGTGTGTACCTGATGTTCTAATGGGGGCTGGGTGGGCTGTGTGTACATGAGTGTGGCTCTGTATGTTGGGGCTAGGTTTTAGTTTTTTTTTTTTTTTCATACAAGGGTAACTTTATTAAAGCAAAGAACTGAATGTAATTTTAAAGGACATTTTTCAAAGGACTCCACCTCCATCATATCTTCTCCTAATTTTTATCTTCTCTGAGAAATTGTGCAAGGTTAAGTTTACTTTTTTCTAGTGCCGCTGTCTTGGCTCGTCTTGGTAGTCTCATCTTCATTTCTTTCTATTTTTTTTTTTTTTTGCGGTACGCGGGCCTCTCACTGTTGTGGCCTCTCCCACTGCGAAGCACAGGCTCCGGACGCGCAGGCTCAGCGGCCATGGCTCACGGGCCCAGCCGCTCCGCGACATGTGGGATCTTCCAGGACCGGGGCACGAACCCGCATCCCCTGCATTGGCAGGCGGACTCCCAACCACTGTGCCACCAGGGAAGCCCCCACATGTTGACTTTTAACTTTATTGTTCGAAATTTGAAGTCATCCTCGTAAAAACATTGCCAAGCCTTTAGAATACTGTTCCCCAAACTATCTGACTCAATGAATTAAGAACTTGGTAGGGAATGTGGGCTTGAGGAATGTCTGCATGTAAGAAATGCACACATGCAAAACACAGAGATGAGACGTGCTATATTTCAGATGCCTAAATATTATAAATTTTGAAATTAAATTTCCTCCAGAGCTTTCGCGTTTGTGTTACTTTCATCTCTGGTGCTGGGATCACTATCATTTGATTCTTCTAGGATTCCTCCTTATTTCTGCTCACCATCTCCTGATCCCTCTGCTTCACCTTGGTCAGTCTAACACTGAGATCTCCAAAGACTCAGGTTGGAGACCTCAGTGAATTTCAAAGTTGCCAGAATACAGCAGATAGAGTTCCTGAAAGTCAAGTTCAGAGAAGCCAAAGCTATTTCTGAGAGGTCAGAGCTTCAGCTGGTTCTCTTAGCATTTCGCCTTGGCTCTGCATTTTTTCTGTGTTTTGGTTCAGTGATGAAACACACTGTCCATCACGGCATGCGGCAGCACTGAGAATTGTCAGGAACTGTGTGCTGGCAAAAACCACAGAGCCGGGGCCGGCAGCAGGATGCGAAGTCACCCTTTCCTGTCTGGAGGGCTTGCTGAGTGCCAGACACATACTAGCTGCTTGACATACCCCATGCCACATCATCCCCTTGTGAAGTAGATAATATTATACCCATTATAGGGATGGAAATGAAGAGTTAGTTCACTTCCCCAGTGTTAGACCTCTGGTTAGAGGTAGAATACAAGCCCCAGGATGGCTGCCCACAGAGCCCCTGCTCTTTCGTATTTCCCTGATACTGACTCTCTTTTTTTGTTGGTTTGTTTGGGTTTTTTTTAAATTAATTTTTAAATAGGAGTATAGTTGATTTACAATGTTGTGTTAGTTTCTGCTGCACAGCAAAGGGAATCAGCCATACATATACACATATCCACTCTCTTCTAGACTTCATTCCCATATAGGTCATTACAGAGCACCGAATAGAGTTCCCTGTGCTATACAGTAGGTTCTTATTAGTTATTTATTTTATATATATAGCAGTGTGTATATGTCAATCCCAATCTCCCAATTTATCCCTCCCCCCTTCCCCCGCCCCCACCCCCCGCCTCCGGTAACCATAAATTTGTTTTCTACATCTGTGACTCAATTTCTGTTTTGTAAATAGGTTCATTTGTACCGTTTTTTTAGATTCCATATATAAGCGATATCATCTGACATTTTGTCTTCCTCTGTCAGACTTACTTCATTCAGTATGACAGTCTCTAGGCCCGTCCATGTCGCTGCAAATGACATTATTTTGTTCTTTTTTATGGCTGAGTAATATTCCATTGTATGTATGTACCACATCTTCTTTATCCATTCCTCTGTTGATGGACATTTAGGCTGCTTCCATGTCCTGGCTATTGTAAATTGTGCTGCAATGAACATTGGGGTGCATGTATCCTTCCGAATTATGGTTTCCTCCGGATATATGCCCAGGAGTGGGATTGCTGGATCATATGGTAGCTCTGTTTTAAGTTTGTTAAGGAATCTTCATACTGTTCTCCATAGTGTCTGTACCAATTTACATTCCCACCAACAGTGTAGGAGGGTTCTCTTTCCTCCACACCCTCTCCAGCATTTCTTGTTTCTAGGTTTTTTGATGATGGCCATTCTGACCGGTGGGAGGTGAGACCTCATTGTAGTTTCGATTTGCATTGCTCCCTGATACTGACTCTTTAAAGCTGGGTGTATGCTGAAGTGTATCATCAGGGAGCTAAGAAGTGGACAGAAGTGGGGATTGCGGGTCACACGTGCAGCCTCCATTTTCCCTGTCTTCTAATGCGTACGGGAGGTCTCCGCTCACCAGACAGGCAGAAGACTCAGAGAACATGGGGCTGAGGGGCGGTGGAGACCTTGTACCCCACATCCTTCCATTGAGGAAACAGCCCCAGGGTGGGAGGACACAGGACTAATCAGGTACCTGGCACCCAATGTTCTTTCCTACCCCTCTTCAGTCTTTTTACAAGAAAAATGGTCTTGTCCCCTCACTGGAGATGATGTAACTGAAATCTAAACTCCTGAATGCACTTTTGGAATTGTTCATTAAAAAGGCGTGCCCAACAATATTTTCTCTAAGGACTCCAAATGGCAGATAAATGGCATCTTCCGCCTTGACGTCCCCTCGGTGGTACATATTACAGCCAGAGGAAGAGGGTAAGGGCTCTGTGGCATAAATTAGGCTGAAGGAAGAGGAGCCCCGGTTGAATGGTGGGCGCGTGTCCTTCCTTTTTCATGTCAGCCTTCTGTTGAGGAGACGTCAGCTTGACACTGCCTCTTCTAGCTTTTATTCATCTTGGAACATCTTGACAGCGCCACGTCAAAAGGCTAGGATGCCCTTCTGCCAAAGATCTCAACAGCTACGCCTGATGTTTTTTTAAGGGCCTCCAATAAATCCAGGTAAAGGACTGGTATTCTTAGGAAGCCAGTGGGGGTGGGATGTGGTCAAGCTTTGCCTCTGTTTCATTTTGTGATAAATCAAACCGATTTTTACACGTGGCACATGGAGGGAAGACATTCTTGGACTAGGAAGATGGGCAGAGCCTTGTTTGGTCATTCCTGGCTATTTGCTAATGAGGAGTGACTTAACAGTTGTCAACGGGTTGGGTGAACGTAACCACCATATCCCTGGAGTGGTTGAGGTGTGGACTGTCTCTGTCCTGGCGGCCACCCAGAAGGGTCCCGGGGAGGCGTCCTTACTACCGCAACTCTTGCTGTCCCAAGTGAGGAGATTAATCGTTTGGATAAATGTTTTGAGATAGAGCAGGTATCCCTTGCTATCCAAAGTCTTGATGCTTTGCTCTCAACTTTCAGGCACCAAATTGATTCTGGGCTTCTCTATTTGGGAGAAGCATCTAAGTGAATGGGTTTGAAGATCAAGGGATATTTGTATAGTTTCCTTATTCCAGGCATCTCTTGACAACAAGGACGGCATACGTGAGTTGGAACTTGGTGTAATGGAGAGGACACAGACTCAGAAGCTGTCTGTTAGAGCTGGGTTTCTGCTGCTACAGTGAAACAGGATGGTGTCATCCAAAGCTGACCTGGGGAAGAAATCAGGTGGCTGGCAGCTTGCATGATTTGAGATGTGCTGGGGGAGATTCCTATGTCTTCGAGTAATTCTGTGCTCAGACTGAATTATCCATCCGAAGTCACATGGTTAGTGCGAGACAGAGCTGGCATTCAAATCAGGCAGTCTGGCTCTACCGTCTGTGCCTGTAGCCACTGCACAGTTGACTGGGGACCTTGGGTGAGTCCTTCCTCTTTCTGGACCTCAGGACCCCTCTGTAAAATGGGGAGGTTACACTCCAGGACCTTCAAACCGCTCAGCTGTCCAGGCACTCTCTAGCCTAGGGGATACTGGGGCACGCTGCTCTGGGCCCAGAGCAAAGCACAAATCGGTGGGAGGACCCTTTGACCTCCTTCTCCCCCTACTGCAGACAAAAGGAGGGTGCTGCCCCTGGACATATTGCATGGGGCTTGTCCTGAAAATTATGTCTGTGCAAAATGAACAGGCTTGCTGGGGAGAACAGGCTCATAAATACACTCAGGGGAAAAATTAATTCGTTAAAAATATATTTCCCATGTAGTCTTTTTATGAGTCTGCCTCAAATTTATTCTTATTCTCCTGCTCTGTCTTTGCTCCCACCAAGCCTAGGTTCCAGGGCCAGTAAGTACCATTTCTGGGTGGTCCACAGCGGGTACAGGGTGGCAGAAGTGTGGGCACACCTTCCTGCTTCCTGTCAGCTGGGCGTCAGGCATGGTGCAGAGTCGGCAGTGGCCCAGGACCCAAGACCTGGCTTCCCGCATCCGCTCTTTGCCATCTGTGTGACCTTGGGCAAGTTGCTTGGTCTCCTTGCCCCTCAAATTCCCCATTTACCAAATCGAAGGTGACAAAATACTCCTCTGGGTTTGTTTTCGAGAGATGAGTTGGCGTGTAAGCAAAGTGACAAGGGCTGTAGAGATGAGAGAGACAGCCTAGCCCTTGACAGAGAGCGAGGACGCTGGAGTCAGATGGGTCCGGTGGAATCCGGCTTCAACACTTATCAGCCAGTAAGCCAGCGTGAGTCCCTTCACCTCTCTGAGCCTCGGTTTCTTTATTTGTAAAATTGCAATCATGACCCCTACTTTAGAGAGTTGTTTCGCTATTAGAAAAGCAATAGGAGGCCTGGCACATAGTAGATAATATAGAAAAATTATGATATGCTCTGGGACACAGCTTAAGAGAACACTGAGGCTGCACAGACCTCCTGTGTAGACCAAAGGGACATAGCATGGTGGCAGGGTCAACCTAACTGCATCAAGGACCAGGTTCTCAAAGGTAATGACTTCACAATGATAACCAAAGCAGCTTTATTTTTTAAAATTATTTATTTATTTTTAACTTTTTTGGCCTTTCCACATGGCATGCAGGATCTTAGTTCCCCCACCAGAGATCGAACCCGCACCCCCTGCAGTGGAAGTGCGGAGTTTCAACCACTGGACCACCAGGGAAGTCCCCAAAGCAGCTTTATTGAACACCCACCTTGGGCCAGCTGCTGGGCTTCGGAGAAGAGACTTCCCCTTCTGCTGTAACTTCCCTGGGGTGCCAGGTATGACACCCCTTGCCCCATTCCAATGGTGCATTTATCTGTCTTCTCCAGAGGCCACGAGCACATTCTTAAAGTGCATGCAAAACACCTGATAATTTAGTGTGGGAGCAGAGAAATAAACACAAATACCGCTTATCATTCTGCAAGCGTCCTTCGCTCAGCACCGATACTACTAGTGAAACGGGCAGCCATCGGTTTAATAAACAGTTGAGTAGACTGAAAAAAGAAGAGAGGCAGAACATTCTTCAGGGTTCCTGGGATCTTAGGTGAGCCAGGAAATAACTGAAATGCTGTTTTATGTGTGTGCAAAATTACTTTTTTTCTGTGTGGATGTGCATAACTGGGTGAAACGCTGGGTTTTACTAGGGAGAGGGTCCATAGCACTCTTCACATTCTTAGAGGGCTGAAGATCAAAAGGTTACAGCCTATATTAATCTACTGAGTCATTTTTTTTTTTTAGACAGGAGGAGGTGGAAATAATTAGTTGTATCATAACATATGGGAGAAAATGTCTCTCATTAACCATTTAATAGCTTGAAAGGGTGCAAACTTTCAAGACCTCACCGATGGACGTTTTCAATTAATGTTGAGTAAATTTGCATTTTGTAAATGTGACCAAATGTGTATGACGCTATATCTGAAACATTTCGAGACTCTGACAGAAAGTACAAAGCCAGAACATGGAGGTTAACGCTGATAATCTCAAGTCAACTCTCTATTTGTTTTAGAGATGGCTTTGCAGTGCATAGAAATTAATAAGTAATTTTCTTGGTGACAGCCTGAGGCAACTGAGTTAATGCTTAAATCCAAGTCTATGCAGTATGGAAAGGAGCAAATGATTTTTATAGAAGTTGTCTCTAGCAGTAGGGGAGAGGGAGGTACTATGGGGGAGCATCTAATGAGAGTTCTCATATTTTAATCATTAACCTAGAATCAGGATGTCACCATCCTGTCAGAGAAAGAGGAAATAAAAATCCTAGAGGCCACAGGAGTCTTGAATGCCAAATTGGAATCAAAGTTTGAAATGGGGCTTGTCCTCTCTGCAGAGGTACTCTGTGCTCTTTCCTTGGGAATGGTCCCCTTCCTGCCATAAGGCATTCCACGTGGGTAGTATGCTTGCAAACGCTGACCCCAGGGGGCTTGCAGATTTAGGGGAGCCTGCCCTGCCTTCCTCTCCTTTATCAGAACTTCTCCTTCAGCTGGAATTCCAGCTTCTGGAGATCCAAGAGTGAGAAGCATGGAGGAAGGTCAGGGGGAATTTTTCGGAGTTTGATATCCACTGATATCAGTCAACTTTTTTTCCTGCAACCTCTTCAATAATTCATTTATTCTGGGGGAGAGACTTGAAGTCAAATAAATCTAGATCCAAATGCACATTTCTCATCCACAGAGTGGGAATTGTAATGCCTACTTCACAGGGTGGCCATTAGGTATATTAATAAAGCAAAGCCCGGGTACCTGGTGGGTCTACAATGGTAGTTCGGACTGAAGCATTGTTATCCTATTCTGGGCAAGAGGCAATCTATCCACACACACAGTCTATCCAAACACCGTGGGCTTTGGGACCCCCCCTTCTTGTCCTTCTTACGCCTTTAGTGGCCTTTCGGGGCATTTTTATGGGAATTTCTGGGAGCCTACTCTTACCTGGTTTAGGGATGATTGACGCTCAAAGGACATTGTTTTCTGCCTAATCATACATGTTGGAATTTTTCTGAAAACAACATTTTCCTCGGGAGTTTTAAATTCTGGCCAGCCAGGATGCTAGCTAGTCCTATGGCCTACATCAGCTAAGGAACTTTTACCAAAGCTCTACCTCCTTTGGAATTCTGATTCATCCCAAGACTGGAAGAGGGCTTGGAGATCCCAGTGGCACCTTGTCAAGGGAACCACTAAGTACCTAGGATGGCCCATTAGCTGGAATGTCTTTCCTCAGTGTACTGTAAGCTTTTTGTGAATTATACAGGGTGATGGGAAACAGATGACTCTGAGAGCTTCTTGGGTGGTCTTCCAACCCCACCCTGCCACTCCCAGTCATTCCCAACACAGTGGCCCTGTGAACATAGAAGAAACAGAGCATGGTGAGAGCCTGGACTTTGGAGTCGGGGTTTGAGTCCCAGCTCTAAGCCTACTAG
Source organism: Phocoena sinus (assembly GCF_008692025.1). Taxonomy (NCBI): domain Eukaryota; kingdom Metazoa; phylum Chordata; class Mammalia; order Artiodactyla; family Phocoenidae; genus Phocoena; species Phocoena sinus. Next base: position 20,923,433 of record NC_045766.1, read on the forward strand.
TTGTGGGAAATTGCTCCATCTTGGATAATAATAATACCTGCATCCCAGGTCTGTTATGCGGATTAAATGAGAGGATCCACCACCCTCTGCCTGCCTTCCCGACCTCATTCTGAGCTCCCTGGGTTCCAGTCATGCTTGTTTCCTCTTCATCCCTGGGAAGTACCATCTTAAGACAGCGCTTTTCTTCTTTGTGAGTCTTCTCCCCAGCTCACCTCTCCAGTTGTGCGGGTGCCACGTTCTGCTTTCACATCTTTCACATCTCAGCTGGAAGGCACCTGCTCTGAGCACCAGCACTGGACCAGGCCCCCTGTCCTATGCTCACAAAGTAGCCAGTTCTTTGGCCTCAGGGCGTTCATCCCCACTTGTAATTATAGATTTGTGTTTTTATTGGATTAAAATCTGTCTCTCCCGGTAAACTGTGAGCTCTGCAAAGCTGGGGACCGCTTCATTTGCCTGATTTCTTTCCCACTGCCTGGCCTGGGATTTGACACCAACTAGATGCTGGATAGTATCTGGTGAATGAGTGGCTGAACATTTATCTTCTGAAGCCCTGGCAAGCACACACATTCTGCTAGTGTTTTGTTTCACTTTTCAGAATGGTTTCCATTCCTCCATTCCATTACAGGCACACCTCTTTTTATTGCATTTCACTTCATTGCACTTCTCGGATACTGCTCCTTTTTTTTTTTTTTTTTTAAACAAATTGAAGCCTTGTGGCAATTCTGTGTCGAGCAAGTCTATCGGCACCATTTTTCCAACAACATTAGCTCGCTTCATGTCTCTGTGTCGCCTTTTGGTAATTCTCACAATGTTTCAAACTTTTTCATTGTTATTATACTTGTATGGTAATCTGTGATCAGTGATCTTGGATGTTACTACTGCAACTTGCTGAAGGCTCGGATGATGGTTAGCATTTCTTAGCAGTAAAGTAGTTTTAATCAAGGCACGTGCGTTGTTTTTTTAGACACACTTAATACTTCAGTATAGTGTAAATATAACTTTTATGTGCACTGGGGAACCAAAGTGTTCACATGATTCGCTTTATGGACATACTCGCTTTATTGCAGTGGTCTGGAACCGAACACGCAGTATCTCTGAGGTACGCTTGATCTAAAACATTTCCAGCCCAGCCCAAAATCCATAGAGTGATTTATGCTGCTTTTAATTAGAATCAACTCTGAGACAGCTTGGCTCAAGTCTAGAAGAATCCCATGACCTTGTCAAGTGTTTGCCCTGAAGATTCAGATGGCATTGTACACCTGCACCTTTCCTTGTTGATACACCTGTTTGAAGTAAGTGGGAATTAATGATATCCTGGGGTACATATCATAATACAGATATGTAGGTAAAAAGTCCAAGCTACTGTATAGCACGGGAAACTCTACTCAATACTCTGTAATGACCTATATGGGAAAAGAATCTAAAAAAGAGTGGATATATGTATATGTATAACTGATTCACTTTGCTGTATGGCAGAAACTAACATAACATTGTAAATCACTATACTCCAATAAAAATTAGTTTAAAAAAATGCCCAAATCTGGGCACAACTAAGACATTTGGAAATGTTTGGATTTTCACTTTCAGAGTCTACTTTCCTTCCCCTTTGTGCATGAAGTGGACATAGTATTAATGTCTAAATCACAGCATCACATCGAATGCTCTGCCCATTCCCATTATTCTTGTCCCTTCAGGGAGGATGCTAGATCTGTTTTTATAGGAGGTTGAGCATCAGATAAAATGCAAGACATTCTGCCACTCATCAGAATGTTTCCAACATTTAGCATTTTGTCATTAATTTTGACCTACATTTTAGATCGTATTTATTTATAGATGGGAGTATGTTTACTCAGTTGTTGTTTATTTTGCAGTACGCAGGCCTCTCACCGCTGCGGCCTATCGCATTACAGAGCACAGGCTCCAGACGCGCAGGCCCAGCGGCCACGGCCTACGGGCCCACAGGCCCACGGGCCCACGGGCCCAGCCGCTCCGCGGCATGTGGGATCCTCCCAGACCGGGGCACGAACCCGCGTCCCCTGCATCGGCAGGCAGACTCCCAACCACTGCGCCACCAGGGAAACCCCAGACGGGAGTATATTTAATCAAATTCTTGAACATTATGTACACTGTTAGAGGTAAAGAGTGGTAATACTTTTTAGATTAAAATGTGTGTGATAGCTATAAAAAAGTACAAATTACAGAAAATAAAAATATAAAGGAAATAAAAGTCTTACATAATCCCCGCACCCTAAGATAATTACAGTTTGCATTTTGGAGTGTATAATTTTAGTCTTTTCTCTTGTGTTATACGTATATATTTATACACCAATTTGGAATCATACAGTACATGCAATTTTGTAACATCCCTTTTCTGAAAACAAATACATTGACACATTTTAACAATCTTAGTGATTATTTTCAAACTTTTAAAGAACTTTTTGAGGCTGGAACATTTCAAACAGATATGATAAGAAACACACCACTGTTATAAACCTTCACGTACAGTTCCCCAGGTTCAACATTTCGGTACGCGGGCCTCTCACTGTTGTGGCCTCTCCCGTTGCGGAGCACAGGCTGTGGACGTGCACGCTCAGCGACCATGGCTCACGGGCCCAGCCACTCCTCAGCATGTGGGATCTTCCCCGGACCAGGACACGAACCCGCGTCCCCTGCATCGGCAGGCGGACTCTCAACCACTACGCCACCAGGGAAGCCCAAGTTTCAACACTTTTGATTCATCTGCCATGGAGGTATTTTGAAGGACCTCTTAACCATCATGTCTTTTATCAATACGTGAGCCTGGATCTCTAAAAGATAAGGGCTTATCATTAAATACATACCCACAGTGTCATTATCTCACCTAAAAATTAATAGTAATTTCTTATCATCATGAAATATTCAGTCACTGTTCAAATTTCCCCAATTGGCTTATAAAAGATTTTTATGGTTTGTTTGAAAAAAGTCCAATTAAGTCCATAAACTGCAGTTGGCTGATATGTCTCAGAAGTGTGTTTTAATTTAAAAGTCTCCCTGTGTGTGCACGCACGCATGTGCACTTTTTCTTCTTGCAGTTTATATGTTAATCTTTTCTGTAGATTTTCCCACATTCTGAAATTATGTCCCTGTGATGTCTTTATAACATGTTCCTCTCTCCTCTGTATTTCCGGTAAATTGATAGCTAGCTCTAGAACTTTGCTAGGTTCTGGTTTGAAGTTTTGGCAAGATGACTTCATGTGGTGTAGCATATTTCCATCAGATGGTATGTAATATCTGATTGGATAAGGATCTAATATCCTTACTTCTGTGGCATTGGTAGTCATTAATGATTATTGCCTAAGTAATTATTTCACTGGGGCCTGTGGAATAGTGATATTCCAAGTTTATCACTCCTTCTGCCCTTATTAGCTGAAAGACTTTTATTAAGATAAACGTCCCTTTATTAACTGTTTGGCAGATTTCAAACTAAGGAGTTGGTTCCTTAATCTTCCTTACTTGAAGGTAACTAATGTGTGTTTTGTGTTCTGTGAAAACATGGATTGAAGCACATTTGATGTGCTTTTCAGTAATTATTCAGATAATAATGTTTCAGTTAACATTATTATTGGTATTCAAATCGACCCATCTGTGGTCAGTGGAAGCCTCTTTAGGCCGGCACCTGGGTTCTCTGAGACACAATTCCGTAGTCTTTGATGACATCCGTGCTTCCTGTCGTGGCAGAAACATACACAGGCTGCACATGGCTCCTCTTGTTCATCTCCTGCCCCAGACCTGGAATTAGCCATTTCTCTAAGGGGTTTTTGTTCCTTTTACTGAAAAATGTGTTTTAGGTAGTAGGGGTGCCATTGCTGCTGGGTATTTCATTGTTTCTAGTCTTTTCATTAGCTAGAGCTTGGGAAAACGTATTCGGCTAAGCTATATGAAATTGTCATGTTATTGGTTAAAGTGATCCGATATTGGCAGTTTCACGTGGGTTAACCTGTTTTTAGAGAAAACACATTATGAGTTCAAACTGATCTGTTCCAGTGAGTTTGTCTTTACTTCATTGATCCTGACGATCTGAGCCACTTATCCCTAGGTATCTGGTGAGGCCAGTTCATACTTCTCTTCTTCTCTTAAGGGTTTCTGGGCAAGTGTTGATTTGGAACTTCATTCATTCATTCATTGTTTAATAGATGCAAGTCTGTCCCTTGCATCCACCATAATTTCTTTAATCCATTTCCTTTTCCTGAATACTTTGATTCCATTTGTTCTCTTTGTAAATGTGTCTGCGGTGAACATATTTGAATATAAATCTTTCGTGTGTATTTCTGATGATGCCCCTAAGATGAACTCTTAGAATGTGGAATTTTGAGGCCAAGGGGTAGAGACCTTTTAAGGCTTTTGGGTGCATTTTGCCAACTTGCTTTCCTCTCCTGCTTCTACCACTGTTCACTGTTAGGATTTTGGTCAAATTCTTCATTCCTAGTCACATGGACCTTTCTAGTTTGTATGTCCATCGTTTGCACGTTAATACTTGTGTTATCAGTACTGACAATATGAAAAACACGTGGAACTATTTGTAAATAAATTAGAGTTTTTTAGTTTATAACCATGCACGATATTCCTGTAGCTAATTCAGATTTAGAGCCTGTGTTAAAAACACTATTGATTTCTTTCTCTGCAACAATGCCCTATATCTCTCCCCTGCCACCGGCTTATTTGTGGGGCTGAAAAAAACTTGAGGACTGGGATTCTAAGTTCTGAGGGAGAATTCCATTTGATATGTGTAAATTATATTATATATGTGTGTGTGTGTATATATATATATATGAAGTATTAATAAATGCATATGTATTTTATAATGTAATTTAATTTATTTTTTTTAAAGAAGATGTTGGGGGTAGGAGCTTATTAATTTATTTATTTTTGCTGTGCTGCGTCTTCGTTTCTGTGCGAGGGCTTTCTCTAGTTGTGGCAAGCGGGGGCTACTCTTCATCGCAGTGCGAATGCCTCTCACTATCGCGGCCTCTCTTGTTGCAGAGCACAGGCTCCAGACGCGCAGGCTCAGTAGTTGTGGCTCATGGGCCTAGTTGCTCCGCGGCATGTGGGATCCTCCCAGACCAGGGCTCGAACCCGTGTCCCCTGCATTAGCAGGCAGATTCTCAACCACTGCGCCACCAGGGAAGCCCTAAAGTAATTTATTAAATAAGTAGGAACAGATAAACAATATAAATTAGATTAAAAGACAACAATAACCACTTCTAAGTGTCAAAAATGTCAAACTCTGCCTAAATTATTTTCAGTTAGATAAATTGGGACTTTCCTTCTTTTACTTTAAGCAGTTTTAAGAAATCAAAGCTCCAGCATTCAATATCCCTTTGTACAAAAAAATTCATTGTTTGCCTCCTGTAAGCCAGGCTTTGTAGATGAGCTTGTACACTTCATACCATTGCTTACTAAGCCGCTAAAGCTACCAGATTTTGAGCTCACCTGGTCAGTTTCTCCTGTGCCTTGCACATCAGCTGTTTTCCGTAGCTGCGCCTTCGTTTCCTCATCCCCTTTGGTGTCTTTCTTAGGCATTGCCCTCCTGCGCACAGCTGAGGCAGTCCTGGCCCTGAAGCTGACTGCAGTTCTCAATCTGCGTGCATCCTAACTTCTCTGTGTCATTTATTATAGAAACACATTGTAAGTTTTAGTTGACACCCTTGGGTGCCAACGTGCAAAGAAAGGAACCTCCTGAACATTTTCAAGTTGCCAGACCGTGCCTTGCGTATGTTAAGTAGAGTCAACTTTTTCAACAGAACCGTTACAAGGTGTGTTATACACAGGAGGAGATTTCCACCACGGGTATCATTCTCACATGCTGTTTCTGTGCCCGGGACGTGGAAAGAGGAAGGCCAGTGACTAATGTCACCCTACTTGCAAGTGTTAGTATTCCTCCCCGAGCATCCTGACCCGACCTTATCCAGATGCTGCCGGGGTCTGAATGTTTTATTCAGTGCCGGTGTGTCTTCCCATTGGCAAAAAGAGAGTTCGAGTGGACAAGCAATTTGAAGAGATTAAAGAAAATGGAACGCTTCTTTAGAAATATGGTTTTACTTCTCTTTTCATTTGAACCCAGTGGCAGGAGGAAAAGAATAAAATCTTGCCTGTTGATAAGGCAGTGAGGGTGACAGTCCCGTTGAAGGGGAGAGAGTATTTTTCATGATTGCTAGGTGGAGTGTGTGGGATCCGGCTGTTAGGCCGGCCCAGCCATGAATCAGTCATATCTAGCATGACGGGGGGATGAGGGAAGAAAACAGGGCTTTGGCATCCAGCTCCTGTTGCCGGTAGCAGTGATAAATGAAGGAGCTAAGCCCCCTCCAAATCAGGTGGCCCTCGTGGAGAAGAGGCAATGTAATAAAGATTGGAGATACCTTTCCCCTGTGCCTCGGTGAGCTCTCCACACGATATATTACTCCTGATATTTATCACGTTAAATCCAGAGAGCAGTGGAGAGACATAATAGCTCATTTTTTATCATCTTGAGATAGACAAGATGTGGTCGTGACTTTAATTAACCGACTCAAAGCAAGTTTATTTAGAGTCTCCTCCCAAGGCCGTGTAAGTGCTGTCTGTGAGAGTGACTTGGCCACGTAGAGCTAGCTCCTGGCTGAGACGGCCATCTACTCTGCACAAGGGACCATCTGGTTCATGTACACAGAGTTCATTTTCCAGAAACCAGAGGGGTCAGCAGAAGCAGATTCTAAGCAGGCTATGGTCTCTTGTCTGGGAGCCAACAAAAGAATTCAGCACCAGCTTAGACAAGATCTTTGTAGAGGACAGTCCCAGAGGAAATGGAGTTTTCCTTTCACACGTTGTGGGGAGGGGTAGGTGGTGCAGGAGGAAAGATGGGAAGCCGGGTCTTGTCGGAGGTTTCATCACCTGTGTGTCCAAGGCTCTGCCACCCCTGGCCTGTCTCTTTACAGCCATCTCCTTTCAGTGCTTACATCCTGCCCAAACTCCTTGCAAAGCCTCAGTCTCTCTTGCTTCCACACTTTTGTACACGTCATTCCCTCTGTCTGAACGATGTTTCCCCACCTTCCAGATCTGACGATTTCCTACAACGTTTTTAAGGCATTTCTGTGTCACTTTAGACCATCAGAGTGATTGCTTCTCTCCTCATCACGCGGCACAGGTCCTGTCTGCCTGGGTCTTTACTGTGTCTCAGCATCCCAAGCATAGATTGTGCAGAGCGGGAGAGAGAAAGCTTTGCTCAAGTAGAGAGATGGGCTGAGCTGTTTTCAGTCACGATCCCTCCAGCTCCATCACACCCTAGTCCTGAGTCTTTATTTTACTTGAATATAGAAGCCTTTATTTTATTTATTTATTATTATTATTTTGTGGTACGCGGGCCTCTCACTGCTGTGGCCTCTCCCACTGCAGAGCACAGGCTCTGGACACACAGGCTCAGCGGCCATGACTCACGGGCCCAGCCGCTCCCTGGCATGTGGGATCCTCCCGGACCGGGGCACGAACCCGCGTCCCCTGCATCAGCAGGTGGACTCTCGACCACTGCGCCACCAGGGGAGCCCTAAACGTCTTTATTGAAATAGAATTCACAAGTCATAGAATTCACCCATTTAAAGAGTGTTATAAAGTGATTTTTAGTATATTCACCAACTTGTGCAACCATCACCACAATCAGTCTTAGAACATTTTCATCAACAAAACCCCATGCATATTAGCAGTCAATACACAGTTCAGTTCATTTGATTCGTTATGCATTTGAAACCAAAAAGAAACCCTGTACCCGTGAGCAGCCTCCCTGTTACTTCCCCAACCTCCCTTTCCCCCAGCCCTCTGCAGTCGCTAACCTACTTTCTTTCTTTATGGACTTGCCTATTCTGGCCGTTTCGTAAAAATTGAATCGTACAATCTGTGGCCTTTTGTGTCTGGTTTCTTTCATTTAAGCCCAGCGTCATTCAGGTGCATCTGTGCTGAGGGATGTCTCAGTACTTCAATCCTTTTTACTGCCAAGTAACATTCCATCGTGTGGATGTATCACCTTTTATTTTTCTGTTCATCGGCCGATGGATCGCAGCCCCGATTCTTAACGACAGCTCTGGTGTCGCTTCCTCCAGAAGGCCTTTCCTGCCTCACATCTGTCACAGATTTGGGACGGTTTCCTTTCTGCACCTACCACTAGAGTACGACACTGTGAGAGCCAGGACTCGACTGTCATTTTCGCATCCTTGGAACTTGGCAACTGGCCTAGCTTGGCGTTGCCACCTCCAGCTATCCCTTCTGGGTGACTTTTTGCACATCTTCATACCCTCTGTGTTATTTATGTTGAGAGATTTATAAACTAAAGGAAAAGGCAAGAAGATTTGGTAGACGTCGTGTTGCTCCATCCAGAATTTTAGCATCATGTTATATTTCCTTCAGGTCACTTTGTCTCTCCTTAAAAAAAAAGGATTTAAAACTCTTAATACTTTATATCCCCTTTGATCATCAATCTTGGCCATACTCCTTCCTCTCTTTCCCCTCTCCCTTCCACAGGAGACACCATCCTGTTAGTCAGTTTTGCGTATCTTTACAGTTCTATACATGTAGTCATGAAAAATATCAGTAGTCCTCTTCGGGGTATGTCTTAAGTTTTCTGTAAATGATGCCACAAAATGCATATTGAGCCTACCACGTTCTTTTCATTTCAGCTTATGTCTCTGTGTTGATACGTAGATCAGTAGTTCATTCTTTCTAACAGCCATGTCATATTCCACCTGGGCTTTTCATTTACACAATACTTTCTTTTAACTAACTCACTTCGTATGGAAATTAATTTAAGAAGGAACCTATGTCACCCCTATAAATGGAAAATGATTATTGCTTGCCTTCAATAACGTTACAAGGAAATAAAGAAAACTATGGCCGTTAAAATTGAAGTATAAAGCATAAAAAATTGACCAGAAGGATATGGTTGCCATGATGAGTGAGGCGAGACAGGAGGGGGGGCGTGATCTAAAGGGAGGTACATTTATCTGAAATCTTAGCATTGTTTATTTAAATGGAAAGCTGATAGAGCTTGCCTTAAATATTGATATGAGGAAATTAAAAGTATACATGGCTATTAAAATTAAAATAATACCCTCCGGGGTAACCCCTGCTGTCAGCTTGTATGCCACGGTTGTACTGGAACATACTTTGGGAAGTCCAGCTTAGTTCAGAGTTAAATGATTGAATGAATGAACACATTCAAGAATGAGTGGTCTGCAGTGGAATTTCAGGCGTCATGCCCAGGGCCTAGGGGTGATCTGTGGTGAGACTGAAGACTTCCTCAAAAACACTGCCTGCACACTGAATGGCCCCCAGACTCGGCCAGCGTCCGGAATGACAGCCGGCCGAGGCAAAGAGAGGTTAAATATCAACAGATTGCCTAGCGTCACACAGCTAGTGAGTAGAAGAACTGGCTGTGAATGAGGGGAGGGTGACTTCGGGCTCCGGATCCTTCCCCCTGCCCCATTGGTGCCTCTGTGTGAGCCCCTCCTCTGGGGGTGGTCCTGTGTTCAAGGCCTCAGCGTAGGCTGGAGAGGGAACCGGCAAACTCAGCGTCCACTCCTACTGAGGCCATAGCCCTGCAGCTGTGTGAGGTGCCTGCAGCCCCACCACACCCAGGGGCGAAGGCCAGACTCAGACCCTGCCCGCGGCTCCAGAGAGAGAGTCTGCTCTCTCACCTCCTGGTCTCCGGCCCCACCTGGTTCACCGTCTCTGTTCCCTCCTAGTCTGACCAGCTGTACCCCTCTGGCCGGCACTGATGAGCCCCAACTGTGTGGTCCTTGCAGACTCCTGGGGAAGCCCAGGCAGGTGGCCCTGGCTGGAAGTCGAGTTTGAGCCAGAGAAACAAAGGGACCTGGCATCACGGGGAGCAGGGAGTTAACTCTGGCCCAGGCACGAAAGGCGTCTCCACGGAGGACACAGTGACCAGCACGCCCTGCAGAGGGCCAGCCCCGAAGAGGAATACATTGCCTTCAACTCGCCCCTCTCTGGGTGGCCTTTGACTGACTTGTCTTCCTAAAGGCTGTTGCCAAGGAAATCCTGAAATTTCACAGTAAAACCAAGAAAACCATCTTTTACGGCAAGTTTTCTAATCCCAGATACATAAAATCAAAGTGCGATAAACAGTTTTAGCCTCTCTTTTTTTTTTGCGGTACACGGGCCTCTCACTGTTGTGGCCTCTCCCGTTGTGGAGCACAGGCTCCGGCCATGGCTCACGGGCCCAGCCGCTCCGCGGCACGCGGGATCCTCCCGGACCGGGGCACGAACCCGCATCCCCTGCATCGGCAGGCGGACTCTCAACCACTGCGCCACCAAGGAAGCCCTAGCCTCTCTTTTTAACCAGCAATTATAATCTCCAGACTAGAATGATTATTTCCAGAAGGAGGGACCAGAACCAGTCCTTTATCAAATGTTTGTAGGTTCTACATGTTTTACCTTTGCTATCTTATTTTGTCTTCTTAGTCTCTCTGAGCAGGGGAGGGCCTTACCTCCCCGAAGGGGAGGATGCTGTGTGCAGGGCGGCCAGGTGAGGGATCCAGGTCACAGTTAGGAGATGCTGGCGCTGGGCACGGTCTCTGTGGTTCCAAAGCTTCCTGTCGACTGCATCGCTTTGGGAGGAGGGCAGTAGGGTCCCAGGGGCTGAACGTGAACTTAAAAGAGTCGGGGGAAGGGGAGGTGGGCTGTGCCCCGTTGCAAAGCCTCAAGACAGTGGTGACCCTGGGACAGTGTGCCACTCACTTGGCATTCTCCAGGCTTAATCACTCTCACCTGTGGTTCCATCGCCTCCTACAGCTGTATGATGTACCGAATCTTGTCCTAAGTATGTCAGGGGCCACCAGTGGGAGGGAACAGGCAGAATGAAGAGAGTGGAAGGTCATACAGTTCAGCGGGAAGGAGCTCGGTAGAAGCAGCACACGGGCTCGAGGGATAAAAACCAGGCTGTGATTAAGGGTCTGCAGTGAGGCCACCAGCCCAGCGCTGGGCCCACATACTCTCTCCTTTTATCTGAACCCAAAGCACGGGACCTTGTTAATCCGCTCCTGTCCCTTCGGGCCCGTCTCCACCTTCTCTGTCCTGTCCTGTGCCCGGGGGGGGCCAACCTCTGGAGGCTGCTTCCTCCAAGCTTCCTTCCCTCTTGCTTCTGGTTGAGTTTGACCAGAAGTAGTTACCTGCTCTTAACTTACCCAGGCTTCGATGTCCCCACTGGGGACAATAACAGTCTACAATGGGGAGAATAACAAGCCTGTACCTCAGAGTTTTGAGGACTAAATGAGACCACCTGTATGAACTGTTAGCGCAGCAACTGACACACGGTAAACTCTCAACTTTACTATTTTCTCAGCAAAGGCCTTTGAGTCTCTGTTCTCACCTGTGCATGGATGCTAACAGCATCTCCCCACACCTGCCGTGTGGGTTGAGCAGGACACAGAGGCCCACTTGGAGGGATTAACTGAAGAGAGTTAAGGAAGGGACTCTTTACTAGATGAACCATATGGAGCTGCCAGTGACTTGACCATTTCTGACCTACAGACACAGCAGTTTCACGTGGTTCCAAGGTGTGGGCAGTGTTAAAGGGGTGACGCTATTAAGGGAGACTGAAGCGCCCAGGCCTGGCAACATGGCAGCCCTTAGCGCCCAGGCCACAGGGGCAGGGGGAGAGCGGTTAGCGGGACTGGCAACTGGGCCCTGCCCAGACCTGTGGCTGTAGAGACAGGATGGTCTGCAGCAGCTGAGACCCTCTGTAGGCAAGCAGGGACCACACTGGGACCGATGGAGAGAGTCAGAGGAACGAACACCCCAGCCTGTCACTCCTCCTGCCATTTCTGTTTTCTCCTGGTGCCTTCCTTTGGTTAAAACCAACCAGACAGACAACAAGGGAGCGTGGATGAAGCAGACTGTGGACATCAGCCTCCCAGACATGGAGGTGAGCTGGAGAATAAGTCTGCAGGGGCGAGAGGGGTGTCACCAGCTCCCATGCTTTTGGCTCAGATGAGGGCCCCGCAGTGGGCCTGGTGTGTGTGGCTGCTTCCTTGGCATCCTTACTGTTACTGCTGTTGAGGGGTCTGAAGGCCAAGCAGGGGTGAAGAGGGTTGCAGAGGTTCAGGAACATCAAAGAAAGAAACACGGCACTGGACCAACCACAAGAAAAGCTCCCACAGAGGGGCCTCCGGAGGCTGTCCTGGATTCCACGCAGCCTCTGGTGTTCCCCGGCTGGGATTCAAGGCCAAGAGAGGCAGGAAACACAGCATCTGATTCCCACTCAAAGTCCACGCCAGGCTGATGGCGTGAACAGCTTCAAGGTCTTTGGTAGGACCGAGCTTTAAATGGCAAATTGCTCCAGGGAGAGGCTGTCGGGAGAAGCCATCAATTTTAGGGCCTATGCAGCTTGCACAAGTTTGCAGACCTTCAGGACTTTTTCTGATGAATGAAAAACAGTTGGACCTGGATGAAATATCACAGACGTCTGCGAAGCCCCATTATAGTTCACAATCCATCCTCAGCATGGCTGCTGCACACCTTCCTAAAAGCGCTCTCATCGTTCATACCACACCTGCACGCTTGCTGGGCCCTGCCCAAAAGGCAGGGGAAGAGGGTGCAGCAGTGGGCCATCTACAGGCCACAGGGGCCAAGAGGAGGCCTCATTCACACTTGTGTTTCTCCATCTGTGCTCTTAGACCCGGCCCTCCACTTCCTGCAAGGACTGTGTGATCATCTCCAGAGAACAGGCATCTGGCATCACCAGGGAAGCTTCAAAATAGTATTGAGGCCCAGGTGTCACCTCATTTACATCAGAGATGGTGATGTCATTGGTCTGGAACGTGGCCTGGGTTCTGGGACTGTTGTAGAAACTCCCCAGGTGACTCCAGTGTGTACCTAGCATGCGGGTCATGGCCTTCAAGCAGAGGGGCTCTTGAGCTGCATCAGAATCCCCAGGAGGACTTGGAAACACAGATTGTGGCACCCCAGCCCCAGAGCTGCAGGTGCAACAGATAGGTCTGATGTGGGGACTGAAAATGTACGTTTCTCCTAAGTTCCCAGGCAATGCTGATGCTGCTTGTCTAGGGACCACACTCTGGAACCCCTGCCTTAGTGGAAACTGAGGCTCAGAGAGTTTAAATGATTTGCTTGAGGTCAAATGACCCTCAGTGGATAGAGAACTGAAGTCTGTTTATCCCCCTCCAGGCCTGGCTGGTTGAACCTGTGCAGAAGGCCAATATTTTCTTCAGATATTTCTGGTATCAAGTTATCACAGAAAGCCAAACCTGCTCCCACCCCATTCTAGGTTTATTCTTTTAAGTCTGTGTTTATTAGACCTGCCAGATCAGAAGAATCCCAGGCTGGGTGGGGAAAAGCACTTGTTTAAAATATTTATTTCTAACCAGCTGAATCTCCCACCGCCGTGAAGTGGGTTTGGCAATACCCCCTAAGGGAAGCATTGGCCTCCCTGAGCTTCTCTTCTGAAGTGCAGCCTTCTCCTCCTGTTTGGAAAATCCTTGGCATGTGCTTGGAGCCCAAGAAACCTGGGTTCCAAGCACAGCTTGTCAATTTATAGGTTGTGTGGCCTTGGACACGTTACCTAACCTCTCTGAGCTCACTTTCCTTCTCTGACAGCCCCACTTCTGCACAGTGACGATCTGGGGAGGATTAAATAGCATGCGTTGGGTGTGGGCACAGTACGTCGTTTCTGCCTTCCCTAGGCTGTGTGGTAAGGACAGACATAGCTGCCATCAGGAAAACGTAGCCAACCATGGGTCTGCAGGAGTAAGCACAGACCCTTCCTATGGGTGGAGCTGGCAGTCAGGTCTCCCAGAGCATCCATGTGGGCTCCCAGAGCATCCATGTGGGCTCCCTGTCCCTCCTGGGTGCAGGGAGGATGAGCCCTGCCCAAGAGCCCGGCCCTCCCAGTCGGCAGCCCCTCTGTGCCCTCGCTCTGCCTCTGCCATCCTCTGGGCTCTGGGTGGGAGACAATTTCATGGCCCTGACTCCGCACCCTGGTGATGGATGTGTGTAAGTGACCTGGGCTCCTCGGCCACCATTGGCGCACACGATGATGTAATTGAATTTGTATACACCGTAAATTTTATTAGAGGAAAGCAATCTAGTGCCAATTCTGGTTCTCCGGAGTTACTGGACTGTACAGAAGATAAACTGACTGGTCAGCTGGCCGGAGATAGAGGTCAGGGCCACGGTGACTCTCTCATTAGCTTTCACTGGGCATGATAAACAGAAGTGTGTGGCCAGTGCCATGAGCACCAGACGCCTCCCGAGTGGTGGGGAAGGCCTTAAGGGAAGGGGCGGGTATGAGGCCAGCTCAGAGCTGCTCACAACAGGGGCTCAACAAAGAGGAGTCCCTCCTGGCTGACGCTCTGTCTCTGTCGGCCCCACTCTCCATCACCCATCTCTCCTTCTTCCCTTCCTCCCTCATGGTTCTTCCTCCATTCCTGCCCCTCTGAGCCTCACGGCTTTGGGGAAACAATTAGCTCACCTCTGTGAGCCTCAGTTTCTTCATCTGTGAAATGGACTCCGTAACCCTTGTCTCAGAGGGATGTGGTAGGATAGAGTGAGATGATTACTGTCAAGTGCTTGGGCGTAGTCAGGGTTAATGCACGTGAAGAGCCTCTCTGTCACTGGAAACCCCTCTTGGGTGATTATATGCCTTGTCTGTAGACACAGATTTACTAACTGTCTGCTTGGAAGGAGGCTTGGGCCTGACCCCAGTGGGTGACCACAGTTGGTTCTCAGGCAGCTCAGTCTGGCTGGGGATTCCCAGCACACAGGACAAGGTGGTGAGTGACCACAAGGGGCTGGTGGTGACCAACAGTACCACAGAGCTCATGGAAGGGAGTGGTCCTTGGGGACCCATAGAGTCAAGGAATGCTTCCTGGAGGAAGTGAGGGTGAGCTGGGCCTTTATGTAGAAAATCGACTTATGGTTACCAGGGGGTAAGGGCGGGGGAGGGATGAATTGGGAGATTGGGACTGACATATACACACTGCTATATATAAAATAGGTAACTAATAAGGACCTACTGTGTAGCACAGGGAACCCTACTCAATGCTCTGTAATGGCCTATATGGGAAAAGAATCTAAAAAAAAGTGGATACGTGTATATGTATAACTGATTCACTCTGCTGTACAGCAGAAACTGACACAACATTGTAAATCAATTCTACTCTAATAAAAATTATAGAGAAAAAAAAAAAAAGAACTGGCCAGATTCGGGGAGGGTGGGCCAAGTAAGGAGGCCAGGCATTTATTAAGTGCCGTCCCTATGCCAAGAGCTTTACACTGTCCTTTTAAGTTCTTACTTTAAGCCAAGAAATAGGCATGCTTTTCCCTCCTTGACAGATGCTGAGATATCAGGATAACAAGAGGTAAGGGATTACACCCCATGGGCCGGGTAAGGAAAGTAAGATGCACAAATCCGAGGCTGTGTAGCCAGTAAGTGGTGGGAATGACTCTCAAAACTAGATCTGTCTGACCCCACAGACTCTGCTGTAACCTCCTCTCACACCACTGACACCCACATGCCCCTGTCTCTGCCAGAGGCCCCTGCCTGGTACCAGGGAAGGAGACAAAAGCGCCCCCTCTTGACTAGTAAGTAGGGTGTGAGTGGGTCAGTCTGTAGGAGACCCTGCACTCTGTGTGTGTGTGTGTGTGTGTGTGTGTGTGTGTGTGTGTGTGTGTGAGTGTTCTTCATGGACAAATTTATTAGCAGAGGTTGATTCACTGCGCACTCTGCCGTGTATTAAGCGTTTGTCGACTACTGTTAACTCCCTGTCAAGGATGGCCCTGACCGGGGAGGAGGGCACTTAGGAGGAAAACTTAAAGCTGATGTCACGAGAGACACTCCTTCTGTTCCATCCTGCAGCCACAAAGGCAGCTTTCCCTCACACGATTAGCAGGGACTAAGCTCCCCCTGAATTTCATTTCCACTCAACTTCTCAGAAACCTGGCTATTTCTGGAACACACCTGGGAAACGCCTGTAGGTTTATGGACTGTTGTTTCTGAACTTGACAGAAAAATTGGCTTGATTTTGTTGAAGGTTTTCTGTTTTATTAATGTTGGGTTTTCCCTCTAGATAGGAAGGCAGCTCAGTGATGTGTAAACCTCCATTTTCATCTTTTTTTTTTTTGTCTCTCAGAATTTCATTCTACTTCATCACCTGCTGCCTCCTATCTACGGCTTCCCAGAGATGGATGGCAGTGTCCAGAAACCATTTTCTTATTCTTCTTATCTTGTTTGCTTAAACCCTGGCTCGGATGGGCTTTCCTCTCCCTTGAGCAGGCCCTGGATTTTCACCTGATTTCAAGCCACCATAATCATACGGCAAACAAGTTCTGTGTATCTTTCCAGATTGCAGAATTTAAGCAGGTCTTTGGAAGTCGAAAAGGGCATGTGTTCCTGAGAAAAAGCTTGGTGGAGGAAGAACAGCTTAGATTTCAGAATCGCCTAGCTGTGTTTAAACCTCAGCTTTGCCCCTTACTAGTGGTGAGGCCCTGGGCAAGTTAACCTACCTCCGTTTTTTTTTAAATCTTTTGGCCGAGCCGCGCGCCATGTGGGACCTTAGTTCCCCGAGTGGGGATCAAACCTGAGCCCCCTGCAGCATTGAGTCAACTACTGGACCACCAGGAAAGTCCCTAACCTACCTCCTTAAACCTTGGTTTCTGTATATGCAATAAGGAAATAAAAATGCTAGCCTGCAGGCTTGTGGAGGGGGTTAAAAGGGGTGAAATGAAAGCATCCAGCACAGTACCCAGCACGTAGTAGATATTCAGTAAATGATGCCTTTTTCCTTCTGACACCTCAGACAAGAAAACAAAACATGCCCTGGTTTAGTGCTAATCTTAGGAAGGTGATAACAAGTAGAGGAAACATCTCATTTCAGCACCCTATTAATCAGTCTCCCAGTCTGCCTGGCGTTTAGAGCTGTCCTTGACACGATAAAGTATAAAAGAAGAAGGAAACAAGGGCCCCCGCTCAAAGGAGTTGAGTTGGGGGTGTGAGATACGTGGAAGTGAAATAGCTGGGCTGCCTCTCATACCGACCCCATCAGGAGCAGATGTGCACCAGGGCCTTTGGCATCAGTATAAAGAGAAGGCCTGGGAGGAGGCCGAACTGGAGAGTGCCGATGGCTTTGGGCTGAATTTGGATGTGGGGAGGGAGTCTAGGATGGAGGGGCATTCTGGGAAAAAAGATGCTTGCTTGCTGGGGTTGGGTGCCAGGCCACAGTGGGGAGGTTCTGTCAGTAAGGCAGAAGGGTATAGAATGAGCACTGCAATGAGTGGCTAGAGTGAGCCATTGTGGATCTTTTTTTTTTGCAATTTTTATTTATTAAAAATTTTTTTCTTTTTATTGAAGTATAGTTGATTTACAATGTTGCGTTAGCTTCTGGTGTACAGCACAGTGATTTGGTTATACATATGTATTCATATTCTTTTTCATAATCTTTTCCATTATGGTTTATTACAGGATATTGAATACAGTTCCCTGTGCTATACAGTAGGGCTTTATTGTTTATTTTATATATAGTAGTTTGTATCTGCTAATCCCCAAATCCCAATTTATCCTTCCTCCACCCCCTTTCCCCTTTGGTAACAATAAATTTGTTTTCTGTGTCTGTGAGTCTGTTTCCGTTTCGTAAATAAGTTCATTTGTGTCATATTTTAGATTCCACGTGTAGGTGACATCATATGATATTTGTCTTTCTCTTTCTGACTTACTTTACTTAGTATGATAATCTCTAGGCCCATCCATGTTGCTGCAAGTGGCGTTATTTCATTCTTTTTCATGACTGGGTAGTACTCCATTGTGTATATGTACCACATCTTCTTTATCCATTCGTTTGTTGATGGACATTTACGTTGCTTCCATGTCTTAGTTGTTGTGCTAATATGCTGCTATGAACATTGGGGTGCATGTACCTTTTTGAATTAGAGTTTTCTCCAGATATATGCCCAGTATTGTGGATTCTTGAGGTAGGAAATGACATGGTTACATTCAGTGTTATAGCCTCAGCATCGAGCAAAATGCCTCATACACAGTAGGTGCTCAATAAATAGTTGCAGACTGCTTGTTGGATGAATGTCTGGTTGGATGACCAAGGCTCAGCTTGAGCATCACCTCCTCCAGGAAGCCTTTCCTAACCCTGCCAACCCCCTCTCTGCCTGCGGGGCCCCTGTGCGCTCTCTGTTGTAGACCATGACCCACCCGGTTGGCCTTGTCATTCTCTGGTCTGCCATCCCCACTGGACTCCAGTCTTCCTGAGGACAGGACCATGTTCTGTATCCTCAGCCTGGCTCGTGGAACACGTGGGCTGGATCAATGCCCACAGACATGGTTGGAAAGATAGGGTGCAGCTCCTGAATGAGGACTGAGAGAGAGAGAGAGTTTGCAGAACTTAGAGGCCCTGAAGGGCTACAGATTGGACTGTTTAATTGCAGTGTAATTCTGGTCACCAAACTGTGGACCGAAACCCAAATAAGTGTGGCATAGGTCGCATTTGGGGAAATTGAGGCTACTTTGTAACAAACTATTTGGAAAAAAGTGTGAACTATTTTGTAGCATTGGACAGTGCTGGGTTCCCAGAACAGTGCCTTGGAAATCACTTAGGCGAATGCTGTTGTTTTGCGGATGTTGAAAGAATGACAACAATGCCAAGATCACTTGGCTTGAACGTGAAGGGCAGGGTGGGACCCGGTATCCTGACTCTTGAGTCATCCTTGCTAGAATCCCTACCTCATGCCAGAGCCTCTTCCTGGAACAGGGGGTTTCTGTGCCCTCCCCACTCAGCAGCTTCGATAGCAATTTCTCCAGGACACATTAGCCTGCTAATCTCCATACCAAGTGCTTTACATGCATTGGCTCATGGAATCCTCACCTGTCCGTGAGACAGGTATCACAATCTCCATTTCACAGGGGAGGAAATCAAGACCCAGAGCAATGATATGGACCATCTAAGACCACTTAGCTGTAACCGGTGTGGTGCTGAGATTTGAACCAAGTGTTCCTGACTCCTGAATTAATGCC
The DNA here is from genome assembly GCF_008692025.1 of Phocoena sinus. Taxonomy (NCBI): domain Eukaryota; kingdom Metazoa; phylum Chordata; class Mammalia; order Artiodactyla; family Phocoenidae; genus Phocoena; species Phocoena sinus. The sequence continues at coordinate 20,942,478 of NC_045766.1, forward strand.
ATTCTAGCAGTGCCATGTTGAAAAGAATTGCTCAGAGCAGCACACATGCAGGAGCCACATGGGAGCGTTTGCAGCTGCATCTGTTTCATAGCTGAGCAGATCAAGCTGGAAAGAAATGGGTACTTTTCATGCCCTCCTCAGCCTTCCCTGACAGTAGCAATGTCTTTTCTTCCTAGATCCCTTTGGTCACTGATGCCATCAAACTGAATTTTTTAGCATAGAAATGTTACATCCCAGGAATTGATTTTCTTGCATAATATTTCTAGAAAAGTTAATTGTCTCATTAGTCATATTTGCATTCTGTTTTAATTGCATCTTGAGAGCAAATATATTCATGTTTCTCCTATGTTATAGTTCTCACTTTAACAACCTTTTAACAAAAGCAGAGATCAGAGCACATGAAGAATACCTTGCTTTCTTAAAACACTCCACCTTCCAAAAATGTAGGGCCCAATTTTCATTGCAGCTATAAGCTAATTATCAGATACAAAATATGGATCACAACTAATTATCAGGATCTGACCTTATTTTGAAGCCATAGATTCCCATAAACTAGGTTACCATTACTAAAGGAATAGAAATTTAAGTAGGAATTCAAGAACTGCAGTAATGAGTGGGTATGAAATGTTTATATTGTTAACAAATGGCAAAGGCAAGAGATCATTTTCCTAGGCTTATGTCTGGTGAAATTTTCCAGAAGCCCACCCTTTACAGGGCCTTATTAGTGGGACAGAGATGATGAAACATCCATTTCCATTTCATTAGCATCCTAGAATCTTCTATTTGGAAATAAGGATGGCTGCTTCCACTTTTCAGTTTTTTTCAAAAAATGGACACCATATGCCTGCTGTCTACAGAGCTCTGTGCTGCGTGAGGTGAAAGATTGTGAGACAGCTAAGCCAGCATCCTTGCCCTAAAGAGGTCCATTGGAGTAGGTGGAAATGAGGTGTGGTCCCAAATTCCAGGCAGGGAGCACTGAAATCCCATGAGGGCAGCTGGTGGTGAAAACATCAAGGGAGAGCTCTTGTCTGGCCTAGTGACATTGGAGCTGGGTTTTGATGGATCACGAGGATTTCATTAGATGGAAGAGAGGAATGGAGGAAGCATCTGGGGTGGGAGAAAATGTTGAGAGGGAGATGGAAAGGCACACGTTTAAGGAACTGAGGAACAGTAATAAGATTTGTGTGTCTAGGGACTTCCCTGGCGGTCCAGTGGTTAAGACTTCGCCTTCCAATGCAGGGGACGCAGGTTCGATCCCTGACTGGGGAGCTAAGATCCCATATGCCTTGGCTGCCAAAAAACCACAACGTAAAACAGAAGCAATATTGTAACAAATTCAAGAAAGACTTTTAAAAAATCGGTCCACATTAAAAAAACAGAAAATCTTTAGGGGAAAAAAAAAATATGTGTGTCTGTTGCTGGGGTCTTCATGGTGGCATCGTGACAGTGCAGAAGGTGTGTGCTAACTTTGGGAAGTGTTCATACATGTTTATTTTCCTGGGGAAGGACGGTCCATAACTTTCTCAAAAAGGTCAGCGATTCCCCCAAAAGTTTAAGTTCTCTGGCACGGAGGATAGTTTTTGTGAACTGAGCATTGGGGAGCGGGTAGAGAAACACAGAAATGCATGTCAGAGCAGACCGTGCTGGGCCTTGAGGCCAGGGCTCTATACCTGGACTCTTGGGGACTCAGCTGGGGTGGGAGGCAAGATGGAATGGAGGTGACAGAGGCTACGTGGGAGCTGGGCAGAGGCTAGAAGAGGCAGGAAGGCCAGAGGGAGGCTGCTGTGCTTCCAGGACGGACGAGGGCCTGGGACACAGGGAGGGGGCTACCAGAAAGGAGAGCAGAAGAAGCTGTGGAGGAAAAGGTGAAAGGGTTGGAGACAGAGGGAAAGCAGGTAGACATACGCGGCCGCAGGAAGTGCTGATGGCGTGTGAGCTCTGGCGCCAGACAGCGCAGTTCAAACCCAGCTTTGCTGCTTCCCACCTGTGCAACTTGGGGCAACTCACCTAACCTTCTGTGCTTCGGTTTCCTTAGCTGTAATGCTGGCTCCTCCCTCAGAGTTGCGTGGGCGAGCATCAATTGGACTGAGATGCACCAGGTACCTGGAACAGCCATGATGAGTGCCCCAGGAGTGTGGGCTTTCATCCCCAGGAGGCCGGCAGCAGCTCCACCTGGGCAGAGCTGGTCCACTGCCATCTCCCCAGGGCCTGGAACCATGCCCGGGACACAATGGGGGCTCCGAAAATGTATGTTCAATGCTGAATAGATGACTCACGGTGACGTGCTAGGAACTGGGACATAGGCCTGCCCTTGCTGGAGGTACATGTGTTCATGAGCAGGCCACCATTGAAAGCTACACAAGAGGGTGCCAGGGGACACAGGACCTCACCCCGGCCTCCTTCTCGGGCCTGTGTGTCGAGCCGTTGCACACTTACCATCATGTCCAGTCCTCCCAGTGGCCTCCTCTGAGCATGGCGGGTTGGATATGATTATCCCCATTTTTCAGGTGACAGACTGAGGTCCGTGCAGTGAAGGAACTGGCCCTTTTCAGCTACTCGCTTGGAGGCAGCTGGGTGGGCCTGCTCCCTTGTCCCTGTGTCTTCCCATCTCTCCTGCTTCCGTGGATCCTCAATCTATGATTTCCCAAATTGCAACAGAAGTGTTTAGCTTACTAAGAAAACAAAATGTCCAAAGAGAGTATGCATTTTAAACAACAAAAATTAGGGACTCTTAGTAATGCAGAAAGAGCTTATTCAGGATGTAATGGTTTCACTTAATGATGGGATTAAGCATAACATCATCACAGGCAGATTTCAGGAGCAGCTGAAATCCCTGTTGAAATCTCTGTTTCAGGAGCAAATCCCTAGCCCTGCCCGACCAGCTCTGTGGCTTTTGACAAACTGCTTCATCTCTCTGAGCCTCGGTTTCCTCATCCATAAAATCAGGATAATGAAACTCCTTCACGGCTGTTAGGAGAACTAAATAACATGTGTGTAAATAACTCAGCAAGGTTCTTGGCATATAGGAAGTGTTCAGTAAAGGGTTGTTATCCTTCTTTCTTCTGTTATTATGCCTTATTTGTGCAGATAGCCTAGCTTCGAGGGAATAATGTAATATACGTACTGTTGGGAAAGCTGAAAGGCTAGTCCTCTAGATACAGGAGAATAAACTTGTCAGTGAAGGTCACGTGTGACATTACTGGAGAAGAGGTGTGTGAGGTGGGGGAATGGGGTCAGGGGAGGTAGGCTTTTTACGACTATAACCAAGGCTGTCCCATTGCTAGCAGAATTGACCAGCAGCTGCCTTGATACAATCCCCAGAGTCCTCTTAGAAGTGAACTTGGCAAGGGCAAGGGCAGCCTCAGCTTTCCCAGACATGCGGAAACCCTGGATCTCAGGGGACCCAGCTCTGCCACACCCTGACTGTCTGAGTGAGCTGAGCCTCGCAATGGCAGGTCCAGATGGGATGACTGATGTGATAGGGCCTCAGGCATGCCTGGTCCAGTGGAAGTACTCCCCATCTGGCTGCTAGAGCAAGCCCTTTAGAGACTGGGCCCATCACCAGTGGGCTGCTCTCTGTGGGATCTGGGGTAATGAGACTTGCGGTTGACCTGGGTAACTGCTTAATAACCACGGTGGTGGGCAACACAGGGAAACATCTGAGTTTCACAGGCATACATACTGAGTGCTGGATCTGAGTTTCATGGGTGTGCCATTCTTGTCACTCATTCAGCATTTTCTGAGCATCTCTTGGGGTCGGGTCTGTGCCAAGGGAACCTGGAAAGGATGAACCTTGATCCCTGCCGTCAGTGAATTTCCAGCCTGGAGAGAGGACAGAGGAGGAGACAGACCAGGACTGGACACTGGCCCAGTGCTCTGGCAGAGGGAAGCCCTGAGCAGAGGCGAACAGGAGGAGACACCCCTTACTCACTGCCTGGGGGCCAAGAAGCAAGATTCCCCGAGGGAATCCCAAGCTTTTCCCCAAGACTCCAACCTTCTCAATTCACACGGAAATAGTAACGTTGATCATTTTCTCAAAGCGAGCTTTTCTGGATCAAATTCTATTTTGTAAGCAGTGCTGTAGTTAAAACTTCAAAGACGAGGAATTAAAAGGCATGCAGATAAATGCACATGAATGGACAGTTACCTTTATCTGGAGCATCAGTTAGTTGCTAACACAGGTCCACAAATCCACTTAGCCCCCACTCTCTGTAACCCCGTGGAAATGAGAAGCTCACTGCAGAGACTGAATTTGCACATTCCCTTCCGGATGTTCCTGAATTTATAGGTCGTGGATCTCTCCAGATCGCCCTGAGTGGGGGTGGGCGGGTGTTCCATGTCTGTGGACAGCACACAGGAACCTGGCTTACTCTAATCCCCACCAGCCAGCTTCTCTCCAGGTCTGGGGCAGGTGTTCTCCTAGAGCTGGAGGTGGGAAGTCCCCTGCACCACTCTTCTGGGCTGGAACCCCCTCCGAGAGTACTCTCGCCACCTTTCCTCTGAGACCAGGATAAAGTCCACCTTTCCAAGAAATCGCATCCGGACTGTTATAGCCAACTGGGACATGACACAGTTGCATTCTGCACCAGGCAGATGGGAAGTCCTGCTGAGGACTGAATGGGCCATGCTATCTCTTACCACAGTGCCTTTGCATGTGCTGTTCTCTCTGCCTGAAACTCCTTTGGTGCCTATGTTGCCAGCTAAGTGCCCGGAAGCCTTGTGCTCACCGATCCTGACACTGATCACACAGTATTTTAAATGGTTGTTTATGCAGCAGCCTCCCTTACAGACAGTTCCTGCCTGCTAGCAGTCCTCGAGCTGTAGCAATTGCTACCCTATAATAATAATAGTGATAATGATGAAAAGTGGTGAAGTGTAGAGAAGGAATGCCAAGTGAGGGCTCAGCATGAGGAGATGAGTCAGGCGTTTGGAGAAGGCCAGGAGAATGGTGGCTGTGTGCCAGGAGTCCCAGGCACCCAGTTTGCAAAATGCTGGGTGCAGTGATGTAGTCCCCGCTAAACGTGTGTACACTGTCCTTTGAGAAGCACCTTCTTTCTGATTCCAAGTTACTGACCTCAGCAAGTCTCAGGCAATGGGGTAAAGGACCATTCTCTAAGTGGAGGGCTTCCTAGTCTACAGACAAGCACGCCCACCCTTGTGAGGCATTATATTGAGGGATTATATCCTCTCCCTAAGCTGCTCAAATACAAGTATAAAGAACGCATGTACGTGATGTGGGTTTTAACTGCAAAGACAAACCAAGCCCTACCACCCTCTTGTGTGGCCACCGAAGGATCATCTAATCTATTAGTTGGTTCAATGTGAGCAGACTTCGGGAAAACAAATAATAAATACTTGTAACTGCTGCTTTGAGGGCCTCCCTGGCTGAGCAGGCAGGACTGCAGACGGTGCAGTCTTCCCTTTACCCTTGCCCTGCCTTGGCCCTTCCTCCCACAGCTGTCACGAGTCCTCATATGACTAAGCTGTGTCATATGATGACACACATACCCACACCCCCATGTCCCCCTTATTGTAAATTCATCCTGTGCTAGTGGGGTTGGAAGATGGAGTCTGGTCCCAACTCTGCTGTATGACCTTGGGTGGATCACTTCTCTCTGGGCCTATTTCCTTGTCTATAACCAGGGTTCTTCTTCTTTTTTTTTTAATTCAAGTTTAGATGATTTACAATATTGTGTTAGTTTTGTGTACACAGTGATGTGATTCAGATATACGTATATATATAACTGAACTATATATATATATATATATATATATATATATATATATATGTTTTTAGGTTTTCCATTATAGGTTATTACAAGGTATTGGATATACTTCCCTGTGCTATACAGTAAATCCTTGTTGCTTACCTATTTCATGTTTAGTAGTTTGTATCTGTTAAGCCCATACTCCTAGTTTATCCCTCCCCCTTCCTTTTCCCCTTTGGCAACCATAAGTTTATTTTCTACGTCTGTGAGTCTGTTTCTGTTTTGTACATAGATTCATTTGTATTACTTTTTAGATTCCACATGTAAGTGATATCACATATTTGTCTTTCTCTGTCTGACTTACTTCACTTAGTATAAAATTCTCTAGGTCCATCCATGTTGCTGCAAATTGCAATATCTCATTGTTCATTATGACTGAGTAATATTCCATTGTATATATACGCCACAGATTCTTAGGGCACTTGGGTTGCTTCCATGTCTTGGCTGTTGTAAATAGTGCTGCTATGAACATTGGGGCGCATATCTTTTTGGATCAGAGTTTTTGTCTTTTCTGGGTATATGACCAGAAATCAGATTGCTGGATCATAGAGTAGCTCTATTTTTAGTCTTTAAAGAACCTCCATACTGTTCTCCATAGTGGCTGTATCAATTTACATTCCAACCAGCAATGCAGGAAGGTTCCCTTTTCTCCACATCCTCTCCAGCATTTATTATTTGTAGACTTTTTGATGATGGCCATTCTGACCAGTGTGAGGTGATACTTCATTGTGGCTTTGATTTGCCTTTCTCTAATAATTATATAACCAGGGTTCTTAAACATGTTTTTGGACCATGGACCTCTGTAGTAGTCTGGTGAAACATATAAACCCCTTCTCAGAGTCATGTTTTTTAATCAGTAAAATAAAATACATTGGATTATAAAGGGAACTAATTATATTGAAATAGCTATCAAAAGATTTATAAACTGTGATAGTGCAATATATATGCTTATTTATTAACACATTAAGTGACAAAACCTGGTTGTGGGTGTAATACCTATCTTAATTCTGAAGTAGCGATGGATGTAAATGATATTCTGAGATGTCTGTGGTAACTGTGACGTGCGACGCAAGCACCTGTGATTTCTGTTGGTCACAAAGTCCGAGGTCCTAGATCCACAGCTAGGACTGCTGTGGTCTGCTGCCTACATACATAGTAAAGGAAATCCTGAATTGCTGTGAGATTAGGGAGGATAAAGATGTGTTTCCTATCCAGATTTTAGGTACCCCCTGAATTGTACCCATGAACCCCAGTAGTGAACCCCTGGACATCATGGTCTCTCTGGGCTCTGCCAGTCCTAGCCCTTTACTGGTGTCAGACTCTGCAAAAGGTAGGCCATGGCCTTCCAGCTTGAGCCCCAAGCTAGAGTGGGAAAGGGGTGAAGGAACCTCCCAACCCCACGTTAACTGAGCACCTGCCATGTACGGGCTACCACCCTAAACCTACAGTACCCAGGGCTGGGTAAAGTACCCCCTCATCTTAGGGAAGGATTGTTGGAAATAAATCATTTAAAAGTTAAATATATAAACAGAGGTTCAAAACCCTGGCTGAACTCCTGCCAGAAGCCTGCTCTGAAATAGGAATGTCTCAACCACCACCATGTTTTCCTGCCATGTCTTGTCACCCTTTGAGGAAGTGCCATCTTGCACCATCAACCCTGCCCTTTATATGTTCCCTAACCTCTCTGAGCCTTGGTTTCTTTATCAGTGAAGGAGGCTGAGAACTACTCCATAGGATTAAATAACAAGCACGGTTAGGGAGTAGCACACAGTTAGGGAGTGATGTGGGCACTGGCCCCGTTTGGACAAGTCTAGTTGTGGCCTCTGGGTGCTGGAAGGCTTGCATCTGGGGCACTTGTGTACTGAGACTCTCCAGGGCCTTTCTGGACCTAGGCTGGCAGATGGAGAAACACCACTCACCACCTTACAGCCTGCTCAGTGCTGCAGCGTACAGCACTCTGGGAGGTGTCTTCTCAGCGTCACTGAAGGAGGACCTCCATGCCCTGTTAGAGGCCTTGTCTCTAGCTGCTGAAAACTCTTCACGTCCCTCCCCAACCCTGGAAAAGCCCACTGATGGTTGTGCGCATTCCCTGTTGCTGAATAAGGATCTTGGAGATTGTCTTCTTATGCAAAAAGTTTTGGTTCTCATTTCTGGTTTTATTGCTTATTATCTCAGAAACTCCAGTCTGCTTGCTTAAGCTCACCATGCTTCAGGTTCTTCTCTCTGAAAAGTGGAATAAGAACGTCATCCCTGGGCTTCCCTGGTGGCGCAGTGGTTGAGAGTCCGCCTGCCGATGCAGGGGACGCAGGTTCGTGCCCCGGTCCAGGAAGATCCCACATGCCGCGGAGCGGCTGGGCCCGTGAGCCATGGCCGCTGAGCCTGCGCGTCCAGAGCCTGTGCTCCACAACGGGAGAGGCCACAACAGTGAGAGGCCTACGTACCGCAAAAAAAAAAAAAAAGAATGTCATCCCTGCTGATGGGGAATCATGTTGCAGTACTTACCAGGAAAATCAAAGCAAAATAAAACCTAATCACGTGGAAAGAAAAAACAGGACTTTCTTAAACAACTTTTGTGTACAAAAGAAAATCAAAACCACAATTACAAGCTATTCATAGAGCAACACTGTATACCAAGACTTATGGAATGTAACCAAAGTTGTACTTAGAAGCAAGTCCACAGGCTTAAATTCTTAATAATCAATGAGAAAGAATGAAAATAAATAAAGCATTCAACACAAGAAATTAAAAAGGAGAAATCTGAGGAAATTAGGAAGCAATAAACCATAAATATGGTAGGAATTCATGTATTAGAAAAATAGAAAAACATTAGAATTTATAAGTGAACCTAAAAGCTGATTCTTTGAAGAAACCAACAAAATGGGCATGCTCTTCTGAGATATAATCAAGAAAATAAGGGAGAAAGCAGAAATACCCAAGATTAAAGATGAGAAATGGAATATAACCATGATTTTGGAATAGATTAAATTAAATTGCAAGAGCATAAAACCTACATCTCTAAGCTAAGATATTGGGAAGCTTCTGAAATGTATGGCATCCTAAGGAATCGTATATGATCAGATTTGACTCAAAAAGTTAACTTGGCTAATAGCCATGGAAGCAATTTAAAATCGTGTTTAATGAATTATCAAGACAAAATAGATGAATTTTCAGAGGAGGGTCAAAACAAACTGAGTCAGGGTTTTACTGGAGCAGGTGAGTAGATGGGGCAAAACAATGACCAGGACGTGGTCAAAGGCACAGGGAGATTAGAATGAAGTCAGGTGGTCAAGGCCAAGGGCAAGTGTGTGGGAGGCAAGGGCAGGTGAGCCAGGGTCTGGGACAGATTGGATCTAGAGACCAATCCACAGTTTCCTACTTTTGAGGCTCAGACCTGGCCACCTGGGCCCTGCCTTTCTTTAACTTCATGGTCAGCCTGGTAGCTAGCCCTCACCACCTACTCACCCTTGAGTTCTGTGACTGTCAACGGGACAGGGTTTTTAAAAACTTGAGCACTTGTACTGACGCAACTTTAACAGTAACTTGAGAGAAAGGATTGCCCTCATCACGGTCAAGAAGTTATTCCTACAAAGCCATTGTGTTGATAACTTCAAGACTTTAGGTGCTTCCCATGGTCTTGAATATGTTATCCTGAGAGGCGACGCCAAGAAGGCTGGGGGCAGAGGGAGATGCCCCGGGAAGCAAATCTTCTTTCTCTCTGGGTCACCATCCAAATTTAACTGGCATCCCAGACTCTCCATATTGTCTCTCTGGAACCAGAAGGTCCGAAGATGTTGGGATTTTCAAGGTTCAGTTCCCAAGGACCATTAAATGCATCATTATGCTTTGCTTCATTCATTTAAAGCACAATGTTGGCAAGTACAGCCTTGGGAGTGACGGGCACTAGACTCATGAGTGATAAAATGCTGCATGGAAATATTAGATCTTAACTGACTACTTTTACTATCCCATGGAAGAATTACTCTTATATGATCTGCTCAACCATGGTGGAGAGAGAATGGGAACTAATGGTTATCAAGTTCCCATGATTTGCCACCCATTTTACATTCACTATCCCACATAATGCTCACCATCAACAACCGATACGCAAATAGTATTATCCCTATTCAACAGAATGGGTAAATGAAGGAATTAAATAACTTGCCAGTGGTCTTTCAGCTAGAAAGTGGGAGAGATGAGATTTACACCTTGATTCTAAGGTCCCTGATTTTTCTACTCCATCATCCTACAATTTTTCAGGTAGGCACAAGCCCAGAAATTTTCTGAAATGTTCCACCCTGTTCTCCATGGTGCCTGTCAGGAGCCCCTCAGCAGCCTGTTTGCAGGAACAGATGGGAGCTGGAGAAGCAATCTCCCACTTCCTGCTTCTACAAGGAGGCTACATAGCCTCTGTCCTAGTGTTTCTCCAAAGCTGTCTCTCCAGTCTTTCTCTGTTGCCTGAAATATTGTTTGGAGGCACCAAACTTTTGTTCCATCATGAGAGAAAAGGCCAAGGGAGGAAATAACCCTTTGAAAGAAGACACGTGGATGTATATAGCCAACATAAAAGTGTGGCTGATTTCTAGGAGATGCTTTCCTGGAAGAAGGGCTAGACAGGAAAGTGAATAGGGCTGAAGGCACCAAAACTTTCATCAGAAAGGAATAAGCACAGGGCTTCCCTGGTGGTGCAGTGTTTAAGAATCCACCTGTCAATGCAGGGGACACAGGTTCAAGCCCTGGTCCGGGAAGATCCCACGTGCCGCGGAGCAACTAAGCCCGTGCACCACAACTACTGAGCATGTGCTCTAGAGCCCGTGAGCCACAACTACTGAGCCTGTGTGCCACAGCTACTGAAGCCCGCGCGCCTATAGCCCGTGCTCCGCAACGAGGGAAGCCACCGCAATGAGAAGCCCGTGCACCGCAACGAAGAGTAGACCCCGCTCGCCGCAACTAGAGAAAGTCCATGTGCATCAACAAAGACCCAACACAGCCAAAAATAAATAAATTAAAATAAAATAAATTAATTAAAAAAAGAAAAAAGAAAGGAATAAGCACAAACAGGAGAGGCTGATGATTGTCAGGAGAGACTCTTTTCATTTTACAGCCTTGCTACCTTGGGGGAAAGAATCCTCTACTTAGGCTCCTGTTACATTAAACCAAAGCAGTAGGTTGTTGATTTATGTTCATCTGTGACCACTGTGACCTCCAGATTCCCTTCTAATGCATCACCTTCATTTCCTTTCACCCACAGACACTCACCGATGCTTAGGAGTCAGAAAAGAATGGCAAGGAGGTAGGCTATGCGTGACAGTTCTTTCCGCTTCTGTGACGACCACCCTGAACCAGTTGTCAGTGGCACTCCTATCATTCACATTTCCACGTCAAGGAGTTTGGTAATTTATCATCCATGTGTTTTAATCAGAGAAAGAGATGCCTGGAGTGGATTTCATCAATCTTGGGGGAGAAGAGGTTTGACCCCCCCGACCCTCCCTGCACCCCCAGCCTGTGTGACTCCCTGATGGATTAAATGAGATAACGTAGGGTAGCAGGAAGTTGTCTTACCAACACAGAGAGGGAGGCAGTGATGTTACACAAACTCACTGGGCCTCGGCCTCCTCCTCTCTAAACTGGGGACACAGTCACCTACTCGTAGGCGGTTCTGAAGATCATTGAGCAAAGCTCCCAGTGCAGGGCCAGCACACTCTTTGGGCTGAATGGCCTTGGGTTCCTTACCTCTCTCAATTTTTGTTTTTAGAAGTGATTGCTGTCATTCTCTGCAACTATCAAAATTTTTTCTAATTAATTTATTTACTTTTATTGAAGTAGTTTCAGGTGTATAGCAAAGTGATTCAGTTATATATACACACTTTTTTCAGATTCCTTTCCCTTATAGGTTATTATAAAATATTGAGTAGAGTTCCCTGTGCTATACTGTAGGTCCCTGTTGGTTATCTATTTTATATATAGAGTGTATATCTGTTAATCCCAACCTCCTAAGCAAATTCTTGCTCTGTTGATGGGGCGAGGCACAGCCTTCATCTACTTCCTATGGCTTCAGACAGTTAATGTCCCTGGGGTCTCTGCAGGCCTAGGTAGATGATGTTGTTTGTCCTGAGGAAGAAACACCACATTGAAAACCGCTTTGTGGCAAGTATGTTACGTAAATGATCTTATGTGAACCTCCAGAAAGTCAAGGAAGGTAGGCATTATGCTCATTTTAGAGACGAAAAGATGGAGTCCCAGAAAGTTGAATGATTTCCCAGTGATCACACATGATCACGAGGGATGTAAATTTGGGTGTGCCTGACGAGTAAATGCCTGGATCGCAGGTGCCGTCATCCCCCCGATCACAAAGGCTCCCCTGCGGGTGGCCATTTGAGGAAGGACACTTTTCTGGGAGAAATGGGGCTGCTTCCATTGTTTTGAAGTTGGTATCTTTGCCTCACTGGCTTCAGGAAATGGAGTTCTTGAAATAACCGATCTCCTCACCTCATCCTGCTGCCTCCCTAAGAAGGATAAGAATTAACGATGTGTGTTACCTTCTCTCTGATTGACATGAAGGCCCACCCTCCTGGCAGAGGTTGTGTCTGTACAGCCTGGACACTGTGTGTATGAGGCTTTGGTTCTATTCCAGGCTCTGTGCTGGGCGCTGCAGACACAACTCTATCTCTCTACGATTCCCAAGCCCACGGCCGTGGCAAACAGGTACAACCAAATACTCCTTGGGAGGTGATTTAAAGTGAGGCCAAGTGTCTGTTCCAGAGCAAGGCCAGCCTTGGTTTAGTTAAGCAAGAGGCAGGGTTTGTCCTGGGCATATGCCACTCTTTTTGTGGGGACCCATTACAGCCAAGTGGAGGGTGGCCCTGAAGTTTGGAAGAAAGCATCTAGGGCCATTTGCTTTTGACTACCTCTTTTAAGCTCCAGGAATCCAGACATTCACTTAACCTCTCTGGATCTCAGAATCTTCATCTATTAATAGACCCAAGGAACCCTTTCAGAGTTGAGGCCTGGATAAAATGATACCGGGAGCTTCTTGGAGCAGTGCTTGGCACATGGTAGGCTGCCCTCAGGTTCCATATGGACTGTTTATCTCGAGCTTATGCCTCTCTGTTCTTCTTCCCATCCAGATGGACTTTAAGAATCCCTGGGTACTTGGATCTTAGGTGCATTCGGTAGCAGTGTGCTTCATTTCTCTTTCCACCAGAGAACAATGCATGTTTGTTGAATTGAAGGCTACCTTGTGATACTTTGCTTCCTGGGCAGGCTTTAGCTGGAACATGACCTCTTTAAATCATCCTGATGGAATGACCGATTTCTGATGATGACCCACTTCTGATGGGATGTCTAATCCCTGATGGAGTGGACAGTGAAGATTTGGCCAATTTCTAATGTGATAGCCAGTTGGTAAGAGGCCAATTCCTGGCGTGAGGGTCAATTTCTGCCTTATAAAAGGGCAACTATCATTTATCGAACATCTACTGTGGACCCGACCCAGTGCAGGAAATGTATGAATTACATGTGATTTAAAGCACTCCAACGATATTAGCGTGTAGATGACGGCAATTAAGAGTCGGTTCTAGAGCTTCCCTGATAGCGCAGTGGTTGGGAGTCCGCCAGCCGATGCGGGGGACGCGGGTTCATCACCCGGTCCGGGAGGATCCCGCATGCCGCGGAGCGGCTGGGCCCGTGAGCCATGGCCACTGAGCCTGCGCGTCCGGAGCCTGTGCTCCGCAACGGGAGAGGCCACGACAGTGAGAGGCCCGCGTACCGCAAAGAACGGAAAAAAAAAAAAAAAGAGTCGGTTCTAACATCATATTACGTGGCTCAAATGTCATTTTTGCCACTTTAAGCATATTACTTAACCACTGTGTGTCTCTGTGATGATAACAGAATCTCCTGTCATAGGGTTTGGAGGAGGAATTATCTCCTGTCACATAGTAGGTGTCCATTAATATTTAGCTGCCCTTATTTTTATCCATATCTTGCAGACAGGGAAACCAAGGCTTGGGAAGTGACAGTGAGAGAGTCTTCCTTTCCCAAGAGGAAAACTCAAGTTTAAATCTTGTCTTAAATTTTGCCTGAGATCCAATTCTGGATCTCAGAATTGTCCTATACTCATTTTCAGTTCAGGCCAGTTCTTTGCAATGTGAAGACATAAGCCTCTCACTTGTTGGGAGTGATACCTACGGGGACATCCTGGGTACACCATGGCACTGAGACACCAGGTTAAAGGCAGGGCCATGGTAGACCTCTCATAAGTATAGACTGCTGAGACCCCATAGAAAGTCTGCGCTGCTGGGGGGAAGGGTAGAGTTCCCAGTCTCCGGAGGTTTCACAGGCAGAGGCTGAGCCTGATTGATGCCAGCTGGCTGTATAAGAAGTGAGTTATGACCATCCCATTGCTGAACAGCAAGCTCCATGGTAAGAGTGGCTTTCAGCTCTTATGCATTAACTCTTTCAATCTCTACCGCCATGCTCGGAGGCATGCAGGTTGCCTTTTACTTCTGAGGTCAGAGAAGTTCACACCTTGCCTTATGGCACACTTTGGCAGAGGCCAGATTTGAACTTGGGTTTGTTGAACCCTTTAGTCTGTGCTCTTCCTCCTCCTGTGCTGGCTTTCTCCACGAGGATAGGACTGCAGGGCTAGAAGAGGGCCAGGAAAGGATCCTGGCAAGGCATTAGGGGGCAGTTGGCAATAGACAGTTCATGATCTCAGTAAGCAGTTAAGCTGAGCAAAACTCCATAGGAAGTGGGCTTCCCTGGTGGCGCAGTGGTTGAGAGTCCGTCTGCCTATGCAGGGGACACAGGCTCGTGTCCCGGTCCGGGAAGATCCCACATGCCTTGGAACGGCTGGGCCCGTGAGCCATGGCCGCTGAGCCTGCGCGTTCAGAGCCTGTGCTCTGCAACAGGAGAGGCCACAACAGTGAGAGGCCCGTGTACTGCAAAAAAAAAAAAAAAAGCTCCATAGGAAGGAGGTGAGATTGGCCATGGTATAGAGGGTTTATAATAAGAGGAGACCTCAGCCTGAAAGTCAAGGAAAGTTGGATGTGGGCAAGATTGATGACCACAGGCCCTCTGGGATATCTCAGCCCTGAGGCGGCACTGCCCACATGGACAGCAGTAGGAAACTGCTGCATAAACCTGGCTATATCACTCCTACCCCCAGAGAGCCAGGGCAGGGGGGTGGCTCTCACTCTCCCTGACTCCACAGCCAGTATGTTCCTGGTTACCTATATTTGGGTTCCATTTCAATACCAAAGCCCTGGCCTTTACCCATCTTGGGGCAGGGCATCCCTAATTTGGGACAGGAGAATGGATAGTGATCTTGAGCTTCTGATGAAAGCTATAGACTCTTCCCAGGAAAATATGCAACATTTGTGAAGGTATCTAGGCCCCATGGGATTTCTCTATCAATCCCAGAAAAGTCTATAGATCTGGTTATAAGCCTTGCATTAAACTAGTAGGTTGAACCAGTGGGTTGAACAAAAGTCAATGGGTACAAATAATTTCCTGTTCAGTAACAAACATAAAAACAGATAAAATACCTCACACTAAACAAGAAAACTTCACAGTCTTATTGAGAGCAAAAATGAAGCTGTGAATAAATGGAAGGAAAGAATGTGTTCTTGGATGGTAAGAGTCAACGTTTAAAAATGTCAATTCTCCCACTTTAATCGTTAAATTCTAAGCAGTCCCAACCAGCAGTCCAAAGCTGGTTTGGCTGCTTAGGTGGGAAAGCTTTCAAAAATGACACTAGGGTTCATTTAGAACAGAGGTTGGCAAACTAGGGCTTGCTGAAGTCCAGGCCACCGCTGATTTTGCAGATAAAGTTTTATTAGAACACAGCTACACTCAAAACTTGTTTACATATGACCCGTGGCTGCTTTCCAGCTACAAAGGCAGAGCTGAGTAGTCACTGTACAGAGACTGTATGGCCCACAAAAAGCCGAAAATATTTACTGTCTCTTTAACAGAAAGTTTGCAGATTTCTGACCCAGAAAATTAAACACATGAAAATATCCATGTAAACATGAAAAGATGGATATGGGCAGACTAGCCTTACCCATTTTCAAAATGTTTGATAAATACACACTACTTAAATCAGTTCGGTATTGGCACATGAATAGAAAATTGTTCAGTGCTATGAAAGGGTAGAGAAATAGGTCCAAATATTGGTAGAACTTACATCTAGTATAAGATAAGATGACATTTAAAATCAGGAGGAATAGATGGACTATTCAGTAAGCTATTTGATATCTAGAAAAAAGTCTCAGCACTTTGCTTATACCTTATACGAAAGAAATCATAGATGAATACAATATTTAATAATAATCAGTGGAATCATCTAAAAGCTAAAAGGAAACAACGGTACAAAAGGAAGTTGATGTATTTTACTTAAAAAAATTTTTTAAAGCCTTCCCAGTAAATTTACTATAGCAAAGCCAGAAGACACTTGCAAAACAGAATATCCTCACCATGAGGGACAGAGGTTGTAAGCAAAGAGGACCAATGAATCAATGAGGAAATAATAAAACAATCTAATCAGCAAAGAGCATCAACAAGCAGTTCATACGTACACAAGAAAGAAATGAAAAATATCAAATAAACTATGGAAAAATGCTCATTCTTCCCCTCATTGAAGAAGCGTAAACTGTAACAACTCTGATCTATCTTAGTTTATTGAATACCTGTCAGATTACGAGCTTGGCAAAGACATAAAAAGTGTCAAGGGTGCGTGGAAACAGACATTTGCATACATAGTTTGGAAAGAGCAATTGCAGTCTCGCTCGAGGGTAATTTGACTGCTCTTATGAGCATTGTAAATTCATCTACACTTTGACCCCTGTTGCCGCTTTTAGAGGTTTATTCTCCAGGTATCCTCAAACACGCAAAGATACTTGGAAAAGATTAAGTGCACATTGTTTGTATTAGTAAAATAACAGGAAACGACCTAAATACCCATCATTAAGGTTTCATTGTGTCAGTGTTTCTCAAACCTGAGTAATGTATCCATTCCATTTAAGGGAAAAAGAAATTCTCAGGAACCCGTTCTATTGAATTTAATTATTTTTATTTTGAGGTTTCTCTAGAATGTGGAACTACTGAACTAAGTATAAACCTCATAGCTTTATAGTTCTAATAATCCTGTAAATTTAAAAAATGTATAAATCATATATAAACAAATACAAAACCAATGAAATTCAAGTTAACACTATCAAGTTTATAAGATGTGTGTATTCTGAAACTGAAGGATGGACGTATTAAACAATGGCGTTGTATAGACACGGATTCGATTTTATATAGAGAATCTATACTTTCGGTTCAATAATACCAATAAAAAGAAGGCCTGCTTACATAAATACAATTTTTTTTTTTTTTTTTCGGGTACGCGGACCTCTCACTGTTGTGGTCTCTCCCGCTGCGGAGCACAGGCTCCGGACGCGCAGACTCAGCGGCCATGGCTCACGGGCCCAGCCGCTCCGCGGCATATGGGATCTTCCCGGACCGGGACACGAACCCGCATCCCCTGCATCAGCAGGCGGACTTTCAACCACTGCGCCACCAGGGAAGCCCTAGCCTTTTACATTATATAAATACATTTAGGTTTTGCTTGTTAGTTCAGGCTATTCAGACCCATGAATAATCAAAACCTTCAAATGAGCGGTTTTAATGAGGGGTCGTTGATAATCCTGTGAAGCTATCCAGTTTATTTGAAAGTAAGGTGAGCATCCTGGCTTATTGAAATGTGTGTTAAATAGTAATAAATCTAATTATCACTGGCACTGAGACCAGAAACATTCTTCCTGGGCTATTTACTGCCGTGCTCATTGCTAATGAGTTCACGTGCACATGCGCAGACTGCCGTGGACAGCCTGTTTGAGTTCCGGGTTTGCCTATTCTACGCAGAGGACTCAATTTCCCCACCACTTTTCTCTTTTCAAGTTAACTTTGAAATCTTTATTTCCACAGACTTCCATGATGTCATTTGGTCTTCATTTGCAGTGACCCTGCAACACAAACGATGGGGCTACGTCTTTGAGCAGTTCTTGGTTCAAAGATGGCTATCCAGGTGGTCCAAAAGATGGCTTTGATTCCTTGACCTAGGAGATATCATCAAAATGAAAATGCAAAATCACCAAAGACTGAGCTCCTGACTACCAGGCTCACTGTAATGTGGTGAAATCGGAGAGTTACCCAGAAGGAGCTGGAAGAAAGGGGTGAGGGGAGAAAAAGTAGTCCCAGCTCCAAAATCATAGTTACAGTTACCACCCAGGATGTATTTCCTGGGAGCCTGTGATGTGCCTGTTGAAATCGTGCCCGAGCTTTGGAGCCAGGACATACAGGCTTGGATCTGGGCTCAGCCACTTACCAGTCGACTGATTTAGGGCTTGCGGAATGGTGAGTGCCAGAGCTGGCACTGGGACAGATGGCCCCACCGCTCAGGGCCACCCAGCTCCTTCTGCCAGGCTTAATTGACCCCTGCTCCGCACTCATGATGTCACGCAGCATCCCACCGGTCAGGGCCCCCTAAGACAGTGGTCAGGGGCAGTGGAGGGAGAGGTATACCCGGCTCACTTCAAAGATTTGGACCATGCAGCTCTGGGCGGTTAAGTAGATGTTGGCAGAGAGCATTTAAGCATTTAAAACGTTTGCATCAGATGTTTTCATGCACTTCACTGCCAAGAAGTGCAAAGGGTGCTTGGTTTAACTGTGGTTATTTACAGCCCAAAGAAAGTAGCTGGCAGTTCTCTGGAAGCCAGGGGTTTTATTTCTCACTCCTGTTTTCCATTTCTGGGATTTATGGTCCTTGGGTCTGGCAGAACTCGCCTGAAAAGCTGTGAACTCAGTCCTCTCCTGCCTGCCTCGCCCCACTCTCTCGAGGCTCTCGGAAGGCACAGGCTGTGTGCCTTTGCGAGGGGAGGCCCGATTGCTGGTCATGCCGCCAGAGGTGGCTGGTCGGGTAGGCCGTCCTCCTCCACTGTGGGCATTGGGATCACCAGCCCCAAAGCTCTTGACCTAAAAACTGAGATCAACACAACAACTTGCTGTTGGGTGTTTTTTGTTTTTTTTTTTTCCATCTGCCATTTGACCTTTGATTTTCCTTAAGTAAAATGTGTATTTTCGAAAAGTTGCCCACTTCGGCTCAGGGCTATAATCAACCACTTTTGTCTTGATCCTTTGGCCCTTTAGTATCTGAGAGAGATTTCCTCATCTTGCCTACTCCCCGCCCATGAGGGTGTTGCACAGGAGGCTCAGTTGGGAGCGTGCACTGGCCTGGACAGGGACTGAAGCTGCCCCTCCCTGGACCACGTGCTGGAAACCTTAACTGTTCCTGGCACATTGGAGGTGCTTCATAGGTGACTGCTGAGGGCATGGAGGGGAAAGGGGTCCCCGGTTATCTAGGCCTGTCCACAGAAGTGCAGTTCTGCCTCCCTGCCCAAATTGGTACATTGAGTTCTGCTCATAGACATGTAAAAACAATAATAATATTCATAGTAACCCTCAGTGCAACTGAGCATGTCCTCTGTACCCACCTCTTCTAATGCTCACAACAGCCTTGTAAGGGAGGTACCCTTCTCTTTTTAATTGAAGTATAGTTGATTTACAATATTGTGTTAGTTTCAGTTGTACAGCAAAGTGATTTCAGTTATACTTATAAACATAAACAAATATATATATATCCTGTTCAGGTTCTTTCCATTATAGGTTATTACAAGATATTGCATATAGTCCCCTGTGTTATACAGTAGGTTCTTGTTGTTTATCTATTTTATAGATAGTAGTATATATCCGTCAATCCCAAATTCCTAATTTATCCTTCTCTCCTCCCCTCTTCTCCTTTGGTAATCATAAGTTTGTGTTCTATGTCTGTGAGTCTGTTTCTGTTTTGTAAATAAATTTGTATTTTTTTTTAGATACCACACATAAATGATATCATATGATATTTGTCTTTGTCTGACTTACTTCACTTACTGTGATAATCTCTGGGTCCATCCATGTTGCTGTAAATAGCATTATTTCATTCTTTTTTATGACTGGGTAATATTCCATTGTATACACATACCACATATTTATCCATTCCTCTGTCAATGGACACTTAGGTGGCTTCCATGTCTTGGCTATTGTAAATAGTGGTGCTATGAACATTGGGATGCATGCATCTTTTTGAATTAGAGTTTGCATCTTTTCTGGATGTATGCCCAGGAGTGGGATTGCTGGATCATATGGTAGCTCTATTTTTAGTTTTTTAAGGAACCTCCATAGTGGCTGCACCAATTTACCTTCCCACAAACTGTGTAAGAGGGTTTCCTTTTCCCCACACACTCTCCAGCATTTATTTTTGGTAGACATTTTGATGATGGCCGTTCTGACCAGTGTGAGGTGATATCTCATTGTAGTTTTGATTTGCATTTCTCTAATAATTAGTGATGTTGAGCATTTTTTCATGTGCCTTTTGGCCATCTACATTTCTTCTTTGGAGACATGTCTATTTAGGTCTTCTGCCCATTCTTTTTTTTTTTTTCTGCGATACGCGGGCCTCTCACTGTTGTGGCCTCTCCCGTTGCGGAGCACAGGCTCTGGACGCGCAGGCTCAGTGGCCATGGCTCACGGGCCCAGCCACTCCGCACCATGTGGGATCTTCCCGGACTGGGGCACGAACCCGTGTCCCCTGCATCGGCAGGCGGACTCTCAACCACTGTGCCACCAGGGAAGCCCTCTGCCCATTCTTTGATTGGGTTGTTTGTTTTTTGTATATTGAGCTGTATGATTTGTTTGTATATTTTGGAAATTAATCTCTTGTTGGTTGCATCTATTGCAGGTATTTTCTCCTGTACCATAGGTTGTCTTTTAGTTTTGTTTATGGTTTCCTTTGCTGTGCAAAGCATTATAAGTTTGATTAGGTCTCCTTTGTTTATTTTTGCTTTTATTTCTTTTGCTTGGGAGACTGATCTAAGAAAATATTGCTACGATTTATGCCAGAATGTTTTGGCTATGTTCTCTTCTAGGAATTTTAAGGTGTCATGTCTTATATTTTAGTTTTTAAGCCATTTTGAGTTTATTTTTGCGTATGGTGTGAAGGTGTATTCTAACTTCATTGATTTACATGTGGCTGTCCAGCTTTCCCAACACCACTTGCTGAAGAGACTATCTTTTCCCCATTGTATAATCTTGCCTCCTCTGTCGAAGATTAATTGACTGTAGGTGTGTGGGTTTATTTCTGGGCTCAGTATTCTGTTTCGTTGATTCATATGTCTGTTTTTGTGCCAATACTATACTGTTTTGATTACTGTAGCTTTGTAGCATTGTCTGAAGTCTGGGAGGGTTATCCCTGTAAAGGAGGTACTCTTATTACTCCCATTTTACAGATGAAGAAATAGAGGCACAGAGCGGTTAAGTAGTTTGTACAAGGTCACAAAGCTAGTTAGTTGCAGATGTCAACTCAGTTCCAGTTGACTCCCTGCATTTGTGGCCACTATGAGATGCCATCTTATTTCACATCATTTGAGTCCCTTTGGCATTAAATGATCTCATTGTAGGACCCAGCAGGGGTTCTGCTCTCACCCCTGTTGGAGTAGCTTCTCTGGCTTCCCAGTCAGGTGCTCTCTCTCCTCTGAACCTCCTACCTGGAGACCTCACTTGCCCGAGATCTCTTCCTGGTACTTTTCATGGACACATGTCTTGTCTCTCCCCTGCACTGTCAGCAACCTGTGGTAGGTAGAGGCCTACTCTGGGGGCAGCAGTCACACCTAGCAAAATCCTCCACTAGTAATCCTGAAGCTGGTTATTCCCTCCTTCTCTTTTTATCAGCCACACCAGAAGTTGATCATTCTCATTTGCCTTTTCAAAGAACCTGCCATTGACTTTCTTGATCCTCTCTAAATTACGCTGATTATCTTATCAGTAGTGGCTTTACTCTTTTCTTTTTCTTTCTCCTACTGTCTTTGGGTTCATTTTACTCTTCTTTTTCCAGTTTAGGAAGATGGATGTTTTAGCATATTCATGTTTGCCCTTTCTTCACTTAGGGCTGAATCCTGCATGTTTTGATGGGTATATTTTTTATGTCACTGAATTCGAAATATTTTCTGTTTGTATCATGATTTCTTTTTTTTGACTCACGGGTTATTTAGAAGTGTGTTTCTTGACTTCCAAATAAGTGGGGGATTTTTCGGGTTTATCTTTCGATGATTGATTTCTCCTTAAATGCTAATACTTTTACATCTAAACAGAAACACCCTCCCGTTTATCATTCCCGACCCTGGGGCAGGAGCTTCCCCCTGTTTATTGCAGCTCCTTACACCCTCCCTGCTCAGGCAGTGTCAGTGTCTCCATCCCACAGATGCCTGCTGTCACACAGCTATGATGTGTGAGTTGGAACTGTGGAGGCAGTGAGAGGAAGGCAGTCCAGTGAAACCCAGCTCTTCGTGGTTCTGAAGCTCAGCTCTGCCACCGTCTCATCTCCAGTTCACAGTCACAGGGGACGTGAACAAGTGAGGGCTTCAATGTTGGCAGAGGGATGGGGGGGTCCACGTCATCGTCACTCGGGTGGGTACCAGCGTCTGCTGCCCGGCAGTTACCCTTTTACTTCCTGTCTTGCGCTCATTTTCACTAATTAAAGTGCTCCCTCCAGACCGCCTGGGTGACTTTTGACAAACTCACGTTGTGATCACCAGCTCTCCTCATTTCAGCCACCCACAGGAAGGAGCAAGGCTTCCACAGTCAGAGCAGCGGAAAATGAGTTCTAAAAATGCAGAAATAGCTTGGAGGGAAGGAGCTGCCTTGGGCTATGAGGGTCATGTCATCTGGGCAGCCTGTGGTTGTCAGTGCTTGCCTCCCACACACCACCTGATGAGCAGACCTGCCGGCAAGCGGCTCCCTTATGATCCCATCATAAAACAAGTCCATCCGGGTGGTTCATCCTTAGCAAAATATTAGGAGGAAAATGAGGACTCTGGTCATTATATGGCACATGGGTTTTCATTATTGTCTTGTCCCCCGGCCCCCCGGCCTGTTTTTTTTCTCTGCCCTCCTGGAGGTAATCTCTTTGCTGTCAGATTATTCAGGGCAGCTGAAGAGAGAATTTGCTTCTGCACAGGTCCTTTCCAGAGATCATCAGTAAATAATAAACTCAGGAGTTTCTAGAGCCTTCTGTTTAATGATGAGGGCGTTTGAGCTTGAAGTAGTGAGAGGGTAAATTCTATAAAGAGAAATGCAGAGAAGATATGGTCCAGATATTCTGAGTGTTAGGGATCTAACCTGCTAGGTGTTTGTTAGTTCTTTAAAAGCCTTTAAATGACGGAGTTAAATACTGTATTCACAATTGGCCAGGAGCTGGGGCAGGCTTGGGGCAGCTGATCCCAGCCACAGGGCTATCCCCAGGGAAGATGGCCCTGAATGCCGTGGAATCTTCACTCACCTGACATGAGCTAGATGGCCAGTTTAGTCTGTGGTGTTGTTTAGTATGTGTATGGGGCAGGAAGGACTGTTCATTGTTTATTAAAATAACATTTTTTCCTTATACAAAAGCAATGCATGTTCACTCTGGATAACCCTCCTATAATCTAATCATTTATAGATAATCACTTTAACTTTCTTGAGTACATTTTTTCAAATGTTTCTTAAGGAAAACATATACTTGTAAAAAAATGGATCTTACAGTATGCATTTTCTTTGAATCTTACATTTTCAAGTAAGTATATACTGGAGACATATTTCTGCATCGATGAATATTCTGGTATAGTGTGTTAATGGCTGCATTGTATTTCATTGTCTGAAGGTACCACAATTTATTTAACCAATATTTTTGGTTGGGTTCTTTTTCTTTCTGCTATACACAGTGCTTCAATAAACGACCTTTGAGATAATTTGATAGGCACATCTTTCTTTCTTTCTTTTTTTTTTGCGGTACGCGGGCCTCTCACTGTTGTGGCCTCTCCCATTGCGGAGCACAGGCTCCGGACGCGCAGGCTCAGCGGCCATGGCTCACGGGCCCAGCCGCTCCGCGGCATGTGGGATCTTCCCGGACCGGGGCACGAACCCGTGTCCCCTGCATCGGCAGGCAGACTCTCAACCACTGCGCCACCAGGGAAGCCCGATAGGCACATCTTTAATCTTTCTAACCCTGGGATAAATCCCTAGAAGAACTGTTGGGTCTAGTGCTGGGCCCTTCTTTCTAATGCTTTTGCTCTGCAGTGCCTAAGAGCATTGCACTAGAACTGCACGCATTATGCTCTGACTCCCATAGTGAAGCCGAATCCGGCCTCTGCACACCAATAACGAATTAAATTTCGGAGACAGAGTTTTGGGTGAAGTAGAAAAGAATAGCTTTATTGCTTTGCCAGGCAAAGGGGGCCACAGCAGGCTAATGCCCTCCCAACTGTGTGTCCCGACCTGGAGTGGGTAGTGAGGAGTTTTACAGTAAGGGTTCAGAGAGGGTGTGATCAGCTCGTGAACATTCTTCTGATTGGCTGGTGGGGAGGTAAGTGGGAGTCAGCATCATCAACCTTCTGGTTCCAACTGGTCTGGGGTCTACGTGCTTGTGGGCAGCATACCATTACTTCTTCCACCTGCAGGGGGTTTCAGTATCTGCGGAAGAGCTCAAAGATATTGTTGTGTGTATCCCTTGAGGGGGAGCCAGGACCGTGCCCCAAGGCCGCACTATTGTTTCTTTTAACTGTTACTCCCCTGCCTCTCCATCCCCTCCCTTCTCTGGTTAGCAACTGTTTGAACCTGCCTGTTGGAACTCAGGGAAGATCATGGAGGCTGAATGAAGCCTATTTCCTGCAAACAGGAAATGGGGGACACAGAAAAGGCTTTTGTGCCCAGAAGCCCCACAGGGTCCTGCTTGGTATCAACAGTTCAAACGTGAGGGCTCTCTATGTCTTTTATTCCCAATACAGGACACAACAGAGAAACTAGGTGAATATTCCCAGGCCTGGTGGTCATGCATGTCCTGAGCACAGCTTCACAATAGCACCTAACACTCTAAATGAGAAACATTTGCTTACTCTTCTGTCTGGACTAGAAGCCACTGGAGTGAAAGATTCTCATCAATTGTTACAACCCCAATACCCAGTACCTAGTGGGAGCTCAGTAAATATTATTTCATTCATTCACTTAGTAAATCTTTACTGAGTGCCAACTCTGCTGGGTGTTCTTCTCCGCACCAGGGAAGCCTCAGTGAGAGAAACAGATTGACAACCCTGTTCTGGTGGAGCTTTTGTGGACCTGAGCTATGTGGCCCGTGACTGCCCGCTCGCTGCCAGTGGTTTCTCCGCCCTTCCAGGCCCAGCTTCTCTCTGAAGTCTTCCCTGACCCCCTGTGCCTCCTGTGAACTCAACAGCAGTGAATGCCCACATGATTTATTTGACACTTTGTTTGTGTAGTATGAATTGTTTTCTGCATTTTTACGGCTCTTTGCCTTCCCGGCTTGACCGAGGACACCTTGACGGGCGAGGACACCATGAAAATGGAGGCCATGGTTTCTGCATCTGTGGGTTCATGGCTCCAAACACTGCCTTGCCCAGAGCTGCTTCACAGGGTGGTGCTCTGCCCACCAGCCAATCTCATCCAGGCCCAGCCAGGCACCGTGCTTCACAGCTGCTGGTTACCCCTCCTCTCCACTTGGCTCCCCAGAACTAATGCTTGAATTGCATTTTCCACCTCTGAACTTACAAGGACAACTATCGCAAAGATGACTGGGAAAGGCCAGATTCTCTCAATGAAATGGAAAGTGTATCAAACTTATTAGAAGCAAACGAGTAAAAAGTGAATTCTGATCAACTACACGTGATGCCTAAGGAATCCTCGCTGTCAGCCTGAAGTTCTCTTAGACAGTCAGGGCTGGAGCTGGGTCTCTGGTCATAGCTGTGTTCTGGGCCTGTTCTGTCCTAGCACTTCTCTGCCAACTGCTGACTTTTCCTTCATTCTTTGCCAGGATGTCCTCTCCTGATCTGTTCCAGGCCATCCCGGGCTGACTGACTGGTTTCTTATCAGAGAGCTCATACACATCGTCAGGTTCTCCGTCTTTCCCTAAGCACCTGGTCAATGTTAAAAGCATTGTTTAAATGCTTAAACATTTAAAGCAAGGCTCTTAGAGAGCCTAAGAGTTCTACCAGTGTTTCTATTGCACCAGTTATTTGTGTTTCTGTTGGTACCACGCGGAAGTTTGCAAATATAAGAAATGGGAGAGGCACCCTCTGCTCAGTGGAAACAGGCCCTGCTAGTGTCCTGAGCAGAAGAGGCCTGCCCTGCACTGCTGACAGGGCCTACCTACAAAACCTCATCCTGCCTGCAGTGGGAAGGGTTTTCTCAGCCTCCCCTTCATTGAGAGGAGAGAAAAAAAACACTCAAATCTTATGGCTTGAAGCTACTCAACCCTAGAATCCTCATCTACCCACTGCCCACACAGCCCTTTTTCCTGTGCCCTTTCATCCAATATCAAATGTCCACCTGGCTATAGCTGCCAGTGTTTGGAATGGCTGACTTGCCCCTCTGCTGGAATTTGACTGTTTGCTGATTTACGTGTGGACTCTCCTGGAATCCAGTCCAGATTTGATTGTGATTATGAAAGCTTGTAGCTCCATCTCAGGGGAAATGGTTGAAACTGGAGGGAAATGAATCAACCATGAGAAGTTGCTGGGATAGGTGGAGAAATCCCCCTGCAAAGGGTCAACTAAGAAGCTTAATTTGGGGTAGCAAAGGAAGAGAGGAAGGACAGAAGACAAAAGTGGAACCTACCCCCCTGCCCCTGACCCCATCCTCCTTTGGATCAATGTTAGGAGATGCTCAGACCGGCTCTCCTATGATAGACTTTGCATCTGTGTTTGGCTTATTTTCTCAATGAGGTGGTAAGCACAGAAGCACCGAACTAACTTCTGCTGGTGGATTGTTCAATTAAAGAATTGGGAATTCGAATCTGGAGCTGTCCAATGCATAGTGTTTGTCACTAAGGTCTAGGGGAGATGGTTGAGGCAGAACTGACCCATTTTTTACCAACATGGAACCAAGTGTGATGCAATATACAGCTGGGAGCATTAGAAAATTAAAAGTGACTTTTCAATCCAGGATTGCAAGCTGACAACAGCTTGAGGAGCTCTATGTAATGAGTATGTTGTCTCCAATAGGGGCCCTTGATGACTGATAGGTGAAAAGCTGTGCCACAGCCTAGAGTTATTACGCTCTATCGCAGAAGAGGGCGAGAGTGACAGCACGGTGATCTATTAGTGCTGTCTGGGGGGTTAATGGTGAGTTTTCCTGCTGCTGGTGGCCTATAAAGACAGCAAAGAAAAGGGAAATGGTGTGGGGGAAAAATCAGTAGTATTAGCAGTTATGATAATAAATGTAATCGTTTATTTCTGGGATGGTTTTTATTGAACTGGTTATGAACTTGATACTTTTTCCTTTTAGTTTATAAGTTGGAGAAAATGAGAATTCGGGAAAAAAAAATCCAACTTTCTGATAGACACAGCAGCCATGTTGGGTCAAATAAAGCTGGAGTTTTCATAGTCTTTGTAAAGGAGGACTGAGAAATGATGTCTGTGCAGACAGAGGAGCTCTGGGGATGCTGGGGGGAAGAGTGTGATCTTTGATGTCAGAAAGACCTGTTTCTGCATCCTGGTTCTGCCTGTTATTAGTTGCATGACCATTGGCCAGTCACTTCATCTGTAAAACAGCATAAGTATCTCCCTAGCCAGAGTGGTTATGAGGCTCAAGTACCATCATGCATATTTGTAAAGGTGTTTAGCACAGCTCCTGGCAGGAAACAGCTACTCAGTAAATAAGGCATGGCTCTGGTTTGCTGATGCCATCACCATCTTGGAATTCATATTTTGTTATAGTCACACAGTCAATGGCCTCTCAGCCACAGGCCAAGAAAGAATTGTGTGTTGTATTTGACTTTTTAAGTCTGTTGATTAACAATAATCACTTAAGCCTCAATTTTAAGGAGCAAGCTCAAATCTCTAAAAGATATAGAAAGTTCCTCCAAAAGATAATAATAAGCCTTGGAAATGCCCAAGCAGAAGTGGAAGGGTCAGCTACCATGGACACTGTAGAAAAGATTACCTGGGTGGATGGAAAGGAGGAATGAGTCTATTTTTTTTTTTTTCCCAAAGTGAGGTTCAAATAGTTAATTTTAAAAAGCTAGAAAAAATTCTGAGGAAGAATATGTTGTTTTTCAGGTTTAGCTTTTTAAATGGTCCAGTGCATATAAGTTTGATTATTTGCTAGGGAGGAATTAATACATACCTACTTTGCAGCAGATATATTTGTATACATTATTTTCACAATTCAGTGACATGAGGTATTTTATCCACATCTTAACAGATGAGGAGATTGAGAATAAAATATTTAACGTAGACTAAAGTTGTACTGCTAGAGTGAGGCCAGGGTTCACATTCCAGTCTCACGGTCCTCCTGCTGCCTCATGGAAGGGAGAGGATATGGGCACCTGGAAAACCGTCCTTGAATCTTCTTCCCCTTCTTCCGCTCCCAGGCCCAGTGGGTGCCCTTCCTTAGGCTCTGACAGCAGTTGGGTCTCTGCCATCACCCTGAGACAGGAAGGGGGCAGGACACAACCTTTAAAAGAATGACAGCCATTGAGGACACGACATAAACTGGTTAGAACCAACTGGGTCCAAGATGGCAGACTTCCACTAGACTTTGTGTCTCAGTATACACTTATTGTAATACATTAGCGTATGCTAAATGACACACCCACAGGCACCATGACAGTTCTGAGGCCGACCACAAAAGACCAAAATTGGGTGGTGGCTTAATTCCTGGAAATCCCCACCCCTTCCCCCAAATATCTGAAATACTCTTCCCACTTGTTAGCCTATGAAATTACACAGCCCTATAAAAACTGACAGCCCCATACCCTGGCACCTCTTGTCTTCTGAGATGGCCCACACTCTGTCTGTGGAGTGTGTATCTCCCTGAATAAACCTTCTTTCACTTTACTGTGGCTCACTCTTTAATTCTTTCCTGTGTGAAGCCAAGAAGCCACACTTGGTGGCCATCCCAGGGACTCGCCTGAGACCTGGGATGGGACCCTCCTCTTGCGCCCCGCTCTCTTTTGCACAACCACCCCACTTAATTCAACTGTACTGTGCTCATCTCTTCACTAGTCTTTATCTCTAGAGTGAATTCCAAAATGGCAAAAAACTGTGTGCTGTTCACCTCTGAACCTCCAGGACCTTCCTGTGGGTAGCTGGCACATCATGGGTGCCTAGGAAATGTATGAATGAATATTGGAAGATAGTACCCACGTGGCCGGCTTCCAGTCTTTTCCTTTGAGCCACGGTGGGTCTCAGCCTCATCTATTCAGGGTCCTGTTTGGGCTCATGCTTACCTGAACTCCATCTTCTTTCCCTCATCTGTGGGTCTTTTTCCATCAAGACAAAAGCCCTCCCAGCCCCCGACTCCTTTGGTCCCCTAGGATGCCCAGCTTCGCCAACCCCAGCTTCCCTCTGGTTGTTTCCACTCTGTCCGAAGTTCTGCCCCCTTCATAAGCTTCCAGAACCCCACCTGCAGCTCTAATTCTTGGCTGTGTCTGCTCATCCCCCCGTCTGTGAGGATACTGCTCAAGATACCCTCAAATCAGTGCTCTCCCAGGGACTGGAGCTCTGTGAATCCACACAGGTGAGGCAACATCCAAGGTTTGCTATAAGAATGAGATGATTGCAAGGTGTGTAACACAGATATATGCAGTTGTTGTTGAACTTGAGTTCACGTGCCCTGAAGCACATTGAGGCCAAATAAACCAAAACATCGAAGTTTTGGAGCAGAGAATGGTTTATTGCAAGGGCAAAGCAAGGAGTATGGGCGGCTCATGCACAAAAGACCCATACTCCTTGAAGATTTTCAGGGCAGAGTTTTAATAGGGAAAATTTGGGGGATGGGCTGCAAGGTGTGTGACTTTCTTCTGATTGGTTGGTGGGGAGGTAACAGGGTGGTGTTCCAGGAATCCTGTGCTCAGCCTGGCTGGGGTCCTTAGTTCTTGTAGAAACACTCAAAGATATGTTGTTATGTATAACCCTTGAGGAGAAACCAAGACTCTGCTTTACTGCTGCACTATTGTTTCTTGACTACTTTTCCTTTGTTTCTGCATTCCCTCACTTGCCTAACGAGTAACTGTTTGAATCTGCCCTTTGAAACTCAGGGAAGGTCTAGGAGGCTGAAGCCCTTTTTCTTACAAACAATAATTGGCAGACAAGGAAAGGCTTTTGTACCCAGGAGGGCTGCACAGGGTCCTGCTCAGTAATTGGGGAGATTTCAGTCTACTTCTGTCACCTACCAGCTATGGGACACCTAATTCTCTTAGCCTCTTTCCCCTTATCTCTACAACAGGGCTAAAGATACGTATTACATAGTAAGTTAATCGAAGCGCAGGTTTGTTTCTGGCACTGTGAGGATGCTGTGTGTGAAAGAGAGTGTCACTGAAATGAAATGGAGATGGAGGCTGGCCGACCTCGCACATCCTCAACTCTACAACATACACAGCGATTCTAGGGATGACATAGACATGCTATTTCTTTGTGGAAAATGGATCTCCAAAAGAAAAGAAGATGCTTCTGTTAACAACAGGATAGGACAAGAGGTGAAGCTGTGTGAGAAGCTGAGGGCTCTCTTCGAGTAGAGACACACTGAATGGGGGGAGTTTTGCCCTATAGTGGCATTTGTCAGTTTGGGTTTATTCCCCCCGCTTAGGGCAAATCCTTCACAGATGTCAAGATACTACTAAAAATGAACCATGAAGAAAAGATAGACAATACGAAAGAATCAAAAGCTTGGGGAAGTTTCATTTGTTCCTTTGTTGTGAAAGATTAATTTCTTCATGCCAAGGTTGATGTTCCTCCTTTCTCAAGTTTGCCATTAGTATTCTGAGTGAAAAGTTAAACATTTGAAACGGATAAAGATTACTTGCCAATGTTTCCCCATGAATCAGATTGAAAATGCAAACTGTGTCATGAGGCAGAGACATTCATTTTATTTAGTAGGGAATGGGGAGAGGAAATTGCTAGCCTTTGCACTGCAGCCCCAGGTGCTGGTAGGTCATACTGGCAAATTCCTCAGTCCCCTTTCCCTGAACCCACCCTGACTCCGGTTCTCCAATTCCAGCCACTTCTTTCTTTCCTCTTCCCTTTTCCAAGCTGCCCCAGCATCCTGCCACCCCTATGTCCTTTAGTAGCACTTCTGAATGCTTCAGAGAGGAAGACTCCAGGAATCTGTCCGGTGAGAGGTAGAGCCTTGCTCATTTTGATCTACTGAATTTAGCCAGCATTCTGCTCTAGAGACGGAAGAGAGCTTAGAGGTAAATTATCAAGCTCTTCAACTTAACAGCTGTTTGGCCTTCAGCAGGTTGCTAAACTCTTCAGGATTTAGCTTACTTCTTATTATTTTTGTATAAAATGCAGATCTAACTACCTATTGGCTGATTCATTTAACTAACTGCAACCCCCTCTGTTGTTCACCACCCTCCACCTGCCTGGATTTAGTGTCAGGCAGGACATTTCCCCCCAGCTGTTTGGAGATAACAAGTCTCTTAGGAGTGCTGCAGTGACAAAACACTTTAACTGGAGCAGCTGCAGGGGAGCAAGTACAGTCCAGACTCCCAGCAGGTGGGCGTCCAGAGAGAGGATTGTGACCATTGTTCTGTGCCCAAGGGTTGGGGAGTTACTCAGGAATGTTAATCCTTTTCTGTGATCTTTCTTCTGACCTTATTTGAGGGCTCTAGGCTCCTCTCCTGTAGCTGGCTTTTTTTTTTTTTTTTTTTTTTTTTGCCTTCTCTCCTACTCCTTGACTTCAGAGGGCTGTGTGCTATATCCAGAGGACTGGCAGGGTTAATGATGGGAATGCACGTTGCTTTTTGCACTGGGGTTTACTTATTGAGAAACTGTCCGGTGGGCCATGCTTCTAGGCTTTGCTTTGCAGGTGGCAGGCAGAGTCTCGGAAATGCATCCTGGAACTGCATGTGTCTCTATTCTGCCTCATTTCTGGGATCAGAATGAGTTAGGTTCACCTTGGATTTTAAGATCCTCCAGAACTTGACCTCTGTTTACTTCTCCAAGCCCCTCACAACAGTTCTAATGCTTCTACACAACCTGCTCCAAGTGGAGAGGTGGCTTCCTTGTCCCTCTCATACCCCACATGCGTGACTGCTTTCAAGCCTTGTTACCATCCCCTTTCTGGGGTGCTCTTGTTGCTTTTCTGTACTACTTCCAATCGTTTAAATTGATCCATGAACCTTCTCATGATCTACCATAGATTCCTACTTATTACTCATTCTGGGGCTTGACCTTTGCCAGGGGCTATGTTAGGTGCTGGAGATATGAGGGAGAATTGAACATGGTCCCTGGTTGCAGTGAACTTACATCCAGGCTGTACCTTTGATACATTCCCCATGTTTGTCTCAGTAGCAAGCACAGGGCTTGCCATCAGGAACATGAAGAAAATGTGCTTACTCTTCAAATCGGTGTAGCCATAGACAGCATTTGCATTTACACCCCAGGGCCTTTGCACATGCTATTTCCTCTTCTTTGGACTACTAAACTCCATTAGGTTTTAGCTGAAATGTTACTTCCCCATGGAATCCTTTTAATCACTGAACACTATGTCGGGGTCATATTTATAAGCACTCGTGAGTTGAACTCTTACGTCATAGAATTTATCACAGTTTTTACTTATCTGCTTGCATGGTGATTTGACTATTTTCTGTCTTCTTTTCAAGATTGTAAGTTCTGCGGTAAAGGTGATCTAATTTGTTCACTACTCTATGCCCAGGACCTGGCACAGTGGTAAATCCACTATGTTGCTGTTCAATTAATCTGTATCAAATAAACGGCAGAAAAGATAGATGGATGGATGAATGGTTAGATCAATGAATGATTGAAAGAATAAAACCAGGCCTTCCCAAACAGCAACCCTGGCCATTCAGAGACATCTGAATGGCAGATATCTGCCCTTCTTTTCCCCTCCTACCATGATTTATCCCTCCAATCTTTCATCACCCTTGGACCCCTTGATCCTGAGTGTCTTTGTATTTCCAGGGGCAGACCCAGGTTCTTGTGTTCAGTGGCATATGGTGAGTCTGTGTTTTCAGTGTAGGGTTTTTAGCCCAGCTGTCCTCCGGAGTCCTCACTCAGTACAGAGATGCTACCCAGTTCTAGTGGTAACACTGCCTAAGAGGCATCTGTGGGCAGGACACAGCCAGGGTGAAGAACAGGAGGAAGAATGTCAACATCTATGTGTCCTAAGCTCAGCGACCTTCCTTCCTCCCTTCCTTCCTTCCTTTCTTATGAACTTTGATCCTCTGCCTCCATTCAGTACTCATCAAAGGTGAACTCAGTACTTACATTTTTGATGAGACACATAAACTAGAGATTGATAGGAAACATTCTTCATTAACTTTAGAAAGTTCTTACCAAAGAGAAGTAATAGGTTCTCTTGGTCTGGGACTGTAGATGTTTCCTGATGTTGTACACAACCCCAGAGGAATGGGAGGCCAAATCCCAAGGAGTCAACATCTCTACTATGTTCTTTGCCTTTCTTATGGCAAACTGGACACATGTGCATCTCCCATCTGCCTTCTGAGAGGCACCAACACATGTTTGCAGCATACCACCCTGTGTTGGTGACCTAAAGACGGAGAAGTATGTGTATGGGATCACATATTAAATAAATAAGGGCATCCTCCTTTCTTACCAGCCCAAGAAGTGGCTGGAGTACCAGGCGGGGAATGGGAAGATGAAGTTCCTGTTCAGTGAAGCCTCTAACCAGCTGCGTGAGTTCTGGCAAGTCCTTTAACAGCCGTGGGTTTTCACTGAGGTGAGGAGGAGGGGTGTGTATGGGTGAATATTCATTCATTCATACGTATTCCAGCTGCCTGACAAAATCTAATTTCCTGCAGCAGCTGAGAGTCTGCCAACGTCTGTCAGAAACCGAGCCTACAGACAACTGTAATAGGATATGCTGCTGTCTTATGGTTATTTTACCAAATTCACAGGTTCAAGGAGACAATAGTTGAAGGTTCTCTGATTACTACACAGTGCAGGGCACACTCATGTACCCTGTTGCTGAACTTGAGCAGGTTCCAGAAGCAGAGATTCTAGGGGCTTGGGGGAAGCCTAGAGGCAGTCCTCCCATCAGACCCTTGAATCCTCTCTCCAGCCTCTGCGATAAGTGTTTTCCATCCCTGCCTAACCCCTTCCAATGACAGGGAATGCAGTGCCCTCCTAATGAAGCCCTGTTGCTCTTTGAATTAGGACTCAACCAACCTCTTTGTACATGTGAATGGAAGTGTGTATATGTGAGCATGAGTGTGATGATACATTTTGTGTAATCCATGAGTTTGTTTCCAATGTGTGTGGCTGAATCTCCCACCATTTGCTCCCCACAACAATGCCAAAGAGAAATAGAATATCTCTAGGATTGTCAGGTATTTGGGATTCTTGCAACCTCTCCCCGCCAGTACAGTTAATCGAGGGTCGATTCTGTTGGCAACTGTTATGCGTTACTCATCCAGGGTCTCTGTGGACACCTCATTTCCTGCCTTCTATAAAAGAAATCAACGAACAGATGGGTGTCATTGTTGTGCTGAAAGAAAAATGGTGGATCAGAGCATTTTGTTCCCCTCTTTGCACAGGGAGCGTTTTCCTGCCAGCAACTGGGAAGCATCACGGTCTCCTAGGCACAGTCCTTCTGATCAGCATTAGATCCACTTACTTTCCTTGTTATATCTCTGCAGGTAGGACTGTGGTATGAGCTGATATTCGACACACTAGGTACATTGCTCACCATGCCACCTCCTGGGGCCACCCTGGCCTTGAAGTGGGGAGGGGTCAGTTGGGCTGTACGTATCTTTCATGAGAATGCACGTCCTGTGGGGTCAACTACTCTGCCCAGAGAGTGGACATGACCAATGATCTGTGGCTGGGTGCTGGGGTCTGTCTGATGAGAGACACAGGTGCCACTTTGATACACCTGGCTCTCAGCATCCTGACTCTGCTTCCTCTTGTGCTCCTCCCTCCATTGCTGCCCCAGGATCTCACACAAGTCTGGGTGGATATAGGCTTAATAGAACTACATCTAGAGACTGAAAACTTGGCCCCTGTGGACACCCTAGGATTTATACCTTCAGAGGAGGTTTTGAACTACGATCTCCTTTGTGACTCAGTTGTGTACTTGCCAGATTCTGTGCTTTAGCCCTTTGTACAAGTCCTTGGTCAATCACGTTGCATAGAGCCAGCTAAAGTACAGCTCATTTGGGGTAACTCCTGGAGAGCCCCTCAGATGAGCATTGACCCATGAGTGAGACGTATGAAATTATTAGATGTGTTCAGCCAACTGTAAATCTCTCTTGGGGCTTTTCCCCCACCTAATTCATAAGACTTTCTTAATAGACTTTGCTGACTACCCTGTGGACATTTGAACATGTTATAACAATGGCAGAAATGGGAAAGGGATTTCCTCTGGTGTGACTATGCCTACAGGTTAGGTGTGGTCCCTCTGAAGTATTATTATCTTGAGAAGAATGTTGGGGCTGTATCTCTGTTCAGTGACAATGAATGCTGGGATCGATTAGCAATGTCTGCTATGGGAACGTGGTAGCAGAGTAGTAGTGTGTTTGCTGGGTTTAGGGTAATGCATGGAACATGGGCTCTGGAGCTGCACTTCTTCAGTTCAGATCCTACCTCTGATACTTCCTATAGTTGTATGATCTTAGGCAAATTACTTAAACCCTCTGTGCCTCAGTATCTTCAACTGTAAATTGAAGATACTGATAGTACCTATTACCTCACTGGGGTTTCCTGTGGATTGAATCAAACGTATAAAGTGCTTAGAATGGTTCCTGGGCACATGGTAAATGCAACATAAGTACTTGCTATTATTGTAATTATTAATGCATATCCCTGACCATCAATCCAGTAAAAAATTAAGGCTAACCTGATGTATTTGTCATTAATAAGTCCATTTGGGGTCCTCAGGATTACTGTTTTGTTTTTTAAGAGCTTATAAATAATCTAAGATGTTTTCTACAATTTTCTTGGGCATCACTGTGTATCTTATGACAAGTAGTTTTGGATTCATGCTTTCTCATTTCTTAAAAAATAAGACTTTTACCATTGCCTGATCTTTAGGCATTGCTCTCATTCCACGTTATTGCACAGCTGTCTTTGACAAATCCTGGCGATGTATTAGGTGTCACTGTGTACCACACATGGTTCTAAGAGCTTCTCTTTCACTGTCTCAGTTACTCTTCACAACAGCCTTTTCAGGTTGGAACTGTGATCGTCTCCATTTCACAAATGGCTTAGAGATTTTTAAATATAGCTATGGTTTATGGAACTCCAATACCTTGCCCATGATTGCTCAGCTGGCAAATGGCGGAACCTGAATTCAAACCCAGATCAATGGCTCATTTGAAAGGCGATTTGAAGACCTTTTGTCTGGTGGAGAAGGTTTTTAAATGGAGGGAAGAGGATCCCAGCTGATATCTGAGACAGGATTTGGGAGCTGGGGTAAAGTACTGGATCAGGAACCAGTGTCATTAAAGACCAAGCAGATAGGAGTTGTGATATGCCCATTTTACCTTTGTTGAGTTTAAGGGAAGGAGGTAGAAAGAACATCTCATTAAGATTAGATTAAGTTTCCTCAGTAGGTCATTGAGATTAAGACAGAGTCCAGGTAGACGGATGGTCAAGGATCAGGCAAATAAGCCAATTAATGATTAAAAATATGAATTGTGGCCATGCTTTTAATTGAATTTATATATTTAATATCCTAGGTAAATTTATAATATCCCC
Organism: Phocoena sinus; assembly: GCF_008692025.1. Classification (NCBI taxonomy): domain Eukaryota; kingdom Metazoa; phylum Chordata; class Mammalia; order Artiodactyla; family Phocoenidae; genus Phocoena; species Phocoena sinus. The sequence goes on from NC_045766.1 coordinate 20,979,049, forward strand.
TGCCTTTATAGTTGTCTCTTAGGGTCCTTCATTGGAAGAGTCCACTTTTCTACCTGCCAGAATCAATCTCTCAGCATGAGTCCACCCTTCTACCCATCCTAGACTTCCCTGAGCTGGGTCGTTGCATTGTGGATAAAGAGGTGAATAAGATAGACCCATGTGTTTGAGGAATGTAATTTCAAAGTTAAGTAAAGAAAATAAAAAAGTAAACACACCTGCACAGTAAATTGAGGCTTATATAGAGACCATCATTAATTTCTGTAGGGGTCCCCAAAAGAAATACCTAACCCAACCAGAGATGGGAGAAGAAAGTCACCGAAGGCTTCTCAGAAAAGGTGAGTTTTGAGTTAACCAGGTTAGGTAAGTTCTTCGTAGGTGGCAAGACAGGGAGATATGGTAATGTGTGAAATATTTGGAAACTTCAAAATGTTGGCATGGCTTGAGTGTAAGGTGCAAGAATGGCAGGACCACGGGGCAAGACTCAGGCCATATCCCTATGGGTCTCAGAGTCCAGCTTAAGGAGTATGGATTTTAAGGTATTTGCAGCTACAGATCTCTGTGGTTTGAATGAAAGGATGAAGGTAGGAGAGTTACATTTCTCGTCAGCCCTTCATTATGCTGACATCTCGGATTCATTGGGTTTTTTGTGGCCCGTTATTCTTTTCCCCCTAAGAAAACCGATGCAAATGCAATAAGATTAAAATAAGATTTAGAACACTTTTATCACAGAAGAGATAGTGCTATCATAAACGTCTCTGTCCCACAGGCAACATTTGCTATGAATAGTGGAAGATTTAACAGATGCCCACTATCTGAGAATGGGATTTGTTCTGATAATGGCCAATGAGTTCCAGACACAGTTTATAATCCAGAGTCTCCTTTATTCTTGTACAGAACACATAGAACAAGGTTGACTTTTATGTGACACCTGGTCATGCCATAACTTGTTGGGGGAGACATTTTTTCTGAAAGTTTTATATTTTTAATCTAGAATATAGCTGAGCCCACAACCCCACCCCATTTCACATTTATGTCCACCAAGTCTACACCGACATTCAAGATAATTTGAACTGACCTTCACAGAATTATAACTGCAGAAAAACAAAGGAAGCCAGCTCTCCATGGCAGCTGTCACTTGGCCCCTTCCTATCACTCCCCCAACCCCAGATCTTCTACCCGAATCTGAAGTGTCAGGGAGACCTTCAATACCAGGAAGATGTGGCCCACCACAGTGGATGTGGTGACATCATATATCATCCCTGGGGCTCTTCCTGGGCTGCTGGAGAGGCCCTCACAGCTTGTAGTAGGTTATCTGAGGCAAGACCCACAAACAGGATTTCATTGGCGCTTGATGCATTCTCCTTATTTTCTAAGCCTTTTTAGTCTGGTCCTGGCTTCCTGAGACCCGTCATCATAGAGGCTAAGCCTCGTCATGTACCACTCAGCCTGAACTCAGTTACACAAGCTGGCTGAGCCCTGGTCCCCGCTCACCCCCTCACCTCATTTTCCACTTGCTCAGACCTCTTTGGAGTCTTACTTGGGGGCTTGTTTTCCTACATATGGCCTTGTGCACCCTTCAGAAATCAAGCATGGTCCTTCTGCTCTTTTGGAGTTGCCCTCTGGCTTCCTTTCTTGGCCAAGGTTCAGATTTGACCTTGGACTTTTTGGTCTCTGAGTGCCCTGGTTAAACACTTAGGTGGTTCCCCTCAGTGCAGGCCCTCAAGTCTAGGCCCCAACCCTGGCATCTGCAGGAGGGCACTGTCCCAGGACAGCCCTCTGATGTGCCCAATGGAGAACAGAATGTATCTGTTCACCAGGCTCTAAACACCCAAGAAATTGAGAGAGAAATGAAGCCCTGGGTGTTCAAGGCCATCCCATTTTGGTGGTCTTCCTTTTCAGCTTCTTTATATCCATCAATCTGCTCCATCCAGGAGGAGAACACATGGCGCACCTCAGCCTGTTGCAACGTCACGCTGGCCTCTGCCGCCACAGGCTAGCCCCCCATTCCGTACCCCACCATCCCCCCCGGCCTGAGTGAGCCAGAGCCCCCTAATCAGCGGATCCTTTTACCCCCTCCTGTCTGGGTGAAGAACAGATGCCAGAGAGCAACCTACACGCAGAGACGGGGCCAGATCCAAAGCTGAACCCCAGGAGCTGTGCGAACAAAGAAGAGAAAGGGAAATATCTCCCAGCAGCCTCAGGAGCAGCGGATTAAATCTCCACAATCAACTTGATGTACACTACATCTGTGGAATACATGAATAGACAACAAATCATCCCCAAGTTGAGGTGGTGGACTTTTGGGAGTAACTGTAGACTTGGGGTTTGCTGTATGTGATTGACTAGTTTCTGATTTATATGTTTACTTACTTTAACTCTCAGCACTTGTTATCATTGGTGGATTTGTTTATTAGTTTGGTTGCTCTCTTCCTTTTTAAAAATTTTTATTACTTTTTTATTTTAATAATATTTTTTATTTTAATAACTTTATTATTTTATTTTATTTTTTCTTTTCTTTCTTTCTTCTTTTTTTTTCTTTCCCTTTATTCTGAGCCATGTGGGTGACAGGGTCTTGGTGCTCTGGGCAAGTATCAGGCCTGAGCCATGGAGGTGAGCGAGCCACGTTCAAGACATTGGACCACCAGAGCCCTCCCAGCCCCACGTAATACCAGTCAGCAAGAGCTCTCCCAGAGATCTCCATCTCAACACTAAGACCCAGCTCCACTCAATGACCAGCAAGCTCCAGTGCTGGAAACCCCATGCGAAACAACTAGCAAGGCAGAAATACAACCCCACCCATTAGCAGAGAGGCTGCCTAAAATCATGCCAAGTTCACAGACACCCCAAAACACACCACTGGACTCGGTCCTGCCTAAAAGAAAGACAAGATCCAGCCTCATCCACTAGAACACAGGCACCAGTCCCCTCCACCAGGAAGCCTACACAAGCCACTGAACCAACCTTACCCACTGGGAGCAGAAACCAAAAACAACGGGAACTACGAACCTGCAGCCTGCAAAAAGGAGACCCCAAACAGAGTAAGTTAAGCAAACTGAGAAGACAGAGAAATATGCAGCAGATGAAGGAGCAAGGTAAAAACCAACCAGACCAAATAAGTGAAGAAGGAAAAGGCAGTCTACCTGAAAAAGAATTCAGAGTAATGATAGTGAAGATGATCCAAAATCTTGGAAATAGAATGGAGAAAATACAAGAAACATTTAACAAGGACCTAGAAGAAATAAAAAACAAACAAACAATATGAACAACACAATAAATGAAATTAAAAATTCTCTAGAAGGAATCAGTAGCAGAATCACTGAGGCAGAATAGCAGATAAGTGACCTGGAAGATAAAATAGTGGAAATAACTACCAGAGAGCAGAATAAAGAAAAAGAATGAAAAGAATTGAGGACGTCTCAGAGACCTCTGGGACAACATTAAATGCACCAATATTCAAATTATAGGGGTCCCAGAAGAAGACGAGGAAAAGAAAGGGACTGAGAAAATATTTGAAGAGATTATAGTTGAAAAATTCCCAAATATGGGAAAGGAAATAGTCAAACAAGTCCAGGAAGCTCAGAGAGTCCCATACAGGATAAATCCAAGGAGAAACACGCCAAGACACATATTAATCAAACTATCATAAATTAAATACAAAGAAAAAATATTAAAAGCAGCAAGGGAAAAACAACAAATAACATACAAGGGAATCCCCATAAGGTTAACAGCTGATCTTTCATCAGAAACTCTGCAAGCCAGAAGAGAGTGGCAAGACATATTTAGAGTGATGAAAGGGAAAAAATCTACAACCAACATTACTCTGCCCAGCAAGTATCTCATTCAGATTCGACAGAGAAATTAAAACATTTACAGACAAGCAAAAGCTAAGAGAATTCAGCACCACCAAACCAGCTTTACAACAAATGCTAAAGGAACTTCTCTAGGCAGGAAACACAAGAGAAGGAAAAGACCTACAATAACAAACCCAAAACAATTAAGAAAATGGTAATAGGAACATACACATCTGTAATTACCTTAAACGTAAATAGATTAAATACTCCAACCAAAAGACAGAGACTGGCTGCATGGATATAAAAACAAGACCTGTATATATGCTGTCTACAAAAGACCCACTTCAGACCTAGGGACACATACAGACTGAAAGTGAGGGGTTGGAAAAAGATATTCTATGTAAGTGGAAATCAAAATAAAGCTGGAGTAGTAATCAAAATTAACTTTAAAATAAAGACTATTACAAGAGACAAAGAAGGACACTACATAATGATCAAGGGATCAATCCAAGAAGAAGATATAACAATTATTAATATTTATGGACGCAACATAGGAGCACCTCAGTACATAAGGCAAATGCTAACAGCCATAAAAGGGGAAATCGACAGTAACATAATAATATTAGGGGACTTTAACACCACACTTTCACCAATGGATAGATAACCAAAATGAAAATAAATACGGAAACACAAGCTTTAAATGACACATTACACAAGATGGACTTAACTGATATTTATAGGACATGCCATCCAAAAACAACAGAATACACTTTCTTCTCAAGTGCTCATGGAACATTCTCCAGGATAGATCATATCTTGGCTCACAAATAAAGCCTTGGTAAATTTAAGAAAATTGAACTCACATCAAGTGTCTTTTCCGACCACAATGCTATGAGACTAGATATCGATTACAGGAAAAAACTGCAAAAAATACAAACACGTGAAAGCTAAATAATACACTACTAAATAACTAAGAGATCACTGAAGAAATCAAAGAGGAAATAAAAAAAAAACCTGGAAACAAATGACAATGAAAACACGATGACCCAAAACCTATGGGATGCAGCAAAAGCACTTCTAAGTGAGAAGTTTATAGCAATACAACCCTACCTCAAGAAACAAGAAGAGTCTCAAAAAAAAAACCTAAACTTACACCTAAAGCAATTAGAGAAAGAAGAACAAAAAAAACCAAAGTTAGCAGAAGGAAAGAAATAAAGATAAGAGCAGAAATAAATGGAAAAGAAATGAAGGAAACGATAGCAAAGATCAATAAAACTAAAACCTGGGTCTTTGAGAAGGTAAACAAAATTGATAAACCATTAGACAGACTCATCAAGAAAAAAAGGGAGAAGACTCAAATCAACAGAATTAGAAATGAAAAAGGAGAAGTAATAACTGACACTGCAGAAATACAAAGGATCATGAGACATTACTACAAGCAACTATATGCCAGTAAAATGGACAACCTGGAAGAAATGGACAAATTCTTAGAAAAGCACAACCTTCCAGGACTGAACCAGGAGGAAATAGAAAATAGAAACAGACCAATCACAAGCAGTGAAATTGAAACTGTGATTAAAAATCTTCCAACAAACAAAAGCCCAGGACCAGATGGATTCATAGGCAAATTCTATCAAAAATTTAGAGAGGTGCTAACATCTATCCTTCTCAAACTCTTCCAAAATATAGCAGAGGGAGAAACACACCCAAACTCATTCTACGAGGTCACCATCACCCTGATACCAAAATCAGACAAATATGTTACAAGAAAAGAAGGCTACAGGCCAATATCACTGATGAACTTAGATGCAAAAGTCTACAACAAAATACTAGCAAACAGTTTTCAGCAGCACATTAAAAGGATCATACCCCATGATCAAGTGGGGTTTATCCCAGGAATGGAAGGATTCTTCAATATACACAAATCAATCAGTGTGATATACCATGTTAACAAGCTGAAGGATAAAAACCATATGATCATCTCAATAGATGCAGAAAAACCTTTCAACAAAATTCAACACCCATTTATGATAATAACTCTCCAGAAAGTAGGCATAGCGGGAACTTACCTCAACAAAATAAAGGCCATATATGACAAAGCCACAGCCAACATCATTCTCAATGTTGAAAAACTGAAACCATTCTCGCTAAGATCAGGAACAAGAAGAGGTTGCCCACTCTCACCACTAATATTCAACATAGTTTTGAAAGTTTTAGCCCCAGCAATCAAAGATGAAAAAGAAATAAAAGGAATCCAAATTGGAAAAGAAGAAGTAAAACTCTCACTGCTTGCAGATGACATGATACTATACGTAGAGAACCCTAAAGACTCTACCAGAAAACTACTAGAGCTAATCAATGAATTTGGTAAAGTTGCAGGATACAAAATTAATGCACAGAAATACCTTTCATTCCTACACACTAAAGATGAAAAATCTGAAAGAGAAATAAGGAAACACTCCCATTTACCATTGCAGCAAAAAGAATAATTTACCTAGGAATAAACCTACCTAAGGAGACAAAAGACCTGTATGCAGAAAACTATAAGACACTGATGAAAGAAATTAAAGATGACACAAACAGATGGAGAGATATACCATGTTCTTGGATTGGAAGAATCAACATTATGAAAATTACTATAACACCAAACGCAATCTACAGATTCAGTGCAATCCCTATCAAACTACCACTGACATTTTTCACAGGGCTAGAAGAAAAAAATTTCACAATTTGTGTGGAAACACAAAAGACCCCAAAGAGCCAAAGCATTATTGAGAAAGAAAAACAGAACTGGAGGAATCAGGCTCCCTGACTTCAGACTATACCACAAGGCTATAGTAATCAAGACAGTATGGCACTGACACAAAAACAGAAATATAGATCAATGGAACAGGATAGAACGCCCAGAGATAAACCCATGCACTATGCTCACCTGATCTTTGATAATGGATGTAAGAATATACAATGGAGAAAAGACAGCCTCCTCAATAATTGGTGCTGGGAAAACTGGACAGTTACATGTAACAGAATGAAATTAGAACATTCCCTGCCACCATACACAAAAATAAACTCAAAATGGATTAAAGACCTAAATGTAAGGCCAGACACTATCAAACTCTTAGAGGAAAACATAGGCAGAATACTCTATGACAGAAATCACAGCAAGATCCTTTTTGACCCACCTTCTAGAGAAAGGGAAATAAAAACAAAAATAAACAAATGGGACCTAATGAAACTTGAAAGCTTTTGCACAGCAAAGGAAACCATAAATAAGAAAAAAAGACAACCCTAAGAATGGGAGAAAATATTTGCAAGCAAAGCAACTGACAAAGGATTAATCTCCAAAATTTACAAGCAGCTCATGCAGCTCAATATCAAAAAAAGCAAACAACCCAATGCAAAAATGGGCAGAAGACCTAAATAGACATTTCCCCAAAGAAGGTATACAGATTGCCAACAAACACATGAAAGGATGCTCAACATCACTAACCATTAGAGAAGTGAAATCAAAACTGCAATGAGGTATCACCTCACACCAGTCAGAATGGCCATCATCAAAAAATCTAGAAACAATAAATGCTGGAGAGGGTGTGGAGAAATGGGAACCCTCTTGCACTGTTGGTGAGAATGTGAATTGATACAGCCACTATGGAGAACAGCATGGAGGTTCCTTAAAAAACTACAAATAGAACTACAATGACACAGCCATTCCACTACTGGGCATATACCCTGAGAAAACCATAATTCAAAAAGAGTCATGTACCGCAGTGTTCACTGCATCACTATTTACAATAGCCAGGACATGGAAGCAACCTAAGTGTCCATCTACACATGAATGGATAAAGAAGATGTGGCATATTTGTATGATGGAATATTACTTAGCCATAAAAAGAAACGAAATTGAGTTATTTGGAGTGATGTGGATGGACCTAGAGTCTGTCATACAGAGTGAAGTAAGTCAGAATGAGAAAAACACATACCGTATGTAACACATAAATATGGAATCTGAAAAAGAAAATGGTTCTGAAGAACCTAGGGGCAGGACAGGAATAAATACGCAGACGTAGGTAATGGACTTGAGGACACGGGGAGAGGGAAGGGTAAGCTGGGACAAAGTGAGAGAGTGGCACTGACATATATACACCAGCAATTGTAAAATAGATAGTTAGTGGGAAGCGGGTGCATAACACAGGGAGATCAGCTCTGAACTTTGTGACCACCTAGAGGGGTGGGATAGGGAGGGTGGGAGGGAGGTTCAAGAGGGATGGGATATGAGGATATATGTATACGTATAGCTGATTCACTTTGTTATACAGCAGAAACTAACACAACATTGTAAAGCAATTATACTCCAATAAAGATGTTAAAAAAAAAATCTGCTCCATCCAGGGTCAATGAGAAAAAACAGGGACATTATCAAAGAATGCGCAAATGCAGGTCAAATGCTTCCTGGTCTCTAGCATAGTGTCAGGAGATATGAGGGAAGAGTGAGTTCAAGTTCTGACACCTTTTCTCTGGTAACTTAAGTCCTACTGGAGAGACAGAACAAACACACAGACCCATAAGTAGGCAACAGTGGATTCTAATGGGAGGAGAACGCTAGACCAGCAGAGAAGTCTTCCTGAAGGATGTCTGGATGAATGTGACCCTTGAAGGAAAGAGCAAACTTAGCCTAGGGAGAGGGGCAAGTTCTGAAGGGGGAAATTCAGGCTCTGAGGCAGGCTCGACATAATATGGGTAAGAAAGACAGGAAAGGAGGTGGGGCAGTAGAGAATGCTGGTCGGGGAGATGGAACAGAGCTTTGTGGTAGGAAGTTGGAGGCCCTCATTTGCCAGGTTGAGAGTGTGAACTATTGGGGAGCATTGAAGGATGCAGGCCGAGTAAGCTGATGGAAGAATCTTTGTGATGCTGGGCTCTTCCTGGTGTGATGTGCTGGGCTGGGTGGAGTAGGGCTCCCTTTTCAGCTGTGGTGCCTTGAGCAAGTTTTTGCCTCAGAGCCAGTCACTGTTTCTTGATTTTAAAGGTGGGCTGATGACAGCGATCCCCTGAGGCAGTTGTGGGGATTGCTATGGACAAACACCAGGTACAGCATGGTGCAGAACAGGTAATGCTCCATAAACACTGGGCATGAGATAGGCTGTGTGCAGAGTGCCTACGAGGGACCAGACAGACCCAGGGCATGGCCAGGTCGGGTTGAAGAACACACCTTCATCACGTGACCAGATCAGAAGCTCTTTCGTTTGAAAAAAGTGACGCAAAATCTAGAGACAAAAGGAAATCTAAACGAAGATGTGGCGTGTATACACATATACAATGGGATATTACTCAGCCATAAAAAAGAATGAAATGATGACATTTACAGAAACGTGAATGAACCTAGACATCCTCATACTAAGTGAAGTCAGACAGAGAAAGACAAATACCATATGATATCACTTGTATGTGGATTCTAAAAAATAGTACAAATGAATTTATTTACAAAACAGAAACAGACTCACAGATATAGAAAATAAATTTATGGTTACGAAAGGGGAAACGGGGTGAGGGAGGGATAAATTAGGAGTTTTGGATTAGCAGATACAAACTATTGGGTTGGCCAAAACGTTCATTTGGGTTTTTCTGAAAGTTTTGGCCAACCCAATACTATGTATAAAATAGATAAACAAGTCCTATTGTATAGCACAGAGAAGTATACTATATTCAATATCTTGCAATAAACCATAATGGAAAAGAATATGAAAAGAATATATCTATATATATATAAAACTGAATCACTTTGCTGTACATCTGAAACTAACACAACATTGTAAATCTACTATAGTTCAATACAAAATAAAAATAATTTTGTTTTTTAAATTAAAGAAGGAAATTTACTCCTTGACTGTAGTCTCAGGAGGCTGGCTTCCCAGGAGCTGTGCCAGTGAACAGGTTTTCCCCAGTTTCACCTGCTGGCTGTGTCAGCTCCCAGCTGTCCTTGGGGGAAGGAATTCTTGGTAAACATCCTGCCCTGCCTGGGTGGTAAGTGACAATCAGAGAAAGAAACTGAGAGCATTTCATTTCCAAAATCTGTTTACAGTTTGAAGACATTTCAAAATGTTTCTGGTGACTTGCTGCACTTCCCTATGAAATCATTTTCCTAAATCACTCTGTAAATGAAAACATCTTCGTCACTTTTTGTCGTTGAAATGTAACACACATGGGCCATCCGCGACTCCAGGCCTTCTGTGGTTCCTGGGAGCCTAGCACAAAGGAAAATATCAAAAGGAAAAATATCCCACAAGAGATTCTGTTGATGATGCGCTTAAAAGTTCCACTGTGTGCTTCTGAAGAACCCAGGGGCAGGGCAGGAGTAAAGACGCAGACATAGGGAATGGACTTGAGGACACGGGGAGGGGGAAGGGTAAGCTGGGACGAAGTGAGAGAGTGGCATGGACATATATACACTACCAAATGTAAAGTAGATAGCTGGTGGGAAGCAGCCACATAGCACAGGGAGATCAGCTCGGTGCTTTGTGACCACCTAGAGGGGTGGGGTAGGGAGGGTGGGAGGGAGGGAGACGCAAGAGGGAAGAGATATGGGAACATATGTATATGTATAACTGATTCACTTTGTTATAAAGCAGAAACTAACACACCATTGTAAAGCAGTTATACTCCAACAGAGATGTTAGAAAACAAAAATTCCATTGTGTTTTCAAGTTCTGTTATGAACGGGAACAGCAGCCCCTGTTCACCTTTATGCCTCGTTGCACAGTCTTATGATTTCTGTTTGCTTTGTCTGATTTCCTCTATTCATCGTGATGTTCCCAGTCCCAGCACATTGTAGATGCTCAGTAAATATTGGTTAAATAAATAGTGGTGCAATTATTCCAGCCTGGCTGTGCCTCGCTATCACTCACGGGACTTTTAAAGGGAGCACATCCTGGGCTTCCCTCCTGCCCCCTGATCAGCCGAAGCTTCAGGGGGACTGATTCAGAATCCCTGTCGTGGATGAGACTTTGAGGCTCCTGGGAGTGCAGTGTGTGCCTTTCAACCCTCCTGGCCTTATTTAGAAATGTTTAGACCTGAGAAGTGGTCTTGCTGTCCGGTTCGCTGAGGAATCTTCCCAGTACCATTCCCCGGAAACATGCTTTCGGACAAGCTGGGTAGTCCTGCCAGGAAAAACGTGCACCTTGATAAGGATAAGGATGACACCGATGCCGTGTTTTGCTCCGAGCCCTGGGTAGGCAGTAGTGAGTAGTTCCTAGCAAGAAACTGGTGTTCACTTAGCATGTGCTTGGTGTTTACAAACATCATTCCTGTCCCCGTGGCAGGGAACTTAGAGGGAAGTGTCATTGTTTTTGTCATGGGGAATCAAGTCTTCAAGAAGCCGAGGGTCTTGCCTAAGGTCTCAGATCTGGGAGACAGAGCGGGCGCCCAACCCCACCCGTCCCCAGCAGATGTCTCCTCCTGGGCCAGTGCTTGTGGGCACTGCCGTGCTCCAGGCTGGAAGGGTTGGGAAGACAGAGACAGAGATGAGGTCACTTTGCAGAGAGCAGTGGGCTGGGAGTCAGATAACCTATGTCTGAATCCAGCCTCTGTTGCTTCAAGCAAGTTCATGACTACACGAGGGGGTTGCACTGACAGTGAAAGCTCTGCTCGCAGTGAGCTCCCTGCGTGCTTACCATCCTCAGGGATTCAGAGAGGGGACTGAGTACCAGAGAAAAGATAATCCTGAAAGAGCCTCCCCTAGCCCCCTGTCCCCACTCGGCCCCATGGTGTGTCTCTGACCATCCCCTGGGAGGGGTGAGTTGGGTGCTGCCTGGTGGGTGGACATTCTCTGAGCCAGCTGGTCAGGGGGCCAAGGACCAGGAACGGGGGATGGGTGGGCGTCATTCTGCCCTTCTGGAGGCCACCAGCTCCATCAGTTCTTCCCCACGGTGTGTCTGCACCATCTGGACTCCTGGGACGATTTAAGCCCTTTGTGACCCAAGGTGTTCAGATGGGAGCTACAGAACTGGAGAGAGAGGGAGAATGGATAAAGGCCAGGCTACAGGCCTATTCTGCTACCTGACTCTTTCAACCATGGCCCAGCCAGGCTTCCTCAGGTGAGGGGAGCATGGCCATTGCCCTCTGTGTTGCTCCCTGAACCGTTATTTCACAGGTATTATTATTACTTAAGCCAGAGTCTACTTACAAAGTCGACTAAGTGACAGTTGAAGTAATAAATAATGGTGCCAGGCCAGCCAGCCAGGAGGGGGCCCAGCTCCAGTCCACACCCTCCTTGGCCTGAAGGTGTCCTCTCTGCCTTCCTCCTTGCCAGTTTTCAATCTTTTAATCTCTCTCCCCCTGCACCCCTGGCCCACTTCTGGCCTCCTTCTCTCTTATCCTCAAATAATGGAGCCCAGTAAAGTTCCCTCTGATCCCTATGGATTGTGCACATTTCATATTCTTGGGTGTTGAGTTTCAGTGTCCCAAGGCCAATGACTGAGGGTCCTCAGAGTGCAGGGTGGGCTCTGACTCAGCGTCCACAGGGTGCGGTAGAGGGGCATAGATCTGGTCATTTTAAAGATGGGCTGGGAAGAAACCGTGGCGATCTTCCACTCTCACTCTCCCCTCGAGAAGTATTTCCTAACGAGCAGTGTGCAAAAGGATTTGGAATGGTGCAGGATGAACATGGCTGATGTATAGTTCTGCACTGATTTCATTGGGTATTAAAACACATGCAATGAACATGTCAAACTATTTCTCAGATGGAAGTAATAATATCTTAAGACAAGGATAACTCATTAGAGTGAGTTGATTCAAAGTCAAGTCAATAATAAGAACAAAGAGCAAATAAAAGCACCAATAGGGCATCCCTGGTGGCGCAGTGGTTAAGAATCCGCCTGCCAATGCAGGAGACACGGGGTCGAGCCCTGATCCGGGAGGATCCCACATGCCGCGGAGCAACTAAGCCCATGCGCCACAACTACTGAGCCTGCGCTCTAGACCCTTTGAGCCACAGCTACTGAAGCCCGCGTGCCTAGAGCACGTGCTCCGCAGCAACAGAAGCCACCGCAATGAGAACCCACGCATAGCAACAAAGACCCAACGCAGCCATAAATAAATTAATTAATTAAAAAAAAAAGTACCAATAGTGTCCAGATAGGGCAAGAATCCGAGAAGGGAATCTGGGAGGGGCTTAATTGTTGGAGACACTCCCCAGGGGGATCTATAGTAAATGGCCTCACCCCTGAGAGGGTACAGTTCCTTCTGAAACCAGCCCATTTGTTCCATAGGAGAAATTCAAACAATTAACAGAGCTTGGACTGCCTTTTCCATTGCTAATATTCTTGGTATAAGAGAGACACCAGGTCCTAACCCCCAGCACCAAGATAGAGCAGAATCACCTGCTGCATGAACTTGACAGTCACACTTAAAACCTCTTCCTAATCCATTGGGATGGGGAGCGGAGGACCTTGTCCAAGGTCACAGACTCAGGCAGAGTCAGAGTCAAGCATCAAACCCGCGTCTGTAGGACTCCAGAGCCCATGCCCTTTCTCTTCAAACTCTATGAAATCTATGACTTGAATTAAGGGTATTTTAATTTCTCCCCATGCCCTTTGGAAAATAAAATTGACCTTCTATTTTCCTGGGGCTGGCTGGTTCCTTTAACTCTCACAGGCATTTTAATTAGCATCAAGTCCATGTATCCAAGGAAATGAATTTTTATTTCAAATGGTGCAAGAGCTTCTGTGGGGAAGAAAGGAGAAACATATTAGCAAATGAACTGTTCAGCCCTCAAAACTCTTTTTCTAAACTATAAAGGCAGCATCAAAATTAAGTGCCAAAATTAAGCGGCTAGAGTGCTTTGCAGTAGGAATACTATATCCTTCAGTCTGCGACAGCAACGGCAACAAACATTGGAAAAAAGCTACGCCCCCAACAAGGTCTGTGTCCCCAAGTTATACTGTCAAGAATCTCCCTTTGAATATGGAAATTGGCCATGTCCTGGGGTCCTCGTCAGCATACAGTCTTTTCCTTGTGGCAGGTTTCATGTGTAGCATACTAACTCTGCATGAATGATGTTCTAACACATCAATGATGTGACTGCGACCAGGACTTCAGAGTCATTGCCAGGACCCATGGAACTCTCAATGCCCTCTTGAGGCCTTGAAGTACCTTCAGTTAAGACCCAGACAGATTCTAGAAACTTAAGCAGATTTTATTGACCGTATGAGGCCACCACATTATAGGTGGCAAATGGTGTCTTCAACCCTACAAAAGACTTTCACAAAGATTTTATGGGCTCAATTTCTCTATCCCTTTCCAATTAGTTCTGTCCCCCTCCCAACACCAGACTATAGCTCCTGACATATTAAGGGTATTTGGGTTTGGGAGCAACCGTGGTGGAGAGAATATTAATGGAATACACAGAACTTGCACCATTGCATTTTGTTCTGAAGTTTCTCCGTGAATTACCACCATGCAGGGAGGACGGTCTCTGAAACTGTCTTGTCATGTGGCCACGCCCCTTATTTCGGTGCTCCAGGGTGCTTGACTGTGCTCCCCAGTGCCCTCAAGCCAAATGTCAAACATGAGAAGTTCTTTAAATCTTACAAATCTCCTGCTAACAGAGACAGTGGGTATGGATGTGGAAGACCAGTGATGGGCAGAACCGGTGGGCTGTTTACAACTATTCCATTCCTGAAAGTGTCAGCTGACAGAGGGCGAGTGACATGCATTTTCTGCCTTACACAATAATTAGCATCAAGCCTTGGCATGATTATTAATAGTATTCCACTTCAGCTACAGACACCCTCAATTCTCAGAAAGTGTTTGGACACATTGCTTGGTCTCCTGGTTATGAGTATTGGTCATGCTATACTCAGATTTCTGCAGAAATGGGAGAGGAAAGGTGAGTGGCTGGAAGAGAACATCTGGGGGACAGGGAGCGTGTTAGTGATCAGTGACAAACATCTGTGTCTCTTTAGTGCTATGTGTTTTCCAAGGGCAGTGACAGCTGCTCGAAACCCTGTAAATTAGCTTTAGGACTTGGAAGTAATAGAGCTACAAGCTGGCACCCACACTGTGGGTGAGTGGGCTGCCGTTGATTTGTCTGCGACGGGCTCTTGTGTCTAATGCTCCTGCAGTTGTGTCAAGCTGCTCTCCTAGGAGATAAACCACAATGGGTGGATGAGGAAATTTAAGGACGCTGGTTGAAATTTAGTCAGCTTCTTGGAAAAACAAAAGCGCCTTTCGCAGAGAATAGATTCTAAGGGAAAGTCATTTCATTTTACCAAATGACTCCAAAGTGTAGTTTCAGAGTTCTCAGACCATATCATATTTCCTCCTGCCTGCCTTCCTGCTCCCAAAATCTCATTTTCCATCTGGTGGCCAGTGGTTTCCTACTGTCTCCAGCTCCCCGAATAGCTCAGGGCATGACTAATTCTGCTTCTAACTCCTGCCCCTTTGCCTCTCAAGCCAGTGCTATCTAATGAAGATCGTTTCACTTAGAAGTTTCCCAGCTTTCCCAGTAGAAGGTTTCTGATATTCCAATTGACATTAATGGCTTATAGGACATTCCATCTCCCCAAAGCTTTTGTGATGTGCCAGAGATTAAATGTCATAGCTGGAAGGGATGGAGCTCTGATGGTAGACCGTGATATTGGTGCTAGGGTGCTGGGAGGGTCTTGCGCAGGAATACATTCCTGGCATTTTGCTCTTTTGCTGAATGACTGGCCCCCGTTCCCATGGCTTCTTCTGGTGATGATTGGTTGTGGGAAGTCTTCTGAGTCGTGACCCAGGACCGTATCAGTTAGGGTCATTAGCCGGTGTATGCTTCAGTACAGGTGGAGATCCATCAAAGCCTCCTTTGAAAATGCCCAGAGATA
Source organism: Phocoena sinus (assembly GCF_008692025.1). Classification (NCBI taxonomy): domain Eukaryota; kingdom Metazoa; phylum Chordata; class Mammalia; order Artiodactyla; family Phocoenidae; genus Phocoena; species Phocoena sinus. The sequence goes on from NC_045766.1 coordinate 20,994,695, forward strand.
GATATGGCCCCTGCTGGACATTGGCCAGTGGATCCAGGCTCTTGATTCAGAGTTGCTTCATCTCACAAGGGATCTGTGGTCTCTTGCCTGGACTGGTCTGCTGTGCCGTGGGGAAAACAAGAGAAGGCACGGTTCTAATCCTCTTGGACTTGGTGTTCTGTTTGAAGAAGCATGAAATAAGAGGGGCAGTAGGCAGGGGTAAATAGATCCAGCATCTGGGCGCAGGACACAAGGGTTCTATCGCTAAGCCTGCGTAGTCAGTCTAGTTCCTGGTTAAACTTGGGTGGTCCAACTCCTTTCTCTGAGCCTTGCTTTCTTCATTTATAAGCTGGGAGTTTGGACCAGCTGAGCTCTCAGACTTCTCCCAGCCCTAATATTGGGTATAATATTATAGGTTTATCATCTCAAATGAATGGACACTTTTTAAGTACCTATAAAGTACCAAGAACTCCAAGTATATTTTTTTCTAATATAAATAACAACTCCGCTATTACATATATTATTACATATGTAATAATGGCAACTTTATTATTTCCTTAACTTTGTACATGAAGATGCCAAGTCTCAGAAAGTTTGGGTGGTTTACTACACGGAGGGGGTTGCACTTTCAGTGAAAGCCACTCCAAACTTTGGGTTTGGGTGGCTTATCCAAGATTACAGAGTGGTTTGGGTGACTTCCTGTCTCCAGGCCTGGAAGTCCTTTCCTCTCTCCAATCCATCCTTAAACTGGAGAGATACACCAACCGTCTGATCTGGACCTTCTGCTTTCCTGCTTAGGAGTTTCTTTGCCCAGCGTTACTGAGGGGCTACTATCTCTCTTGGGATAACTAGCATCATAAAAATGATCATAGCAGCTAATATTATTCAGCCTTTACTATGTGCCCTTAAGCAGCTTACAGTCCAGTTGAGGAGATAAGGCATGCTTATATGAAATATGTAGGTAAAACCACACAAATCATTCAGAACGATATGTAGTTGCACATGTGCTTTCAAATTCTAGAAGAGAAATAGATGGGGTGGGCCAGAGAGCCCACACATACCTCCTCTTGCAACTCTCCTCGATTCCAGTGCAATTACAGGGCTGGAAGGTGCTCTTATTAGAGTTTCCAGATGGGATTCATTGACTGATTTGTGGAGTTGTACATTTTCATTGTCACAGGTGTTGGAGGTTTTCAGGAAGTGATTTACGATCAGGAGATAAAGAATGTAATTATTTCCCCCAAATGCAAACGGCAGCTTTGATTACATTGGATGGGAGTCCTCGTATTTTTGTTCTCTGCCTAAAATACAATGAAACATTATTTCCTGCTATTCCTCTTAGAGAAATGAATTTCCTAAATGCTTAGCACAATGCAGTGATATAAGACACTGGGCAGACTATTTCTGAAAATGACATTGGGAAGATAATATAAACTGAATACATTTGCCTATTCAGCTTAAAGGCCAATAATGGTGAAGAGTGTAGAGAGAAGAAGCAGAGACCAATGGGAAACTTTATTCTATGCAAGTGTGAGAGCCAATGGGAGGTTTCAAGAACTCCACAGAGCGAACCACAGAAGGATTGCAGCTTGGTGGATACTGACTTCTGCAAACTCCTGTCATTATTACAACCGCGCGGGGCTTCCACAAATCCAAACTGATATTTTCTACCAACTTCCACAAAGATGGTACAATCCGCAAAGTTAGAATAAGCCTTTTCCGCACCATTAAATTTTAACATTTCACATTTCTGAGTATTTGGCTACTAACACAGCATTACCTTTAATGAGAAATCTCACAGCTGATTTCTCTCCAACTGTCACTGTTGAATTACTTGATGTTAAAGCCTTCAGCAAGACTGAGGGAGAGAGAGAAAGAGCTATAAAGTGACATTAATGATTTAATCAAAATAAGTTTGCCTGGAAATATACAGACACTGCATACTTACTATTTTGAAGGCAGTAAACTTTTTTTTTTTTTTTTGCTGGAGATTTTTTTTTTTTTTTTTTTTTTTTTTTTTTTTTTTTTTTTATGCGTTACGCGGGCCTCTCACTGTTGTGGCCTCTCCCGTTGCGGAGGACAGGCTCCGGACGCACAGGCTCAGCGGCCATGGCTCACGGGCCCAGCCGCTCCGCGGCATGTGGGATCTTCCCAGACCGGGGCACGAACCCGTGTCCCCTGCATCGGCAGGCGGACTCTCAACCACTGCGCCACCAGGGAAGCCCTTTGCTGGAGATTTTATTCATACCCCTGGCTTTAGAGGCAATCACAAAATACTGAAAAAATATGTAATCCTCTTTGGACCTAGGTCACTGTTTTATAGTAGACATGAAGTCCCCTGTTTTTCTCCTATCTGGCTTCCAAACAACTTATTTGATGGCTCTAAGTTACTGAGCTATAGACTCTGTGCTCCCGAAAGTATTATTATTAATTATTACTGTTTCATATTATGCAAAAGCCTTAGGAGTTGAGTACCCACTCAGGAGCAGGGGGGAAAGGTGAAATTCACTGGACTGCCATGCCCAAAAGAGCAAACACTTTCCAGCCCAGATCATAAATCTAGGATTAAACCACAGGTTCAAGCCATATTTAGAGGTGAGATCATATGTGAACACTTGAAGCATTAAGAGTCACGTGTTGGGACAATTAGCCAAGTGAGGGGCGTGCCAGATGCCACAGTCCAGAGAAGGACACAAGAATCCGCTGGTCCACACATGGCCCAGACAATCTCATCCAATAGCAACTTTCTCCCCTTGGGCAGATTTTAATGAACAAAAGGGTGAAAGAGTAACTGCTAGCTTTTAAGGAGCTCTGCTGGAAGTCCCCCTAGATTAGTTTCCTAGGGCTGTTGTAACAAATTACCATGAACTTGGTGGCTTAAAACGACTGAGATTTGTTCTCTCACAGCCTGGAGGCTAGAAGTCTGAGATCAAGGTGTCCGTAGGGCTGGGGTCCCTCCAGGCTCCAGAGGACAAGCCTTTCTTGCCTCTTTCAGCTTCTGGAGGCTCCAGGCATTCCCTGGCTTGTGGCTGTATCACTCTCATCTCTGAATCCATCTTCACGTGGCTTTCTCTTCTCCCATGTGCCTCTCCTTGGTGTGTCCTAGTAAGGACACTTGTCATTAGATTTAAGGCCCACTTGGATAATTCAGGATTGTCTCATGTCTAGATCCTTAACTCAGTTACATCAGCGAAGACCCCTTTTCCAGATAAGGTCACATTCACAGGGCCCTAGATGTGGACGTATCTTTGAGGATGTATTCAATCCACTACACCACCAGATTGCTGCTTCCGTCTCAAGGGCAAGAACTGGGTCCCACGTCATCCCTATCTGCAAAGGAGGGGGCGGGATGCACATTTTTAGCCGTCTAGAGCATTTCTATCATGAATTCCTCTCAGAGTGATGCTGCAGGCTCAGTTACTGCTGACAGAGTAGATGAAACCTGTTTGCCAACCCTGAAGAAAATGTCTGTCTCAGGTTAAGGGGTAAGATGAACACAGGAACAAAAGGTGGATTGAGGATACTGGGACAGTTTCTTTTGGTTGGGCTCTGGGCCAGCCTGTGGGGAGACGCTGCCGAGGCAGTACCATGATGCTCTTGCCGCTGATCTTTTTGACAGTTGATGATCAGATGTTGCGGAGCCCTGTCTAAAGACTGGCAGTGTCGGACTTTACCCCTCCTCCTGAGAGGTTACACAAAGTGTTTTTCCCTCCTGTCTCCCAAAGAAACATACACATGCAACACACGTTGCGTACACATGCCGAATAACTCTTTCTAAAATCCCACATCACCACCTTCTGTAAATTGCATTTCTTATTATTTTAAAACCATGCAACTTTCATGAACTCCTTTTTGGAAAGCCCTAGCTCTCTTTATTTACCCTAACGACTCCTCTCATCTTTTGCTGTGAACTCATTTCCTTTCTTGACTTGACATGGGGCCTTTTCCTCTTATTTCTCTCCCGCCTTCTTGTGATGTGGCAGTGGCTCCCCGCTCAAGGCCCTTGGCTGTCCGTGGACTGTACTGAGGTATTAAAATGACCATCTGCCACCGGAAGGCAATGCACCTCATCCTCCACTTATTAACTTTCGGCAGTGATCAAGGTGGGCAGCTTTTTCTTAAGCAGAAGAATATGATTTAAAATGTTGCTTTCAATATTCACTTTTAAACTCTAAAGACTAGAAACTATGGGATCCTCTTAAATTCTCTTTAAAATATGACCCCGTGGGGCTTCCCTGGTGGCGCAGTGGTTGAGAGTCCGCCTGCCGATGCAGGGAACGCGGGTTCGTGCCCCGGTCCGGGAAGATCCCACATGCCGCGGAGCGGCTGGGCCCGTGAGCCATGGCCGCTGAGCCTGCGCGTCCGGAGCCTGTGCTCCGCAACGGGAGAGGCCACAGCAGTGAGAGGCCCGCGTACCGCAAAAAAAAAGAAAAAAAAAAATATATGACCCTGTGATAGGAAAGTAGGAATCTGTGTCACTGAAGGTTTTCCTTTCCTTTTCTTTAATAAAGGTACTTCTGATTACGCAGCCTCCCACGCAGCCCAATATACCACTGAGGGTCCAGGCTGAGCATGAGGACACAGCCACAGTCCTATTCATGGGCTGGGGATAATTTCTTGCATACGTACAACAGAGGTGGGCTGTGAGGCTTACGATCTAACAAGATAGGAGAGGCATCTTTGGGCCACTCGGTTGCTGTAGAGAGTTGGGAGACTACCATGAACCCTGAAGTGATGCTTCCTGATAGCACCAAGGCCCAAGTGCAATTATAATTACCTTCTGCTCTCACCTTGTGTCCTTGGTGCTCTTAGAGAGGCTGCCAAGACAGTCTTTACTGGGAGCTTTTGTGATGCCCCTTGTGGTCAGGATGTATCACTACAGGCCCTCGTGCGGGCAAAGGGAAAGGCAAGATTGTAGGGAACCTGTTAGGAAGAGGGTAGCAGATGTGCAGGGGTCAAACCTGGGTTTCCCTCTTGATGTTGGGCACTACCAGTCACGTGTCCTTGAGCCCTTCTGCCAGTTTTTTTTTTTTGGAAAATGGAGCAGCTAATATCTCCTTTATCATTAGGATTTGTATAAGAATCAAACAAGGCAGTGTTCCTGGTATGCAGTAAGTACTCACGGGGTAGGTGTGAGTTTCTATCTCCCACCCTCCCCAGTGGACTTCACTGCCTCATGCTGGCCACAGACTGACCTTGGTTGCCACGTTATCAGTTGATCACCAGACAGCAGTAGTAATATTAACATTAATATCGGTCGTCATTGCATTTGCCGAGCTATTCCACTGTGCCCGTGTACGTGTGCTTTCTCCTGGGGGATGGCCTAGGGATTCAGGCTAGTTCCATCATAGAGCTGTGCCATCTGGAACATGTGGCCAAGGAAGGGAGCAGAATGATGGAAAAGGCACAACTGCTTTAACTGCACTGACCCAGAAGTGACACCACTCAGTTTTGCTCATAGTAATCCATTGGCCAGAACCAGTTCATGTAGCTGTGGCAGCTGGATGGAACGCCTGGAGAAATCCCCTTTTGACAAGATGCTGGTCTGTCCATTTAGCCAAGCCACGGGGATGCTAATTTCTGCATTGCCTTCACACTGCCTGCCGCACCCCCTGCTGCAGAACTGAATGAACGTGCACAGCTGGCCTGCTGTGACTGGGGGAGAGTCAGCCACACCATCCACTGTGAGCTCTCAGGGGAGACAGGAAGCCTCTATTCACAGTGTTCCCTCAACCTCCCATGCCTGCCATAGTGCCTCCAATTCCATCATCACAGGCTCTTCGTAGCGTCATTTAGAGACTGTACGCTTATCTTTCCAACAGCAGCCTGGAGAAGTGAGTTATGCATTCATGTATTTTTCAGGGTCCTTTTGGAGAAAGCGTGTTAGCTGTGATCTCAGGATCCTAGTCACAAGATACCAAATTAAGTCTGAACCAGGAAGTATGCTCAACCATGTCTAGATTGTCAAAAATAAAATACAAAGCAATATTCTGGAGGGGGTGGGGGAGATATTCTTTTCTCTCGTTTTCCATGGCTTTGCTAAATTCTTGGAGAATCACACCCAATGGGACAAGCCTTTATAGAGCACCTACTGTGTACTCAGTCCCAGTTGGGCTCTCAAGGAGTGTTTGAACTAGTTGGGGAGGGAAGATAAAGACAAGAAAAAAGGCTTCACTATACCAGGGCCGTGCAACAACAGAGAACAAAATACCTGCCAGTCCTTGAAAAACTGTGGTGTTCTCATCTTCAGGGAACCGGAGCATGATGGAGGGAGACGGTAGCGGGAACTGCGGAAGCTGAATAGAACTTTATCTTCACCTTGCTCTTATCAGAGAACAAGGAGATGCTTGTTCACAGTAAAGGCTGGTCATCTTAGCCGGAATGGAAGGAACTGTACAGCTTTCATCAGAATATTGCCAACTTGCACAATTCACTCCTGTGCGGTTGTTAAGGACACCTTTCCCCCTGCTGACCGGTTCTATGGCCCCCTTCAAAGGATAACCTGGATTCTTCCAGAGACAGCCCCTCCCTCCTGCCCTCTTCTTTACAGAGCAGCGAGCTAGGGGCACGGGAGAAAGAGAGAAACTCACTGCAGTATTACCACCCACACTTGGAAAGTCATTGTTCTCCAAGTGAGAGCTGCCAGCAGCAGACATTTCTATTCTGTCCCCAGCACAATATGAGAAAAGACCCAGGATTCTTTCTTTGTTGCCAACTAAGCAGTGTCCAGCTGAGAGGAGCCCCCTCTCTTCTTGCTTCCCACCCCAAGCCTGCTGACTTCACAGTAGAGCAGAATTATCTGGGCTGACTTTACATCCTCAGCAACAGTGCAAAGTGTAATAATTCTATCTCATACCAAATACCCCTTGATTGACTGCAGAAAGAGTCGCTGTTCATAATTCAGGAAAAACCCAAAGCCAGGATGAAAAAAAGAAGCTGTTGCTGAAACAGAAAACTAAAGGCAAAATCTGAATTTCTGGTGGTAACATGGAAGGAATCTCATTCCAGGGCAAGGACTCGGGGTGGCTTAGAAAGAAGTGTTCTATTCAGGTCTTGAGATAGCTCCAGGTTTAGGTTAAACAGTGACTAATAGCAGTTAAGAATGAGTGAGGGAAGTACCAAGTTTATTCAGAGGCTTATTTCTTTAAATTCATCCCTCTTGAGATGCATCACCTTTAAATATTTGATCCCTCTGACTTAGCTATTTTACTAAAGTTCCTGACAAAGTGCATTCAGGTGCCTGTTAATAACCATGCTTGTGACCGACCCTGGTTGAACATCTGGTTTTTGTCAAGGTTCATTCCCCGAACTAGCAGAGTTCTAGGAATGAAGGCATCGTATCCTAAGACAGCTCGAAACTCTCTCAACCCTAACATTTAAAGGGCCCACACATGACACACATTTTGGTAACTTTAGTCATAGCTAGTCATGGACGGTAACCTCCGTTCCTCCACTTCGAGGCCCCGGGGTCCCTCAGTGAAGGAGAGAACACATGACTTTTCTCCCAAGCGACTGAGCGTCAATCCTCTCCCCTCCTCAGAGCAACAGTGAAAGGTTTGACTGCTGACTCCCGGCATCTACACCAGGCAGATTTCACAGAGTCATTCATCAGACAGACATTTACTGAGCATCTACCCTGTGCTGGGCTCCTTCCACGAGGCAGGTGCCTTCCCCAGGAAAGGCAGTCAGTGTGGATGCTGTTCGATGAGACCCCTGGCACACTGGCCTCCCACTAGCCCAAGACTAGACAATGTAGCCGGCCTTATAGACACCTGGCATTGTACCTCTGTGTCCTGGGACAGGACCTGCCTTCCCGTTATTCCCTGGCATCTGTACTACCACCCCTGAGAAAGGGCAGCTCTGGGTCCGTTTGCTGCTATGCACACATAGGGTCCCCTTGGAGCACAGGTCATGCTCGGTAACCTAAGAGGTGGTGGTCCCTGAGTCCAAGCTCCTTCAGTGTAAGCCCCCAACCCCCTGCTCAGTCTGTGGGGACCAAGGTGGTGGGCCTGGTGTCACCTGCAGAGCACCTGCAGAACACGATCACTCCCCTGGGGAGGACCAATGGGGTTCCTGCTTTTTCAAATGGCCATGTGTAGGGCAGGCATTTGAGGCTGCCTTACCGTGTCAGATCTGGTCTGCAGAGCCTCCACCCTTTCTTTCTTATAATATGGTCCAACCCTGAGCAACACAGCTTGCAGATGGATAGATTCTCTGAGTGATAGATGACCAGGACCATTTCTGCCAGAGAGAGGTCCCCACTGGGACCCACATCGTCCCTAGAATATGCTGCTTCCAGAGAGCCAATTCCAGGAAACCTCTCCAGAGCCTGCCAGAATTCTCCCAGGAAGGGGCAGATTGATCCGAAAGGGCTTTCTTCGCACTGGCAAAGTGAGCCCAGAATTGTGTCTCAGTACTCCTCCTGGGCCCTGCAGGCTGGATGCCCACCGCCTGTCACCCCAGAGGGCAGCTTCCCTGACACATGAGAAGGGGCAGGAGGCCTGGCCTCAGATGTCCCAGCATTCCATCTCCTCCCCTGTGTCCACATTCCAGTTTCTGCCTGGAATTCTAGAAAACAAGGTCCCTCTCCAGGATGGCCCACAAGGAGATGGGAGGGTCAGTTAAGTCTTCCCAAACCCACACATGATGGTGGACAGTGCACAAGGCCCTTGTTCTTTACACATAATTTATACAGAAGAAAGGCCACTTGCAAAATGAACCTTCATAAAAGCAAGATAGCAAAATTTCACAATAGGTTTTTAGAACACTGTCATGAAAAATAGAATTAGGAAGTATAAACACATGTTCATTTTACCTTATGCTTACCAAAAATGATGTTATTACTGCACCTCTGTGCTATTTTATGCTAAGTCAAGTGCTGAGTATTTTTCCCTGACACTCTTGTTAAGCTGTAAGCAGGGGGAACATTTGAGTGGGAACTCGCTTTGGAAATGGTCATTCAATTAATGATGTGACAGCTTTTCCTTTTTTACACATTCTCACTGTCGGGCATTGATGAGAAAAGTTCTCTTTGAGAGGACTAGCAATCTGGATGGATTCTTTCACTGAGTGCTAGGACAGCTGGGAAAAGACAGACAAGGACACACTAGAATTTCTGCGCGGCCCACAGGGAGCTTCCAGAATGATGTGGTCCTTGGTGATGGCATCTGCTTGGAGTGTCCCCACATCCTGCCCTGGCTCCCCAAAAGTAGGCTGCCCTTTGGGCTCTTTAGTTTTGACTCTCCAGCCTCTTATCAGAGTCTTCCCTACCCTTTTCCTCTAACACAAGGAGGCGCAGATCCCCTGGATCTGCCGTCTTCCCCTAGCTCTTCCCTAGTCTCCCTCCTTCAGACAGGAGGAGCTCCTGGTGTCCCTGTTGTTCTGTGACATCCAAGGACAGCTCCAGGGAAGAGTCTTGTAGGGCCAGTTTTCAGGAGAGGGGTTCCCTGGCATTGAAATGTCAGACTCACCCGGTCCTTTAAGCAGGGACTCTTGGAGCAGACATCTGCATATTCACCTCTCCAGGGTGACGAGAACATTCTGAGTACACCCCACAAGCAGAAGGAAACTTCCCTGCTTGTCTCACTAGCCAGTGGCGCCCCCTTCAGTCAGCATCGCTGCAGTCCGAGGGCAGGGCAGGGTTTGGTTCCTCACCTCTTCACCTTGGAGTGGAACCCAAGGGAAGATGCAGGAGCGAGAACACTCTCTAAGGCTTCTCCCTTGTTACCCCGAGAGGAAAGGATTCACCATTCTACTGGGGATTAATGACACGATTTTTTTTCCTCCTCGTTCTTTTAATCCTCACAAGACTGCAGGGACATAGGTGTCCATCTCCCAGTTTGATAGCTAAGAAAACAGAAGTTCAAAACATTTAGGGGACTTCCCTGAGGAGAGACAGCCAGTAGCAGTAGGGTACCTCAGACTGCACCCAGCCCACTGTTCCCATCCAGCCGCTGTGCCAGCGCAGTGAAGGGCAGATAAGGGAGCCCTGCGAGAAGGGTGGGAGGGTGTTGTATACCAGGCATTGGGTGTTCCTCTCCAGAAAATATAGAAATGGATTTTCCAGATGGGATCTTCTTCAGAAATTTTAACATTGACTCTTCCAGTAATTATGTACATACAGGTAGAACCACCATATCAACAAGTCAGGGAGTTGACATGGGCCATCTCAAACCTTCAGTCTTAGCTCACGTGGGGAAATTGGAGTGTGTTTGGCATAAACTATCCTTGCTCTTTTAAGTTATAAATCTCGGTGCTTAATACCATATTATGTGCAATTATTTAGAAATCAAAGCCTCCATCATACTTGCCCAAGCCTTAGGGAGAAAACTCTTTAGGGATTCCTGAAGCCAATGGAACCTGGGCAGTGGCAGTGGCAGTGCGGCTAAGCCACCCCCACCCCCAACCCCACCTCTCTCCAGCCTCCCTTTTCCAGGCATTTCTCTCTCCTGCTGGCCCAGTACTCCCCCTGCAGCTAAGAGTCCCATCTCTTCTTGCAGGGAGCAGGCATCCGAACACACTCACTACGTTCCCTCTTTGGACATCCTGTAGAAGATGTGCCCAGAAAGGGAAGCCCTGCAGCCAAAGGGAAAGGAAGGGACCAACATTCGTTGTTCTCCTGCTGGGTGCCAGGGAGAGCTCCCCTTATAGTCTCCCATTCTGGGGACAGCTCTATGAGCTGGGAATCGTGATCCCATGTTAAAGGTAAGGAACGTGTGCCTCAGAGTGGTCCAGTAACTCGCTCAGGCCAGGCAGCTGTGAAGTGGAAAAGCCCAGATTTGAACACAAGAGATGGGGACAGGTGGAATTCCTATGGTAGAATCCCAGCCACTGTGGTTCATAGCTAAGGGCATTAGTTCTGGGCCTGTGGATCTTTCTTGGGTCTCAGTACACTACATATGGAAATCACTCCTGTCTCTTCCTTGCCCAAATAGAACACGAGAAGACCACCTGCACCATGGCCCCTTCCTTGGCGTGAGCTTGCTGGCCCCAGCGGTGAGCTCTCTGCTGTCCCAGAAATCCAGGTGTTTCTGAGGAAGATCACATCACCTCCTGGCAGGTCAGCTCTGACTGCTTCCCGAGAAAATCTGGAACTCATGCTTGGGGGAAGCCTTAGCTGGACCTGTGCCCTGAAGAGCCTTGGTTTGCTCTCATTGGAAGCAGTGCTCCTGCCTGACCAAGGGGATATTTGGCTGTGGCTCAGGTAGAGGTGGGTGGACAGGCTCCTTCCTGCTGCCTCTGGAGGCCAGCGACGGTCGTGGCGAGGGCATGAGCCTTTTCTATAGACTGCTCCTTGGTCTTTCCAAGGCTGTTGGACTTTAGGGAAGTCCCCCTGGTGGCTGTGTTCTATTAAAGCACTGGGACGCTTGCAGCTCTTCAGAGGGGCTGGGAGAATTCTGAGGGAACCGAGGAAGTTCCCAGGTTGGTGGAAAGACCCTCTATTTCCAGAAGAAGAATTTCAAGGCAGCACAGAGACAGGAACTGAAGAATCAGCCTGGAGCAAAAGGGACCGTGAGGAATTGGGTTTCATGTGACTCATCGTGAGGCCATGCGCTCCAGTTCTAACTTTGTAGTCAACGCCCAAGGGACCTAGGGAAACCATGCTTTTCTCTGGGGCTCATTTTCCTCTGCAGTAATTAAAGGGAATTCATTAAAGCTTTCTAGATTGCCTCCCAGTTTGACCATTTGATCACAATCATCTCGCCAGCTCCATTGTCATGTTAACCCTCATCGGCTTTCCCAGAACCATGATTCTCAGACTTCTGTATGGCAATTTTACTCCCAGATTTGTTAAAATATTTCTTTATGTTAAAGGGCTGACAATTTCAAGTCACTATCACCACTCATCTTAAAATCTGCAAATATCAGAATAATTCCACCTTTGTACTCAGGTTTTGCCTTGAATTTATCAATCCTTTTATTTTGAAAAGCATGGTACATGGATCTGTGCTTCCTTGGGCTTCTCAATCAGGATGAACTTCTTGAATTCCAAATGCATGTTAAGATGATCAACATCTTTCTTAAAGAGCTGCTCACTCCTGACCATTAATACAGAAAACGCAAAAGACTGGGAAATGGGCCATTTTTCAAGAGTAACCTCAGAGCATATTTGCACAGTAATATCTTGGCAATAAGCAAAAAGGGAAATGTAACCATTAAACACGATGGGACACCATGTTATGGAGTTAAGAACTTAATTCTTACACTTCTGTAGAGAAGAGAGAACTTTGATTCTAAGGTCGGGGATTTTCATTTTGCTATTCCTCCAAATGCTTTTATTTGTTCTTTATTATTAGAGAAAAATTTAAAAGCTAACTATGGACGGTCTAAAATAATTCCATTGGAAGGTAAATATGTTGCTGCGGTCACTGGGATGGTGATGATGATGGTGATGTCTATTGTAGCTATAGGAAAGCCAAGGTTCCTCAAGGTTCATTGACCTCAATCATTCAGGGAGTAAGGGCTTGACTTTCTAACTCTCAGTCCTGAGCTCTCTCTGCTGCTTCTCAACCTCTAGGCTGACTCTGGCTGCCCACCTGCAAGCGCTGCTTCCCAGCCAGACAGCTCCAAACTTCTGGAGCACTGGGTGATGGCTTCTCCTCCTGCTGCCCTGTTAACCCCCAGACCAGGATAAGACTTACAATCGGATCCCAGGAAAGGAAAGCAGACTAGTTGGACAGAACCATTGTCCAGTTTCTGACTGTGCTCCAGAGGGGTCCTAGGTTCCTCAACCCCATTCTCCTATTGTCCTCAGGGGATGAAGCTGCACAGTCAAGGCTTAGCATGTATCACTCTATGGTCCTCATCTCATGGGCTTTCTTTTTGAGCTCATTGCTTCAAGGAGGGACAGTGATTCTAGTGGACAGTCTCAAGTAGTCTGTGCCCAGGGAGGACATCTCCCTTTTGATGCTTTACACTTACCCCCATCCCCGCAAACACAGTCCCTGTCCTGCTACATGTATCAAGTCTTCTTGCCCTGCCCTCTCCATCTGAGATTGTGTTTCATTGTTCATCTCCTCTGGCCAGATCCCCCCAGTCCATGGTGATGAGCTCACGGATGTGGCTCAGAAAGACCCTGTCTTTGTTAGCCAAGTCATAGAGGTGACCTCACTAGTGGAAACTTGAGTCACCAGGGACCTGGGGAGGTCCCTTCAGCAGAGGCTACCATGAGACAAGTCTGAAGCCACATGGTGAAGGAGCAGGGTTCTTGCTTAGGTCTGGGATGTCTCAGCTAAGCAAAGTGCCACCATCTCCACAGAGGAGACACCCTCTTCCCTCCCCCAGGGCTTCCTTCTTACCTGGGCCCAGCTCTCTTTCTTCGTGCCTCCACATCCTGATTCAAAAACACCTCGGTCTGCAAGGCCTTGCTTAGCACCTATACTCGGTGTGTTCCTGGGATCTATGAGACGAGAAAAATGGCCCATCCCTTCAAACAGTCAAAGTATAGCTGAAAGACAAGGTACATGTATTAGAGCAGCTAGACAGAAACAGCAGCAGCATTTATGGAGTGCCTGCTCTGCACCAGCAGCCACGGTGCTAAGGGCTTTATATGCATTGACTCATTTCTTTGATCCTTAGAACGGCCCTGGAACGTTCCTCTACAGCTGAGGAAACTGAGTTTTAGAGAGTGCAAGTGACTTGCCCAAGGCCACACAGCTCATGGGATGCCAAATTGGGCTTCAAACTCGAAGTCTGACCCCAAGGCCTGTGCTCTTTTTTTTTAATGTGTCTTTTTTTTTTAATTGAAGTGTAGTAGCTGTAAAATATTATATGTTACAGGTGTACAGCATAGTGCACAATTTTTAAAGGTTATACTCCATTTATAGCTATTGTAGCATATTGGCTATATTCCCTGTGTTTTACAAAAGCACTTATAGCTTATTTTATACCTAATAGTTTGTCCCTCTGACTCCCCTACCCCTATGTTGCCCACTTCCCTCTCCCCACTGGTCACCGCTACTTTGTTCTCTATATCTGTGAATCTACTTCTTTTTTGTTATATTCACTAGTTTGTTGTGCTTTTTAGATTCCACATATAAGTGGTATCATACAGTATTTGTCTTTCTCTGTCTGACTTATTTCACTTAGCATAGTGCCCTCCAAGTCCATCCATGTTGCCGCAAATGACAAAATTTCATTCTTTTTTATGGCTGAGTAGTATTCCATTATGTACACACACACACACACACACACACACACACACACACACACACATCTTTATCCATTTAACTGTTAATGGGGTTGCTTCCATATCTTGGCTATTATAAATAGTGCTGCTATGAATATTGGGGTGCATGTAGCTTTTTGAATTCATGTTTTTGTTTTTCTCAGATATATACCCAGGAGTGGTATTGCTGGGTCATATGGTAGTTGTACTTTTAGTGTTTTAGAGGAACCTCCATAGTGTTTTCCACAGTGGCTGCACCAATTTACATTTTCACCAACAGTGTACAAGGGTTCCCTTTTCTCCACATCCTCACAATACAAAAGTGTGTGCAAAGCATAGGAGTAAAGATGCAGGGTGTCACTGGCAAGGCTAGCTCAAAACGCCAGTGAAAGAAATGGAAGGAATTCTTTAGTTTGTTGAAGCCAGTGTCTTTCTTCAAAATAGAATCTGCTTTGATTTCCTGCTCAAGAAGAAGAGAAAGCACCATCTTGATGGGATTTTCATTTCTGTTCTATGAGGGGTGGCAAAGAAAAGAGAAAGATTCCTTTAACGGCTTGTCTTCTAAGCAATTTCAGGACCACCTGTATTTGGGAAGCTTATTTTGCTTTTGAAATCACAGATGATGTGCAGTAACAGGGAGAGGACCAAATATTAAAAGTGTCTTTTTCACTACACTCCAAATAATTACTTTTCCTCTAAATTTCTTGGTGTAACATATACATTTTTAAAAACCCACAATAATAAGGAGCCTTATAAGTCATAGGAGTGCATCTTCATGGGGAAATTTCAGGGAGAAAGTGGTGTAGATGCAGACAACCACACACTGTATATTATACACAATGCCATGATTTCCTTTGTAAACGCAGTAAGTGGGAAAGAGTTATTTATCCCTCTGTCAAATACAGATGAATCTGAGGGCTGTGATCACTGTCACCTCTGGCTTCTCATGGATGCATACAGACCTGGGGAAGTGCTGGGTCCTAAGCAAAGGCAAGATGAGCTTGAGCTAAGATTGCACGTCTGACTCAGGAAGCACCGTGAGAGAAAGGGGACTGTCTGCCCCTTTAGGACTCTGGGCAGATCCCTACTTACTGGTGCTATGGAAAAGGCACGGTAGAAAGTTCTCTTTGCAAACATGCCTTTGGAGACAGAACAGGAGAAAAACATACCATAAAAGATCGCTTTGAGGCTGATTTTCATTTAAACAAAGTGAAGTGCAAATGCTTATCACAGAAAATGGCTCATAATCTGTTGATGGTAATTTTCTAGAGAGGCCGTGAGATGCCAACTCCATCCTTCTGATGGCTGCCTCAGTGTTCTGCTGGAGCCAGCTCTGCCAGCATGGGGGAACCAATTGTTAAATATTCTGGAATTTGGGGAGCCAATTCTTAAACCACCGGTGGCTTGAAATTGGCCAAGTTTGGAGTTTTTACACTGTGGAAATCAGCCAACGCTACAGATTGAGATTTTTGCTTTTGTTTTCTGGAGGGCTGGCTCCCTGGCACATCAGTAGGCCACCTGACATCAAATTCAGAACATCCAGCAGCACCCCAGCTGTGTTTCTCAGTGGTCTATTGAGACCCTGTGAACCTGAGGGTCCAGCCAAAGAGAGCCTGTGGACTGCGTGCAGACCCCGACTCTCCCTCAGTGATACAGGCTCTCGAGGCTTCACTCCAGCTGTTAGTGGGAGCTGCCCCCCAGTCAGCATGGCCAGCGGTGCTCACACTGCATTCACCCGAGCTCCCATTTCAGGGCCATGCCACCTGGTGCCCTGATTCCAACCCACATTGCTGCATCATTCACACGGGTGAGAATGGAGCTGTGATTGTAAGAGTTTCAGTCACATAATTCCATTAACCTGGGGTTAAATTTTTCAAAGTTTCCTGAAAAAATATCTTATCTCCCTTCATAATAACCCTCCAAGTTAAGCTGGGTGTGATCATTCCTGTTTGCAGGTCAGGACCGCAAGGCGGAGAGCGGTTGGATGGATAGACTATGCAAAATTATGCCACTCATTGGTGGTAGCTCAGGACTCAGATTAAAAGATTAATTTTAAAAATAAAATGAGTGAAGCAATTGAGTGTGTGTGTGTGTGTGTATGTATCACGCATGAATCAGTGACTGGAAATGTGGGAAGTTATTTGCAATCCTAGGAAGGCACCAGGTGCATGGGATAACTGTGGAAGGTCAGGCCAGTGAACGTGGGATGCTCTGCGGACCGGTGATGGCCTGCAGTTACTCACAGCTGCCTCTGAGCAGATGTGGATAGTTATACTCCAACCAGGTCTCCTTGCTGGCCTTCAGGATAAAGCCCAGATTCCTTGCCTCTGCCCACAAGCCTGGTCCAAACACCCCCTCCCTGGCAGATCTCATGTCATTCTTCCTCACCTTAGGAGTTCCCAACCCAGTGGCTGTGCTCCCCACTCCTCTTGCCCCATCCCCAGCTCTGTTGAACTGCTCAACTTTAGAACTTTGCATCTGTTGGTTCTTTGCTAAGGAATCTCCCCTCTAGACCTGTCCTCACCCGTGGGCTGGGATAGGTCTGCCCCACGGTGCTCCTACTACCCACTGCGTCTGTCATGACCCTCATCATGTAGCATGCTGTCTTCTCTCTCTTCTGTTTGTATCCATCACTAGCCTGTAAGCTCTGGGGAACAGACTTGCATGAGGCTAATCTCTAAAGTTACATCCCCCAGCCCAAACTACTCAATATATTTTGTGCTGGGAGAATAAAGGGACGGTCTTAGACAAAGCCATAATAGCTCTTAAAATAAGATTTGTCCAATTTCCATGGCAGAGCTTGTGCATTCAAGTGAGTTCATGCCTTCAGATGGCCACTGGATTCTAAGGATCTTGGAGGCAGGATATCATACATCTATCACTTCTATTCCTGGTGCCTGGCACACAGTAGGTGTGCCACTCAAGTATTTGTTGGATGAAAGTAAGTGATGAATGACTAACAAGTGGGTTGATATTGTTTTCACCATCCTGGCTGCATGAAGACCTTCACCCTCTGCCCACAGCTTATCCATCATTAATGTGGTTAACATCTGATGCCTGATGCCCACTTTGCCAGGAGCCATCACTGGAACCCTCTTGGTGAGAGCAGCTGCAGTCTCCCCTCTCTTGCCCTGATGGGACTCACACCTTGACTTTCCCAGACCCACTCCTGCACCTGGATACTATTTGTTTTCATTCTTTATAATAAGGAAAAGTGTTGGCCGGTTTGGCTACCACATCTTCATTTCCAGTATGCTTTCTGATGACGATATCAGTTGTTCCCGGAAGGGAGGAAGCACCAGCCCATTTTACAGTTGAGGAAACTGAGGCTCCAAGAGTTGCAAGGCTTATTCGAAATCACGTGCTCTGAGCAAGTGAGAGGTGGATCTGGGAGCTGCACCCTGCTCTTCAGCCCCTAAGCCTATTTCTTTCCTTTTGTTTTAAATTTTTTATTTTGTATTGGGGTAGAGTTGATTTACAATGTTGTGTTAGTTTCAGGTGTACAGCAAGATGATTCAGGTATACATATTCATATATCCATTCTTTTTCAGATTATTTTCCCATATAGATTATTACAGAATATTTAGTAGAGTTCCCTGGACTATACAGTAGGTCCTTGAGACTATTTATTTTCTTTCTGTGATTCTGTCTGATTCTGTCTTTATCTTCCCAGTTACAGGACTCTCTAGTGGGGTGCACAGCATTTCCCTAAAACATACATTGCTTTTCTCTGTGTGTGTGTTTACAGCATTCAAAGGTATAAGGTCATGAATGATGGGCAGCTTCATCCCTTGCTTCTTTTGAGGGGTCACATATTTCCTGGAACCTCACCCCTTCCTCTGCTCACCAGGCTAGAAAGAGAGCTCATTCTTCACTCCCACTGGCGCAGGGATAGAGCAGGGAAATGTGAACAGAAGGTCGTCCGCAAAGGGCAGGCAGAAAAAGTCCCTGCTTCTGATTAGATTTTTCTCCCCGAACCAGCTTGTCCCTTTCTGATCTCTGCACCTTGGCAGGGCCTCCTGGGACAAAGGCTTTTGTGTTTGGGATTCTTTCAAGGGATGGCACCAGAGCCATACCCTCTTTGGTCATCAGGGTGTCATTCCCCAAGAGATGCGTTGAAACATTAAAGAAACCTTTACCAAGAAGCTGTTTCCATTGTATTGTTCTCAATGAACAATCACTGGTTCAGAGGCTCTCACTCTTCAGGAAAGAAAAAGTAGCCTGCCAGCTTTGATCAGAAATCTTTGGCGTGGAGAAGCTTGTTATGGTGACCGAGAGCGACCCCGGTGGTTATGCTGAGAAGTTCTGGAAGCAGCCAGCTTCCTGCATCATTTGCATGGGACATGTAAACCCAGGGTCATTGCTGGACCGGAAGCCTGCGTTCCCCTGTCCTGGGTAGTTGTGGCTTCTTCAGTGGACTGAGTGTCTGGTGTGTTGGGGTTTAATGCCGGGACATGAGCTTTCCTTGCCTCTGGAAGACTACCCATTCCATCTGAGGAACAGCTGAGTGGGAAATCCTGGTGTTTGCCAGCTGCGGTCCCACAATCCCCACCTCATGAGATTTCCCCATCCGCAGTTGCCCTGCTCTATTATTGACTTAATAGTTTTCTTCCGAGGAGCTTACTTTTTTTTTACTCAAATTTATTTTTCAAGGAAACTTTCTATTTTGACCACGAATGGAAACTAATGTCACTCGCTGTATATCTGTGAAAGTAAATATGGTGAAATCACAGCAATAGTATTAAATTCTAGCCAGACGCTGTGTCCTGCAGGATGCTGTAAGCATGAGGCCCACTCAAAGCCAGAGAAAGGGCAGCCAGGTTTAGAGACAGAGAGCAAACAGAAGGATTTGATTCAAACTGAAAAGAGACTGACTTTCTCCCTTCCAGCGGGGCCAAGAGTCAGGTGAGGTCAGTGCAGCTCCTGGGCATGTAATTAAGAAGGCACTTGGTCCCAGGGATGGCCGTGCACTTGCACCAATGCCAGAAGGGAGCGCCTCCTTAAATTTTGCACCTTGGGCCCCTCACTTTGTCCTACTCTGATCCAAGCCCTTTGTGAGTCAGTCTGATTCATCACCAGGTGCCCTTACCACTTAAGTTCATCCCTGGAGGACCAGACGCAGCCTTGGGAAACACCAACTCCTTCCAACCTCCTGCCCTATTGGAAGAGAGTGTGGGTTGGTGTGTTTGTGCTCAGGTAGCTTTCTTTTAGCTGTGGTTGAACCCTCTGCTAAGTCCGCACTCAACCCCGCGCCCCCACCCCCCGCATTTAATATACCACCGGCAAGTGCGCGGAGAGCTTTCATCTGGTTTTCCAGCATCTACCGTTTTGCCCCTTTTGGAACCTGGGTGCTGTTTGCTTTCGGTCTGTCTTCTGGCGTTGCTGCTGTACTCCTGACCCCTCTTCTTCCTCCCACACCAGAGTCCCATGCAGGCAGGGGAACGGTGTTACTAGGATGGTCCTGAGTACATTATGCTCTTCCTGTGTCTGAAATGCCTTTCTCAGCCTGCTTCCTTCTCAGACCTCAAAGCCCTGCTCAGGTGTCCCTGCTCCCTTGGCGAGTATTCCTCTGCTCCTGCATGATGAAGAGTAATTCTTCCTCAATCCGATTCTTCTGTACTGGGCATTACATCGCGGTGGCCTCTGCAGCCTGGGGCATCCTTGAAGGTGGAGTTGTGTCTTACACAGCTCAGCACCCTCAGTGCTGGTAACCAGGGCTCGGTCCAGCAGGAGGCCAAGAGCACAGGCGTTCTGCACGCTCGCCCCACCTCCACACATCCCTCCCCACTAAGCCTGCCTTTCCTCACCTGTAACACAGAATTAGCGGTACTTGCATCAGGGAAATGATGAAGATGTTATGAGGCAAAGCAGGTGGATCCCTTGACCTGGAGTCTGCCCATGACTGCTAACTCCCCCAGAAGGGCGCTCATTGAAGAGTTGGGTCTCTGGTTAGGGTATAGGGAGGGGCAGCAGAGATCAGCTTTCTGTAAACCACACTTATCACCACCCCTCTCCTTTTTGGAAATTTTATTATCAACCACATAGGTCCAATGCTTCTAGCTCCTTAAAGAGCTTTCATAGTCATAGATTTATAGGATGAGCAGAGCAGCTCTGGGACAGGAGGGGAAAGTGGAGAACTGCCCATGTTACAAATGGGAAAATCATGGAGGTGAAGCAACTTGCCCAAAGTCACAAAGGGAGCCCGGGGCAGAGTCAGACCTGGGACTCTGTTCTCCTAACTGGGTTCCATATTCCTCCCATTTGGTCCCTTTGCCTCTAGGAAACCTTGTAATTGGGATGTCCTGCTGCTAACTGCTTCCTTCTTAGGCCATGTTATCTGAATTGTTGAAGTCCTAACCCCCAGTACCTCGGACTTTGACTGTATTAGGGGATTGGACCTTTACATTGGTAATTAAGGTAAAATGAGGTCATATGGGTGGGCTGTAATCCAATGTGACTGGTGTCCTTATAAGAAGAAGAGATTAGGACACAGACAGAGGGATGACCATGTGGGGATACAGCAAAAAGATGTCCGTCTGCAAGCCAAGGAGATTAGCGTGAGAAGAAACCAAACCTGCTAACACGTTGATCCTGGACTTCTAGACTCCAGAACTATAAGAAAACAAATTTCTGTTGTTTAAGCCACCCAGTCTTGTTATGGCAGCCTGAGCTAATACAAGACGTACGCTGCGATTGAAAGACAAAAAATAAATAAATAAAAGAATGGGCTATCTGGGCAAGGGGGATGATGGAAAAACTTCCCAATTCCATGGAAGAGCTGTAAGCCATCATTTGGACTCATCACTGCTAGGACTTTCCGAGGTTGTTTCAAAGCTGAATGCTCCGGAGGATCTGGCAGTGCCGAGGTTTGGGGAGGACACTATGGTTTTTTCTGAATCGACAGTGGTTAGAAGAGGCAAAGTGGACATAATTCAGTGGAGCAACCTGGGTTCTGTCATGGAAGTCGGGCCAGGTAAAAGGACGAGGATGTATTGGGCCTCAGAATGAGTTCTGCTGGGAAGTTTGCACGGGGGGACACTGGTTCAATTTCAGATACCCCTAGGTTTGAATTCAGACACTGGCAAGTTACTTAACCTCTTCGAGGCTCAGCTTCCTCATGTTTAGAATAGGGACAATGCGTTGTCTCCTAAGACAGAAATAGATGTCACGTCTGGAGTAGGGAAGAGGCTTTGTAAGCGGTGGTGCTGTTATTATCATCACTTCATTTGCTAACAATTCCTCTGGTGGTGCCCCTGCATTCCTAGGACACGGGGCAGGAGTTCTGGGGCTAAAGGTGGAGAAGCAGTCCCAGAGGCTAGTGGAAACAGGTGGGTGGGAGCCAAGGAAAGCATAAGGGAGGGAGAGAGAAGACCCAGCCCCCCGCTAGTTACAGGGCCAGAAGGGGTCGGATGCTGGCTCAGGAAGTGAGGGTGTCACAGCTCAGAGTTTCCACAGGTCATGCTCATGTTCCTTCCCCTTCCCACTGCCTATCTCTGCGTACTGCTTCCTACCATATGGGGAGCAGAAAAGACATGCTAAGGCTCCATGGCTTCCACTCAGCAGAATCTCATAATCAAGTCAACCCAGGGTCAATCAGTCATTAGTAATGAGCACCGTGGCATGCCCTGAGCTCTCTTTGTGACTTTGGGCAGGTCATTTTGCCTCTTGGATTTCCCCATCTGTAAAATGGCCATAATCCCACCTTCCCCTCCTGTCCCAGAGCTGCTCTGCTCAGCAAATCTATGACTGTGAAAACTCTTTGAGGAGCTAAAAGCGTTGGACCTATGTGGTTGATAGTAAAATTTTCACTGAAAGGAGAAGGGGCAGTGATAAGTGTAGTTTATAGAAAACTGGTCTCTGCTGCCCCTTCCTACCCTAACCACCTCTTCAATGAGCTCCTTTCCGTGGGACTTAGCAGTCATGGAAGTTGTCGTGGGCAGACTCTAGGTCAAGGGATCTGCCTACTTGGCCTCATGACATCTTCATCATTTCCCTGCTGGAGCTCTGTGATACAGGTGGGGAAAAGCAGGCTTCGGAGGGGGTGTGGTGGTGGTGGAGGTGATGGGAGCATGCCTAGCGCTAGACATTGAGGAGTGGAAGGAGGGAGAAGCCTTGGTCCCTCCCGTTACCCCAGAGACGTGGGTGAGATGTGCAGACAAGACACAGTTCAGTGAAGTAGTGGGTGTAAACCAGCCAGCACATAGTAAATGCCGGGTTCATGTAAGCCGCAAGTTAGAGCACAGCGATTGCTGGAATGCGTGGGCAGCAGCCTCCTGTGTCTCAGAGACAGCATTGCCTTTGGGGTCCTCCGCTGCCACCTGGGTGCTGCGTGGAGGGAAGCTCCTCTAGCCTCGATTTGCTGGTACCTAAAATGGGTGCCTTCAGGGTTTCCCTTCTGGACTTGGAAGCGCTCCCAGTGGGAGAATTCCTCCGGAAGGAGCACAGTCCCCAGCAGGGGAAGGCTCAGCTCTGCAGCTCACCCCCGGAAGAGTGAGACCTGGGAGTTTAGGGCGAGGACGGCACCGCCGGCACCAGGGGGCAAGCGCAGGAATCCTGCAGCTCATCTCACCTTCCCTCCTGAGAAAATGAATCGGTGAGAAAACACACAAGTCTGCTGTTCGAAGTTAACACCAACTTTAGAGGGAGTAAAAACACAACTGTAATGGGGGTCATTAATTATAGTTCTGATCCAATCAGGAGCAGAGCAAAGCTGAGCATGGGTCATCTCCGCGTGCTTCTCTCTCCTGTTGTCCTGCAGAGCAGAAGGTCCCCGACCTTTTTGGCACCAGGGACCGTTTTCGTGGAAGACACTTCTTCCAAGGACTGGGTGGGGAGGGGGGATGGTTTGGGGATGATTCAAGAGCATTACATTATGGTGCACTTTGTTTCTATTATTATTACATCGACCCCACCTCACATCATCAGGCATTAGATCCCGGTGGATGGGGACCCTGCTGCAGGGGACACTTCTCACACACCCCTCAGAAGTGCTTAGGTGTGACCATAATGCTGATTTTCCTGGGGGCGCACCAGCCTTCAGTGCAGGTTTTGCCCCCGGAGGGTGCCTCTCCCCACCGCACAAGCTTGTCAATGCATCCTTAACAGGATGAATCTATTAGCTGTGCAGGGCTGGCGTGTATGAGGAGGCAAGCCTGGATGGCCCCCCTTAACTTCAAAGCCAGCAAAACACACTGCATGGATGTGAGGGGCAGAATGTTGGGTCCACATCAGAAACCACGTGGCAAGGAGTGGCCATTCCTGCTAATGGGATCACGGTAGCTGAATCATGGACTCCTGATTCACAATATAACTTTTATTAGATAATAAAGAATGCGTTTACTCCCAAGAAATGGATTCCTAGGAAATTCCCACGAAGAGCCCTCTTGAGCATGCTGCCCTGTACCACATTATCTCCCCAGTGGGGTGGAAACAAGACTTAACGGTGCAGGAAGAGTGTGCACCACTCGGGATCATGGGGGGACAGTGTCTGTCCGAAGAGTGGCAAAGCAGCGAGCACAGCATGCTCTCCAGAGCACCCCAGAGGGCCAGGTACACACACCAGTCACTTTGGTCTCCTAGTGCAGGGGTCCACACACTTTTTCTGTAACAGGCCGGATGTTTTAGCCTTGGTAGCCCATAGGTCTGTCGCATATTCTTTTTTTTTTTTTTTTTTTTTTTGCGGTACACGGGCCTCTCACTGTTGTAGCCTCTCCCGTTGTGGAGCACAGGCTCCGGACGTGCAGGCTCAGCGGCCACGGCTCACGGGCCCAGCCGATCCGCGGCATGTGGGATCTTTCCGGACCGGGACACGAACCCGTGTCCCCTGCATCGGCAGGCGGACTCTCAACCACTGCGCCACCAGGGAAGCCCGATGAGGATAGTCTTTAAGGGCAGTTGCGGGAATTAGATGAGCCTATGAGCCTATGAAGCACAGGGCCACAGCAGGAGACATTCAACCGAAAGTTCCAGATATTGTCATAATCATATTATAAGCAGTGTTAGTAGTCACAGGGGTGGTGGTATTAGTAGTACCTACGACACCTGAGGTAAGCTTCCAGGTCATCCACCCATTTATGTCAAGGCTGGAAAAACAATCATGGTTATGGACCCTCCGAGAGAGGTGGGCTCCCTTAAGGTCACACAGTGGGTCTTAGAGCACCTCTACTCCTAACCTAGGGCACATCAGACCACTTCACTCTTACACTAGTGACTTCTCTTTAGCATTGTCCCCCACCAAGAAGGACCCCTGGAAGGCATACACCCCAATGCCTTCACCTGAGTGCTATTCCTGGCCCTGACATATGCCAGATGATAGGACCTTGGGCAAGTAACTTAATTTCTCTGTGCTTCAGTTTCTTTATCTGTTAAAGGGGGGTAATAATAAAACTAATAGCATGTGATTAGCATGAGGTTTAAGTGTGTTGATATTTGTAACACACTTAAAGCAGTGCCTAGAGTGTGGTAAGTGCATTATAAGTGTTTGTTCAGTGTTATAGAGAAAATAAATAAGAGAGATACCAGGAGTGAGTAGTCAGGGAGGGCTTCTCTAAGGAAATGGCACTTGAGCTGAAAATTGAAGGCTAAGATACCAACTGTGAAAAGACAGAAGGTATAACATCCCAGGCAGAAGGAACAGCACATGCAAAGACCCTGGGTAAAAACTTGTTCAGGGTATTGAAAAATAGGCCTGTTCATATTTGGGGATGGCTGGACAATGAGATGGAGAGGAAAGCCAGCGTCAAATCAGGGAGGGCCTCGTTACAGCTGATCTTTATTTAATATTACCATACAAAGCTGCCAGGGTTGTAAGCAGACTGCTGCAGAGGAGCTGAACCAATATGGATAGTGATGAAAGTAGGGAGACAAGATGCTCTCTACTGCAGTAGCCCAGGCAAGGGTTGCTAGTGACGTGCACTACGGTAAAAGTAGTAGGAGATGGTAAGAAAGGGATGAATTTGTGGACATTTTTGAGGGTAGAGCCACAGGCCTTACTGATGAATGAGATGTGCAGGCAGCATGAAAAGAGGAGCTAAGGATGACCCCCCTGTGCTTGGTCTGATCATTCGAGTGGATAGCATTGCCAGTAACTGGTTGGGGAAGACTCGGCAAGCAACAGGTCTGGGAGAGCCAATCAGGAGTCTAGTTCTGAGCATGTTGAGATGCCTATGAGACATCCAAGTGGAGATGCTGGCAGAGTTGGCAATTGAATATTCAGGTGTGAAGCTCAGGGGAAAACTCAGGCCTGGGGATGAAATGGTGGCATCATCAGCATACAGGAGGAGGTAAAGTTTCCTGCAGGATGAAAACATGTGGGAAGTGAGTGAACATAGAGAGGAGGCCCAAGGGCTAATGACCAAGCCCTTGGCCAAGACTGAGGCCAGGAGAGGGGACTCAGCCAAGGAGACAGGGGACAGCAACCACGAGGTAGGAGGAAGCCCGAGAGAATGTGGTGATGCAGAGACCTAGAGGACACAAAGATTCAGTGTGATCTTCTCTGAGGCTGGATAAGGTGAGGCCCGAGAACTGACTATTAGATTTAGCAGGACAGAGGTGACTTGTGACCATGGAGGAGTGGCCTCAGTGGAGCGGTGGGGACAGAGCCCAACTGGAGTGGGTTGAGGGATGATGAGGGGGAGAGAAGTGAGAACCTTGAGTGTTGTCAACCCTTTTGAGAAAGGTTGCATAAAGAGGCACATGGAAATGGGGCATAGACTGAAGCGGGGAGTGGAATTGTAGGGCAGGGAATGTTTTCAGAGAGTCAATGTCAAGGCATGTTTATGGTGAGAATGAAGTTCACTGTTTGGGAGACAGAGGGCATTGAGTGGGCAAGAGGAACATGTCTGAGATCTACAGAGAGGGCTTGACCTTCGGAGCAGGGAAGTTGCTACCGCGATAGGAGGGAAAGCAGAGTATGTGAGAACAGATGCCAGTAAGCCAGAGAAATTGGGAGTGGGAAGATGAGGTAGTTCCTTGATTTCATCTGTTTTCTTTATGAAATATGAGGCAGAGTTAACGGCTGAGAGTTAGGAGGGGGAGAGAGAGTGTTGGAGTTTTAAGTAGAGAAGGGAAGGTGTGAAATTATCCGATGGGGAGTGAGACAGTGAATTTCCTGGGGAAAATGTTGTAGCGCTGTCCATGGTGCTGACCACTCACTGGAAATTTGGACTCCAACGTATAGGCTGAGCTAGAACTGTTTACTTGATTTTCTCTAAACACATTTACATGGGGCAGAATCTGAGAAGGGGGGTACTTGGGTTAAACTGGGATTGGAGTAAGGGAGGAGAGAAAGAAGGAGAGAGAGCCCAGGCAGTCAGGCAGGTTTGTGAGAGAGGGATTAAACTGCTGGACAGTCCACTCTAAGCAGAATAAGTATGGAAATAAAGACACCGGGACATGGTTGACAGCAACAAAGTGGCAGGGTCAGTGGGGGCAATGCAGGGCCCTGTCGGGGGGGGGTGTCAAGGAATTGTTAGTGCATTTATGCCAGAGTGAATGAGCTGGAGGGATGGGAGGTGATGGTCAGTAATGGGTGCTAAATAGAAATTTTGTAGTTGGTTCAGTGATTGGTGATGATGTATGACCTTAGGACCGGGTGCCTGAGGTGGGAGGAGGAAGAAGATTGGGTCAAGGAGGTCAAGGAACTCAGAGGTCATGATTATGGACAGACCATTGCCATTGATGTTCAAGTGCCCCCAAATGAAGACAGGGAGGCAGGTCTGAAGTCATTGGTGAATGGCGGGGCGCAGGGTGACTGGGAATTTGGCAGATGACAGAAGCGTGATGATATGCTTCAAAAGAGCTGACAGGTTTTTTTTTTTTTTTTTGCGGTACGCGGGCCTCCCACTGCTGTGACCTCTCCCGTTGCGGAGCACAGGCTCCGGACGCGCAGGCTCAGCGGCCATGGTTTACGGGCGCAGCCGCTCCGCGGCATGTGGGATCCTCCCGGACCGAGGCACGAACCCATGTCCCCTGCATCGGCAGGCGGACTCCCAACCACTGCGCCACCAGGGAAGCCCGAGCTGACAGTTTTGAACGAGGAAGGCAGCGACAGGGTTTGGAAGTGGCAGTGAGGGTCCAAAAGGCACCTTCCCCCTTCTCTGAGCTGCAGAAAAATTAGCCTCTACCTCTAGAAAGTCCTGTTTGAGTGCCCTAGGGACTTCTGGGTTTCCATCAGAATAAGAAGGTAAAGGAACTTTGCAATGCTCAGCCCTGGGTGAGGGATTGAGGTGAGTTTGCTTTCGATATTCTCTGAGTTTCACAAGGACTGGCAAGCAGATGGGTTAGAGGATCAGGAAGGGATATTAGGTGGCATAAGAGGAGGAACAGGCTAGTATGGTCTCTCCATCACTTGCTTCTCCTTCCAATCCTTTTGCAGTTTTTTTATTACCTGACCTTTAAGACTTGAGGGTCATCCTTTCCAACTTCATTCATTCATGCACCCTTGCCTGCTCTCATTTAAATGATGAGGGCTTCAGCTGTGCTGGGTTCACAGAAATGGCCATATTTGGATGCTGCCCAAAGTAGTGGATCCCTGACATTTTGTGCAGATACCCAAGTAGGCTGGCATGTGTCAGGAGGTGCAAGTGCTATTTTCCTGGCAATGGTGAAAATAATGCAATTAGCAAATTGTTGAATTCAAAAAATTCAGAGCAGGTTCAAGGTTATCATGATAGAGCCACTCTCCTTCAGTTGCATACCGGGATGCATTCGTGAGTGGGGGAAATCGGGTGATGTTAGGGTCAGCGGACTGGGATAGATGGGAGTGCCCCCCAATATTATCTCAAACCCGGAAGGCAGTAATAATCTGGGGAAACCTGCCAGGGTTCAGATCCCAGGTCCAGGACTTATTAGTCACTTGACCTGGTCCAAACTGCTTAACCTCTCTAAGCCTCTGCCTCCTCATCTGTAACATGGGAATAGTAACACTCCTGATGATAGAATTGTCATGAGAATTAACTAAGGTGCAATGCCTATAAAACTCTTACAGTGGGATTAGTCCTGTACATAGGAAGGTTTCAAACCACAGTAGGTTCAATTACTGTTAGTAACATGCTACGGTTCTGGATCAAACGCATCACCGTGGGAAAGATGTTGAAAACCACTGGTGTGATGGCAGGGGCAGTGCACAAACAGGTGACCATAACGCAGATGGCTGAGTGGAATGACAGTGCTGAGGGCAGGGGTCTATGGAAGTAGGATGAGTGAGCTGTCAGGAATCATGGCTCTCAGATCCCACCTGAGTCTAATTTCCTAGTCAAGAGTTACAGATGTAGAAAATAGACTTATGGCTACCAGGGGGTGGGGGGGGAGGGAAAAGCTGGAAGATTGGGATTGACATATATACATTATTATAGGTAACTAATAAGGACCTACTGTGTAGCACAGGGAACTCTACTCAATACTCTGTAATGGCCTGTATGGGAAAAGAATCCAAAAATGAATGGATACATGTATATGTATAACTGATTCACTTTGCTGTACACCTGAAACTAACACAACATTGTAAATCAACTATACTCCAATAAAATTAAAATATTAAAAAAAAAGAAGTGATTTCCCTGACCCTTACAAATGGAAAGAGCCAGGCTAATATCAAGGGCTTGAGAAGACTGGGGGGGATAAGAATAGGACTGACTATTGGGTTAATGAGTCAATATTTATAAAGCAGTTAGGACAGTACCAGGCACAGAGTAAGGGCTATCTAAGTCTTTCTGTTTTTATTTTTCTCTTCTGTTGTTTATAAGAGTTTAGAATTTTCGAGCTTCATCCCAGATCCTGGGAATACCGCACTGACTTGTAAATCCAAGTGTCATCCCCATTTTAATAATAATAATAATAATAATAATCACACAGTAGTAATAGTAAAGCATTTAGAATTGACTGTGTCTCAGAATTAGGAAGCAAGTACTCACATTACAATAGAATCTTTGCTTTAATAAATAACGGATACATTGCAGGGCTTCTTGGCCTGTGGTTTATGGACTGCCTGAAAATTTATGCAAGCATTTGCAAAAACATACATTTGTATGTTTTTCTAGGTTGAAGGTCTATAGATCATCAGATTTTTTTAAGAGATCCGTGTCCCCATAATAGATTGGGAAACATTGAGCTCTCCCAATTAAAATAGAATTTCATTAGCAAAAAAAAAAAAAAAGTAAATTTAAATAAAGTTGCCACTAGTCCAACTCTTGAATGAGTGAGGAGGTACCCAATCAGGTAATTCCCCCCCACTGTGGGCCTGACTCTACTCTATGGTTGATACCGTAGGTAATGAAACAATGTATTAAATATGGTTTCTGCTCTCGAAGATGGCATCAGACAGCATCCTGGCAGGAAACAGATGGCACATTCAAATTAGGTAGTTTGAAGAAAGGCTAATAAAGGGGTTATTTACAAAAGTGTGGGCAGGATTTTGTGAACGACAAGAGATAGTGTGGTACCCTGGTCTAGACATGGTGGAGCATGTGATAACAAACATTCACCCCCCACACCGCCCCCACCCCCGGCGTGAGGCGGGACTCATTACGAACCTGAAAATAAAGCTGGGAAGGGAGGGTCTCCTAAAAGCTGTGACTTTCCTTTCAGTGGGGGAACTAGGCCACATTGCAGGAAGCTAAGAAGAGATTGCTGGGGCAGTAAATACCCCAACCTCTCTCCTCCCTTCCTCAATCCCTGCAGCAGCCCCGATTTCTGAACCCAACCACAAGTGGGCGGTCACGGGAGCTCACTGATATGGTCCATTGTCTCCCGGAGCACACAGCTGGTCAGAGAAGGGAAGGTCCATCTGGAGGGGAAGTGGAAAATGTCCAGCCCAGGGACCTTGTAGGGGAAAGGGGATGGGCTGACTGGATCATGTGAGACTAACACATGTGGGAATCAGAAATGCAGACACAATGCATAATTAAACTCTCAGCAGGAAGAGTAGATAGTGTTTCCACAGTAAGGGTTAGAACATGAAGTCATCACATTTTAGGAAATGTGAATCTTATATCTAAAAACTTGTGATCCTAGAAACTGAGTGGCCATGACAGTTTCCCCTGACAGCAGCAAAGAGTTGATCCCAATTTGAGTGTTTAGTGTTTGTCAAATTGAATTGATTCCTATCACTTAAAAAAAAACTTTTCTTTTGAACTAATTACAGATTTATAAGAAGTAAAACTAGCACAGAGAGATTCCCCAGCCTCCCCTGTGGTGACAGTATGTTATCAAAACCAGATTCCTACCACTGTGTAAGATCTGAGGGTCACATTCGGTGAGAGTGTTTTTTCAGACTCACCCGCTTTATAGACCAAAGGCTGGGAAACACCTCTCCTGGCCACTCCCTTGGCAGCCCTGTGAGGCTCTTGGAAGAATTTGTGATACCAGCATATAGTTTCCAACCCCTTAACAAGCTGTGTGTCCTTGGTCATATGTCTTAACTTCTTTGAACTCTGGTTTCCGCATTTGAAAAATTGGGAAAATAACATCTTCCTCATGAAGTTGTCATGAGAATAAAGATAGTCAAAGCATGAAGAATGTGTGATACGACCCATAGCTACCGTTGTCTGCATCTCTGCAGAATAACTACTAGCAAGGACTCCTGGAGTCAGTGGATCTGAGTTCCAACCCAGGTTTTTTTTTCCTAATTAGCTCTGATTTGGGATGGTTAGTTAATCCTTCTTGGTCTTAGTTTTCCCATTCTTTAAAAGAGGATTATACCTACCTCACAGGGAAGTGGTGAAGATTCAAGGAGACGAGGCACGTGTAGTGTCTGGTACATAGTAAATGCTCAATACTCTATGCTCTCATTATTGGATGGTAGGGAAGGACCACACCTTCCTTCTCTATCTGCAGCATCTGGCAAGCACTGGCTCAGACAAGGTGCTCAGTCAACTGTTGACAAGCAGAATGGTACATGAATGACTGGGTCTTGAGTGGGTTGGCGTTCTGGAACCCCTAATCGGGCACCACATCAGCCGAGCCTGGTGTGTTGATGCTCGGCACTGCCCTGAGCCCTTCGTCTTGCAGCCCTATTCATCACTTCTGACTTGTGCACGCCGGCACAGCAAGTGATGCATTGCTCAGCCCCTTATCACGCCTAGGAAGCCTGCTTTCATGTAAATGCAACCCTGACTCCATTCATCAAGGGGACGCCACGTTCTCCTGGTAAACTCAGCTGCCTAATGTACAGTGAACACAAGTTCCCCAGCATGCTGAGCGAGGCGCCTGTTGGGACAGATGCCAGGTTTGGCCTGCTGACATTCAGGAGATAAAAGTCCTGTGTGTCATATTGTGATCGTCTCTAACACAGATTTCCAGACGAGGGCCAGGGCGGAGACTTCACAGCCAGAGAGACACAGTCAGCTCCCATGCATCCCTCATGATGTACACTTGGGAAAATCACACAACCCCTGGGAGCCTCAGTTGCCGTCTTTGCCTCTTGGGAGTGGCAATAACGGACTCCAGAGTGCTGGAGAGAACCACAGCATTCCGTGGGCCTCTGCACTTACACTCTATACAGCCACTGTGGGGCTCGCCGTGTAAGGAGCACCCCACTGCATTTTTTAGGGAGACATTGAGGGAAGCTCCACTGATGATCAGAGGAAGTATCAGATGCACGTGCCACGAAACCCTCACTGAAGTCCTTCCGAGAATCAGAGATCAAGTCCTTAGGGAAGGTTGCCCGGGGGTATAATGAAGGGACACCATGTTTTTCCTCATTCGTCCCTTCAACAAACATTCACAATTACAAACTATATGCCACATGGCAGGGCGGAGTGGTGGGGTCACAAATAAAATAGCCCCTGCTCTTAGGGGCTCACTTTCTAACAGTAAAGAAACAAACATGAAACAAGTGTGGGGTTAAGTGCTATGACAGAGGGAAGCTCAGGGGCTGGGAGGAGGGGTCCTGAACCAGCCTGCAGGAGGCTGGAGCTGGCGATGCTTTTCTAGTGCCGATCTTATATTTTGTATCTTTGCTTTCAAGAAGTTTCGGCATTTGCAATGTTTTAGCCCGATTCAAAGCAATGTTTGGATCCTGTGTTTAACCGTTTTCAGCACTGACAGTCCCTTTATATCGTATGCCTGGGGTCTTAATTTTGCTTCCCATTGATTTGATTGGACTGAGTTCATTCCCATAGATGTACTTCGATACCGTCGCCCCCAAGAAGTTGACATCAGGGGCAGGCTTTCTGAACCTTTACGGGCCGGAGGTAATCTTTCCACTTCCTTCACACATGAAGGACAACGTGACTCCTTGTTCGTCTGTTGGGTCTCAACAACTCTGTCCCTCACAACTTGATAGATCTGGGACTTGCAGTTAGTGAACCAAAGGAGAAGTCTGAGGACGCCTGACCCTATTTCTTTGGCAGCAAACTTTTTTTCATAATTTTTTGTTCAGGTACTTCTTAGACCATATTTTGTCCTTTCAAATCCAAATTTTCTCAGGTTACTAAGAGTGAGTTTCTTGGAGGAATTTTTTCTTTGTAAATGCAATGGTCCTCTTAGGTCATTTTTTGGCTCAGGAAATGTTCTCTTTTTTTTAAAATCTATTTGTTGCTTCTATAGTGTATACTATACTGGTGTTTTCTTATGGAATACAAGTTATGTATGTGCTTGATGATTGTAGTCATCTGTATTTAGCATTTTCTCCGTCTTGACTTTTACCTTTTTGTCCTTTCTTTCTGTATTCTAAGAGAGGTTGCCAAGTTTGCGGTTCACATCCAGAATACCCACAGTCCCTTAGAGGCAACAGGCAGACCTGGCTCCCTCTGACAGTTTTTAGCCCAATGTTAACTACTTCTGGTGTTGTCTTTAATTCTGCTTCTGCTTGAAGGTGGTAGAGGTGTGAGATGGGGGGATAGGGGCAAGTGATGGCTGGATGGTGAGAGCTTTTGTGTCCTGTTGATGATGGGGAGCCATTCAAGGCTTTTGCGCAGGGTGTGGCCCAGGCAGTTTTGTGTTTTAGGAAGCTCACTCTGACATTTGTGTAGAGGAGGATGGACTGGAAGGAAAAAGACAGAGGTAAGAACATGGCACAGGGAAGGCCCGAAACTTGCCCTACAGTTGGCCAGTGTTTTGTCTGAACTGGCTGGCATATAGAAATTAATGTAGACACAGGCAGCAACGTTTAAAACATTGAAGACTAAATAGATCATTGTGGCTCTAGTTGTGTGTGATTTAAAAGCAGGTGATACAACACCCCCAAAGTGATAAGCTTCTCTCAGAGATGAATTAAGATTCAGTCTGGCAATTACATTAAGGTTTCTGATACATAGCTCACACGGAGAGCTGCAATTATGATACATATCGCGATTCTGCATGGCGGGCTCAAATATCACATCATGTTGGTTGAAGTTTAACAGTAGGAAAGAATGTAAAAGATGCCTCACTTTAAGGGGAAATGCCTTCCTCTGGCTTCTATGATTTTTACCGGTAACACTTAAAGAATTCTTTTTTCTGTGTTTGAAGGTGAATAATAAATAGACCCATATGTCCCTTCCTTCTTAGTTTTTCAAGCTAATACAGGTAACCTCAGTTAGAATGCATACATCTAAAAAATACTGTGTAAACCAACTTCATCTCCCCATGCAGGAAAAGAAGAGAAAATAATTCCCCTGTGCTGTGAAATGTAGAGGAGAGGAGGCATGGGGTAGGAAAGATGCCTGGACCCTGGGCTTTGGTAGACCCAATTTCCCGTCCCAGCTCTATCACTCTCTAGCCGTGAGAAGTTGTTTAGGGTGTCTGAAACTCAGTTTTCTGGCCGGATGTTGAGCACAATAGGGTGTCCTGAGGATTGAACGAGATGATATGTGAAAGTATAGTGCAAAACAGGTGCTCCAGTGAGGTGAGCTCTTTTAAAATATTTTTGTATTTCTTAAAGTTGAAATACATGATTAATAGCAAAGGACGTCTCAAGCAGTTCTTACAAGAGTAGCTCAACTCAATAGCTAGAAAATGCTTAGTCCCTTGTAATTGCATCTGTGTCCCTGTGGGGACAGCAAGACCCCTTAGGCCTTCCCAGGGTAGTCCCATTTCGAACATACTGTATTGAAAGGTATGTTCAATGTCTTTGGAAAATGATAGATTTTTGTCATCATTTTAAAGGATGTTAAAATGGAGATGGGGTACATTCTTAAGATGTTTGCTTAATGGAGCAGCATCTATCTGTCGACCTGGAAATCACACAGAGCTCTGATTCTTCAGTGGAATCATAGACAAGGTCTTGATCCTTGCCTAAGCCACTGTGTTTATAGCCAAGGTATTTCCAAGAGTGATCTGACACTTGGGGGGCAACTGACGCTCGGTACATCAATAACTAGGGACTGGGTAGAAGCATGGCCAAGGTTACATTTTGAAAGGCCCAGATCACTCCCATAGCGTCTGAAGGTTGACCCCTGGAGAGGGGCAAAGGTGGGGCAGCCAGGAGCCCACCTTCATGGCCAGGTTCGAGAACATGAACAGATGTTACTGGGAGGCCAACCATATTACACACTACTGGAAAAACTTGGGAGGTAGGAATCCAGGTACGCCATGCAGGGCATTCGGTACCACGTAGAAAACCTGGGTATTCGCCCTGGAAATGCAGGAATAGTATCCTTCCCTACTAGAATAGCCACAGCCCACCATGGAGGCAATAGGACACTTCTGGCTGCAGTTTGGACCTCAGGAGGTCAGAGCTTTGATGCGATATCCCCCTACCCATGTCCCTTGGGTAGCTGATTGCAGTTAGAGTAGAAAGAGCAACTGACTTGAAATTAAAGCTCCCACTTGGCTCAGAACCACACCTCATCATTTACCTGTGATATAGCTTTACTGACTTTGAATCTCAGTTTCCTCAGTTTAGCACAGAAGATGCCTTTAGTTTTCCCTTTTGCTTGTATGCATGTCCTCTGAGCTGGATGTTCCTCTTCTGGATGTAGAAGAAGTCATTCCACTAGAGTCGCACAGCTCTCACAGCCCGAGTCTGTCTGTCTCCTGTTTGGATGGCTCTCTGCTCTCTGGCCAACATCAGACAGGAAGGCTCTTCTCCATGAGTCAGGACAGTCCCAGCCCCACCCCCAGACAACTGGCTCCTTGGGAAAAGCAGCCGTGCATGGGGCTCGTAAGACCATCCAAACAGTCGGGACTCAAGACATTCCCCTTAAAATAATGTTTTCATAGAAATGTGGACTGCGCTAAAACGGAGAAAGCTTAGGTATTTCATCAGGTCTCTTTGGGCAGAGGGAGTTATCACTTGAACATCAATTTAGGAGAAGATGGTTTGACACTTGCTGAATATCGTCTTTACGGATTTCTCCCAATGCAGCACAGAGACCACCAGACAACACACTGTGCAGTGCAGATTATCACTGCTGAGCTGGGCTGGGGCAAGGAGGGGAGGGGGAGGGAACAGCTGTTACTTAGTGCCCAAGATGCATGCTCTGTCATTCCACTAATCCATCAGGCATCATATTCGTCAAAAGCTCCAAAATATATAAATACATTCAGCAAACCCCTAGATGATGGCTTGTGAAGAGTTTCCCAACTAGGTTGCAAAAAAGAGGTTGGAAGGTGCATATAAGAGCATTTTAGAATGGAGAACACGTGGAATTTCTTGCCCCAGGGTGTGATCACTTTGCAAACAAGAATGGGTTCAAGAAAGGTTTAGACAGCATTTCCAAGAGGGTATTCCTCATAATAACAACAGTTCGAGGTGATGCTTTTAAAAAGATATATTGGGGATATACCGGGTATCACAGGCATCCTTTGGAGTTATACAATGCTTATTTGCATATAAAATACTCTGAGATCTGTAGTAAAGATACCTGTTTAATTTTGTTTCATTCCGAGTTTCCCCAACTTATTGATTCTGAAAACTTTTTGATGTCCCCAGTCACACTCCCTCCCTCTTTTGGGGCACACACTTGGGAAGCCCTGGAGAGTTTCCAACACAGTTTTCCTCTGTGTCGTCCTTGTGGCCATCCTCGGAGGTGGAATCTGGAGCTGAATGGAGAATGAGGTTGATCTGATGTGTTCTTTCTGATGTGTTTCTAGTCTCACATTCTCTAAACATAGATGAGTGGGTAGGAGAAATTCATGAGCACCTAAACTTCTAGGAACATCAAAGAAAATCATCTGAAGGGGGAAGATGAAAGCAGATATTACAGGGCCATATGGGCGGCCCATGGCACTGTCTTATCGTACCCTGAGAGCAGAGCCATAGAGGAGCACCCATGATCACATGTGGAGCAATAAGATTTGGCTTTTTGACAAATGGACGTGTTAATCGGGTGGAGTATATGTTGCTTTTTTTTTTGACAGCTGAAGTCAGTTTATAAAAGAAATGTGTTGTGTGAGTCTCTTCCTGTCCGGAGCCCCTCCATTTTAGGAATCTGGCTTAAACCCTAATCTCTAAGATCGTATAACCCCAAACCAAGTCATGTTTCTGCTCTTTGCCTTGAGAGCCCTGTAAATGCAGGTGTACGCTTGGAGATTTACATCTCTATCTTAGAGCATTAATATGGGTAAGTCGTTGTTTATCTTGGTATTAAGAAGATTCAAAGGTTTTAGATCCAGGAAGACAGAGTAAAGGTCGCTGTCATTCTTAATGAGCAATTTCTTCAGAGCTTATCAAATAGAGTGAGGCTGATCATGGCTATCAGCCAAGCTCCCCTGAAATGATTTGGATGGATGACAGTGCTCTAGCAATTAAAAATATATATCATTCCTCGTCATCAAGCCCCAATAGGATCTTGGATTCCTACTGAAAATAGACAGATACCCCCTCGAGTTTTGCTGTGTTTGTAACTGGCACTAAAGGGATATTGTGGGAAGAGGACAGGCTTTGGAATTAGGCAGAATTAGTGCCACAACTTAATAGCTGTGTCTTAATGAAAGTTACTTAGCCTTTCTGAACTTCAAGATCCACAACTGTAAAATGGAACAATGGTGCTTACCTCAAGGGAATTATATGGACTAAGTAAGATGACAATTAGTGCCTTGCTGTGTCAGTGAGAGGCACGAGACTCAATATATGATTGTTATTTTTGTTGCTATTGTTATTATGATTTGGTCCCAAGGCAAAAAACACAGGTTTTGGGGGTGAAGGGACTTGAGCTGGAATTGTGACTCTATTGCTTAACCAGCTGTGTGACTTTGGGAAAATCACTTTGCCTCTCTGAGCTTTAGTTTGTGCATCTGTAAAACACGGTGACTCTTAACTGCCCTGCAGGCTTGTTGGGAGAATTGGATGGGAAAACTTAGGGAAACCCATGAGCACAGTCCTGGCAGGAAGCAGGGGGTTGACGAATGACTGCTCTTCTTACTCTGCACTTGGAGGAGGAGTTGTGGGCGGATAGAGCCAGGGTAGCTGGGTTTAATGTCAGATATGGACTGTGGAGATTGAGTAGCAGAATATATGTCAGGTCACTGTAGAGATAGCTGAAGTCAGTTTATAAATGATATGGCTGCAAAAATGTAGGACTGTTTGATACTCTATCATAATCATAGCCTGCTACCTCTAGATTATATTGGAGGTTGAAGATGCATTTATTCAACAAATACTTATTGAGAACCAACAATGTGCAGGGATTTGGGCTAGGTACTGAGGGTGCATTGATTTATTCTGAAGAAGGAATCACTGATGAGGGCTAGCTCTCTAATCAGGGGCAAGGAGAGATTCATATTTCTCCGGTCCTAACCTCAGTAGGGCTCAGGAACCCAGTGATATGAAATCACTTAGGCAAGAGCTGGGGTCCTTTGCAGATATCAAATTACTGACATCCCAAACATAGTATACTTGTTCTTTTTTCTGTTTCATTGTACATGCTGTTTCTCTGCTTGCCTAGAAAGTTACCACCATCCCCAGCCTTCCAACCTGCTCTTATACATCCTCCTGGACAAAGCTCAGGGGTCACCTCATCCATGAAGCCTTCCTGGACCGCAGTCTAGGTCAGGTGTCCCTCGCCTGGAACCTGAATTCCCTCCCTGTGCTCCCTTCCGACTTCTTTTTTTTTTTTATATATTTTTTTCTTTTACGGTATGCGGGCCTCTCACTGTTGTGGCCTCTCCCGTTGAGGAGCACAGGCTCCGGATGCGCAGGCTCAGTGGCCATGGCTCACGGGCCCAGCCGCTCCACGGCATGTGGGATCCTCCCGGACCGGGGCACGAACCTGCATCCCCTGCATCGGCAGGCGGACTCTCAACCACTGCGCCACCACGGAAGCCCTCCCTTCCGACTTCTTTAGCACCCACCTCTCAGTGTCCTCTGGCTGGGAACCTCTTCCTCCTAGACCATAAGCTCTTGATGGCAAAGACTGTACCTAACCCAGGGCTTGTAATGTGTTAGGGACAACAGTGATATGATTTGAATGTGTGTGGCTTAGCATACTTGCAAATCACAGAGATGTAATAACGGTAGCTGTTATTGCAACTACGGCAATATTTACATAAAGCTTTGTAGTTTACAAAACACTGCCTCAGTCTTTCTTCACTGAGTTCTCACCCAGCACCATGAGACAGACAACTTCGGAGCAGAACCTGCTTCCCTGTCCCCTGCCCTGAAAATGAGGAATCAAGGAAGGACTGATTGTGTGGGCTGTGCCACGTCAGGCCTAGAATTGAAATCCACGTCTGTGTGGTTCCACATCCTTTTGTTTTCTCTATTGCCATTTTATTTGTCTGTAATTTTCTTGCGTAACAGAAGTTCTTAGGAAAGGACACACACACAGGACATATGCACGTGGAAACGCAAAATCCAGTGACCAGTGCAGCGAATGATGGACTCTCCAATAAAGAGTCTCCTAGCCGGCAGCAGCTCTCCTTCCTCTAAATTACTTACCTTTGTCTAATTTCCTGAGACCTGGCATCTCTCCACAGGGACGAGAGTCTAACATAATAATACAATAGGGTATGGGTTGTGAATATTGCAAACACACAAAATGGCAGATAGCAGATTTCTTCCAAGACTCTATGCTTGAAGGGAGGACAGAGTGCTGTGTGACAAGGGACAGGGACAGATAGAAAAGGAAACCAGCCTTGCTGTCCCCACAGTGCTGCTTGGCAGGGTCCTTTGCTGTGTTGGACCACCTGTCTGGCCCTTGTCCAGCAAATGGGGACCCCGTGCAGCCACTGGGCCAGTGCTTAGCGAGGAGCATCCTTCCTGGGTC
Organism: Phocoena sinus; assembly: GCF_008692025.1. Lineage (NCBI taxonomy): Eukaryota > Metazoa > Chordata > Mammalia > Artiodactyla > Phocoenidae > Phocoena > Phocoena sinus. Next base: position 21,033,968 of record NC_045766.1, read on the forward strand.
AGACTCACCTGAGGTAGGTGCACTGTCCAGGTGCCCTGAGGCAGCACGGCTGGGGTGTGCTGAGATCAAGGGTGAGTGAAGCCAGGAAGACATGGGGACCTGTGTCTGAACCTCAGCGCTGAACGACAAATTCACCTTGTGGGGCATTGGAAGATATGTTAGCACCTTCTCCTGGATCCTGGTGGGCCCCGGAAACACACGAACACTTGCTCTGAATGGCTTTCTCTTTGAACCATTCAATCCCTGGACCACCCTCTCTTCTCACCCAGGTCAGTACAGCCCTCCAAGGTCCTCTCTGCTCCTGGTTCCTCCAGGACTTGTAGAAAAGATAGAGGAATGTGCAAAATTAGAAAAATAGACGTGCCTCTTTCTGGTTCTGAGTTGCTTTGTTGTGATGGCTCCAAATCAAAGTCCATTTTGAGAGGCTGTGTTGGCATTTCTCATGTCTTCTCTCCCAGACATGGAAAGAGCACTAAGAACAAAAAAGATCCAGGTCCTACCCCAGCTCCATCATTTACTATCCGTATGATAACAGGCAAGTTAATTACTTTTCTGCACTTGGGTTTTCTCTTTATACAATATGAATCATCATGCTTTGTCTGGCAGCATGGTTGCTAAGGATTAGGAATGAGTCAAGTGTCTACCACATGGTAGGTGCTCAGTGTGTGAACACTTTCTAGGTAGAAGCTGGAGAGAGCATGTCACGGTAGAGCAGACTCTTGGGAGGTAGAGGACCACGGCCAGGAGTCAAGTCTCAGCTCAGTTCGTCCTTTCTTTCTTTCTTTCTTTCTTTCTTTCTTTCTTTCTTTCTTTCTTTCTTTCTTTCTTTCTTTCTTTCTTTCTTTCTTTCTTTCTTTCTTTCTTTCTCTCTCTCTCTCTCTCTCTCTCTCTCTCTCTCTCTCTCTCTCTCTCTCTCTCTCTCTCTCTCTCTCTCTCTCTCTCTCTCTCTCTCTCTCTCTCCCTCCCTCCCTCCCTTCCTTCCTTTCCTCATTTATTTATTTACATCTTTATTGGAGTATAATTGCTTTACAATGTTGTGTTAGTTTCTGCTGTATAACAAAGTGAATCAGCTATACAAATACATATATCCCCATATCCCCTCCCTCTTGCATCTCCCTCCCACCCTCCCTATCCCACCCTTCTAGGTGGTCACAAAGCACCAAGCTGATCTCCCTGTGCTATGCAGCTGCTTCCACTAGCTGTCTATTTTATGTTTGGTAGTGTATATATGTACATGCCACTCTCTCACTTTGTCCCAGCTTACCTTTCTCCCTCCCTGTGTCCTCAAGTCCATTCTTTACATCTGCATCTTTATTCCTGTCCTGCCCCAAGGTTCTTCAGAACCATTTTTTTTTTTTTTTTTTAGATTCCACATATATAAGAATCCTTGCATTCCTGGGATAAACCCCACTTGATCATGGTGTATGATCCTTTTAATGTGCGGTTGGATTATGTTTGCTAGTACTTTGTTGAGGATTTTTGCATCTATGTTCATCAGTGATATTGGCCTGTAGTTTCCTTTTTTTGGTGACATCTTTGTCTGGTTTTGGTATCAGGCTGATGGTGGCCTCGTAGAATGAGTTTGAGAGTGTTCCTCCCTCTGCTGCATTTTGGAAGAGTTTGAGAAGGATAGGTGTTAGCTCTTCTCTAAATGTTTGATAGAATTTGCCTATGAATCCATCTGGTCCTGGGCTTTTGTTTGTTGGAAGATTTTTTTTTTTGTGGTACATGGGCCTCTCACTGTTGTGGCCTCTCCCATCGCAAAGCACAGGCTCCGGACGCGCAGGCCCAGTGGCCATGGCTCACGGGCCCAGCCGCTCCGTGGAATGTGGGATCTTCTCGGACTCGGGCACGAACCTGTGTCCCCTGCATCGGCAGGCAGACTCTCAACCACTGCGCCACCAGGGAAGCCCTGTTGGAAGATTTTTAATCACGGTTTCAATTTCAGTGCTTGTGATTGGTCTGTGTCTATTTTCTATTTCTTCCTAGTTCAGTATTGGAAAGTTGTGCTTTTCTAAGAATTTGTCCATTTCTTCCAGGTTGTCCATTTTACTGGCATATAGTTGCTTGTAGTAATCTCTCATGATCCTTTGTACTTCTTCAGTGTCAGTTGTCACTTCTGCTTTTTCATTTCTAGTTCTATTGATTTGACTCCTCCCTTTTTTCTTGATGAGTCTGGCTAATGGTTTATCAATTTTGTTTATCTTCTCAAAGAACCACCTTTTAGTTTCATTGATCTTTGCTATTGTTTCCATCATTTCTTTTTCATTTATTTCTGCTCTGATATTTATGATTTCTTTCCTTCTGCTAACGTTGGGGATTTTTTGTTCTTCTTTCTCTAATTGCCTTAGGTGTAAGGTTAGCTTGTTTATTTGAGATTTTTCTTGTTTCTTGAGGTGGGATTGTATTGCTATAAGCTTCCCTCTTAGAACTGCATTTGCTGCATCCCATAGGTTTTGGGCTGTGATGTTTTCATTGTCATTTGTTTCTAGGTGTTTTTTGATTTCCTCTTTGATTTCTTCAGTGATCTCTCTATTTAGTAGCATGTTGTTTAGCCTCCATGTGTTTGTATTTTTTACAGAATTTTTCCTGTAATTGATACCTAGTCTCATAGCATTGTGGTAGGAAAAGATAACTTGATACGATTTCAATTTTCTTAAATTTACCAAGGCTTGATTTGTGACCCAAGATATGATCTATCCTGCAGAATGTTCCATGAGCACTTGAGAAGAAAGTGTATTCTGCTGTTTTTGGATGGAATGTTCTATAAATATCAATTAAGTCCATCTTGTTTAATGTATCATTTAAAGCTTGTGTTTCCTTATTTTTTTTTTTCATTTTGGTTGATCTGTCCATTGGTGTAAGTGGGGTGTTAAAGTCCCCTTCTATTATTGTGTTACTATCGAGTTCCCCTTTTATGGCTCTTAGCATTTGCCTTATGTATTGAGGTGCTCCTATGTTGGGTACATAAATATTT